>NC_042622.1:119239197-119548030 GCF_901001135.1 Rhinatrema bivittatum | reverse complement strand
ATGGCCCATTATAGTCGCTGGCTGTGTTTTATAAAGAAAAAACAATGTTATAGTTACCAACCAGCTCCTGCTTGTGTGACCTCACCACTTGTCAGAGCCAAGGCTGAACAGGTTACCAAGTACTAGCTACAGGATATATCACAGTGCCGCATCTTTTTAATTAGCCTACAGTGGCTAACTGGATCAAGTGATGGTGACCCTCTTCAGCATAACTTTTGGATTTGACATTGGTAAAGAATAACTTCTACTCTTCTCTGTGCTGCAATGGTCTCACTGCCAGGAAGAGGCAGTTCACTGCTGCTGCTTTTTCTCATGACTGGGGGAGGGTCAGGGTGTGAGACAGTGGGGAGATTTCAATTGAGGCAGTGTTAATTATTTTTTTGTCTCTGGACAATGAGGTGAGCACAGCACCCTGAGAGTCTGAAGATTCTTACCAGACTGCCAGTCTTTTAGTGTTTATCAGTTTTTTTGTGTGTGTGAGTTAGTCTGCATACAGCAGAGAACACACACATTTTATATGTGGCTGTGTGTGAGAGAGAGAGAAACAGTTTGCCATTTAGTGAGTGGTTCAATGAGTGGGGGTACACTTACAGTATTGTGAAATTGATTTGTAATATCCAAATCCCCATTAGGCAGTACATCAGCAAATTCTATCATATCAGGAAAAGAGAGGAGGAGTGATAGTGTGAGAGTTGGCAGCTTTAGTAGGGGCTGCACAAAAAAAAAGGCAGTCCAGTACTTAAAGGGACTTTTTTAGGTTCAGAATGGCAGGAGGGGAAGAGAGTGCAACACAAAAGAAATTGACAGTTGAAGAATATGCCACTGCTGTCTGTTCCTCTCCCTCTTGTGTTGGAGCAGAGGGAAAAGATTGGAGAGTCATCCAATACTAGCATTATCAAGGCAGGGGTAGCAAAAGTGAAATGCTCAAAACCAGCAGCATGCTGCTTTGGTTCCTGCTTCTGAAACAGTGAAGACAGTATTTGCATGATTCAGAGGAAGAATATTATTTGGGATTCTCTAAATCATCAGGTATTGAAGAGCTAGTAACCAAAGAGAATGTAGGTAGTTTAGTCAATATTGTCTTAGCCTCCGGTTCAGTGATAGGGAAAAGAGATGATACTGAGGATGCTGAGTTCAACCCCTAGGAAAAGCAGGCAGCACAGGTAAAGTATGGGTAAATTCCCCTGGCATTTTACCTCAACTCCAGTGCCAGCATAATCTTCCATGGATGTAAGCAAGAGAGTGTGTAAGAAATGCCTGATCTGAAGGCACTTTAAAGTGATGGAGTGCTCTCATTTTTCTCAATGCTTCACTACAGGACCGATATTAGTCAAGGGAAGCAAATGGGGCATATCACAAATAGTGGTATGCACTGCAGAAGCAGCACCTGCTAGCATTGGCAACAGCAGAGGGTGGCAGTCCTAGGGTGGGGACCCCTTCTGCCACTCCAAGTACAAGCCAGAAGTAAGGGGTTGAAAAGGGAAAGACTTTTCCCAGGCTGGTCACATTGACCCTTCCAGTAGGCAGGAGGTAGGCCAGTGGTCCTCAGCCATGTGTTGAAAGCAGCAACCCGCCATAGAGGAAATAGAATGGTGTTCCATAGCACTGTCCTGAGGCAAGAGGCAGGGCATCTAACATAGTAATGAGGAGCATCAGGGAAATGATTGCCCTTGATGATCAGTCCCTGCAAGTGGAGAATGTGGACTTTAAGTATTTACTACATATGTTAGTTCCCAATTACTAAGTGCCCTCCAGATCTACATTTAGTAGTAAGGTCATTCCCAATCTGTACAACCAGTCCTATAGTCACATGCAGGTGCAACTGGCAAAGGCAGAGGGGAGTAGTGTGCATTTCACCAGTGCTATCTGTACCAGCATGAATGCTATGCACTCTTACCTCTCCCGGACAGCACACTGGTAAAACCAAACTGAGGCAGGGCCTAGCAGCAGTTCTAGTGGGGACAGAGCATTAGGGTGCAGGTGGGCTTTTCTGCATACCCATCTGATGCATAGCCTCCGTACCTTGTGCAATATTCTATCAGCTGTAAGACAGATGCTGGAGGGTTGGCAGCTAGACTGGAGAGGTAGGAGTCTTCAGGCAGGTTTCTTTGTGACAGACCATGGTGTAAATCTGGTAAAGCCAAGCAAAAATGGGAGCTTTCAGGGTAACTGTTGCTTTGCACAATAGCTGCACCTACCAGTGAGGGATGCCCTGGGATGGCACCCAACAATGATAGGAATCCATTCCTGAAGAACCTGATAGAGAGGTGCAGGAAAATAGGGTATTTCCATAGAAGAATGCAGGCAGGGCAGCTCCTGCATAAGAGGCAGGAAGAATTTAGGATACCTCACAAGTATCTGATTGAAGATATTGGCACTGCTGGAATTCCACCTATATGATGCTGCAGACATAAGAGGAGCAGGAGACATTCATTATCTACCTCAGGAAATAGACATATGTGTGCATTGCCCGCGTATCATGATTGGCTAGTGACATGGCTGCTGCTATATATCCTGAAGCGCTTCAAGGATGCCACAAATCTAAATTCCAGAAGTGCCACCCTGGGCAGGGTCATCCCTATAGTAACTCTTCTGGGCTTCCATGAACAAGAGGGAGCAGGTCGTATAGTCTTTGGACCCCTTCCACCAGCAGGGGCAAGAGAGACTGAAACCTCTCACACAAAACAATACATACATTCTTACTATACTTTGTGATTCATGTGTGGAAGAGAGTCATGCCCTTCAGTCCTAGTGTCTCATTCATGAAGGAGATGCTGGTAGCTAAGGTCTCAGAACAGGAGCTCCAGAGGCAGCAGTACAGTAGGGATGTAGCACAGGAAATAGTGAGTAGAGAGTAGTGCAAGCAGAAGCAGCACCCCATCAGCTACCACTTCTGCCCCCACCTCAATATGTGAAACCCACATTGCCCACAAAAAAGCCATCTGCCCTGGCACAGGCCATAGCTAAAGCAGCTGACAAGAGAGACCCCAGCACAAATTTATATAACATTTTTGTTTTCTTGCAGAGCCCATTCAGGATATTGGATCCAGATGCATTGGCATATTGGCCAGACAAGTCCACAGTCTGGCCAGTCCTAGCCAAGGTAGCTGAGCATTATCTTTCCTACCCTCCAATCAGCATGCCCAATGAACATTTATTTATTTATTTATTTAACATTTTTTATATACCGAGGTTCTAGAGATAGAATCACTAAGCACTTCGGTTTACAGACAACAGATGAAATGACTGACTAGAGTCTTACAAAGAACAGGAGATAAGAACTGGGATATAAACAATAAATTCGTAATGAATTAAAATCCTTGAGTAACAGAGTTAGTATAACTTGGTAGTCAATACATGTAACAGGCGATTAAAAGAGCCTAGAATATTATGAGTTTGAACATGTCTGACATCAAAGTTGATGGAAAAGCTAATCTTTTTGAAAATCAATCTTCCATTGCTTGGATTTTTAAAATTTCTGTGCAAGTGATAAGATGACTGAAAGCACCTTGAAGGCCTTGCTGTCACTCTGCTTACCTGCCATGCCCCAAGTCTATTACCTTAGGGGTCTTAATGCTACCACTCTGCCTACCTGCATGCCCCTTATGAACCACTTTTAGGGGTCTTGTTGCTATCTCTCTACCTACCTGCCATGTCCTTTACATACCACCTTAGGGTCTTGCTGCCACATGTTTATCTGTCATGCCCTTTATATATCACATAGGAGTCTTGCCCATTATCTATCCCCTTAGGGGTCTTGCTGTCATATGTCTGCCTGCCATGCCCCTTATATATCAACTGACAGCTCTTGATGCTACTGATCTGCCTACCTGCTGTGCTCCAAATGTACCACCTTAGAGGGCATCCTGCCACATGCCTACCTGCCTTGCCCCTGATATATACCACCTTGGGGGCAAGCTGTTAATATGACTATCTTCCATGTTTATTATGTACTAGCATGAGAGTTTTGGTGGCTCCATGTTTGCTGTTTTGATCTCAACCTAGTTCTCCCATCCTGTTTGTTAGTTATACTGGGGATTTTGTCCCTAGAAATTTTTTTTAAAGAACCCCTCTACAATCCAAGTCTCCCACCCTGTTTTGTTGCTTATATTGTGGTGTTTTGTTCCCTATCTCTCCCCCCCCCCTCTCTGAAAAAAAAATTAAAGAAATACAAGTTTCTTTTCCTACCCTATCCCTTTCCAGTTCTCTGCCTTCTTGTTTTGTTGTACATCTCTAGGATCTCAGCCTAGTGCTCGCATACTTCTTCTTTCTTAGTTATACTAGGGTGTGTTATCCCCAAAAATCCTCAGTCAAAAGGGAGAAATGCAGTCAAAAGAGAAAAGATGCAAAGGGGCGACTTTTCCATGATCTGAAGGTGGTAAATGTTTCAGTTGGAAGACAGAACAAATGCAACACCAGAAAATCAACAAAAGGAAGAGACTGTGTTCAAGCTACAGAATATGAGAAAAGCTAATAAAGCAAACCTTACAAATGACCAGGAAAGCTATACTGAGAGGCCATTGTCAGAGTCTGATTGTGAGTGCAAACCTCCACACACACACACACACACACATATATATATATATATATATATATATATATATATTTATTTATTTATTAATTATTTTTATTTATTTGATGGTTTTTATATACCGTAGTTTGGAGCAAGCCTTCACCATGGTTTACACTTAAAACAGGATACATTGAACTGAGCAAATTAACTGATTATGTTATAATGAGAATAACAGATCAAATTAACTGAATACATTATAACGGGTAATAACAAGGAAATAAACAGAGCAATAAACAGAGTATTAAACAGAGCATATTAAGTGATAGCATTCTGGTAATAAATTAAGGTGGGGGGGAAACAACTGGTCATGGGATTAATACTGTTTGTGTCGGGTAGGGAATAACTGTGTACATAGTATCAAGAAAATTGGGGAGTGCGGTGGGCTTTATATTGCATTAGGGGAGTGTATATTAATCTATACCTTCTCTATGGGGCGGATTTTAAAAGCCCTGCTCGTGTAAATCTGCCCGGATTTACGTGAGCAGGGCCTTGCGCGCCGGCGCGCCTATTTTCCATAGGCCTGCCGGCGCGCGCAGAGCCCCGGGACTCGCGTAAGTCCCGGGGTTTTTTGTCGGGGGCGTGTCGGGGGCGGGGCCGATCGACGCAGCTTTTTGGGGGCGGAACGCGGTGTTTCTGGGGCGGGCCCGGGGGCGTGGTTTCGGCCCGAGGCGGTCCGGGCCGAAACCACGGGCCGAAACCTTGTCACAGGAAGCGACAGGCGCTCCCTGTGACAAGGTAAGGGCAAAGGTGATCGGCGCCATTCTGGCAGTCTATCGTCTTTGCCCTTACCTTGTCACAGGGAGCGACAGTCGCTCCCTGTGGCAAGGTAAGGGCAAAGGCAATCGGCGCCATTTTGAAACCTCCAGCACCGGCACCGGCACGATTGAAGGGATGGCTCCTGGATCCGGGCTTTGGCCTAGGCTGAGACTCAGGCAGTAGGACCTGTTTTCCAGGCCCTGCCCAGGCCCAGGGACCCAGCCTCTGAACTCAGCGTCAGTATCAGGCCTAGGTATGGCCTCTAGCCTAAGTCAAGGCCCGGGTGTCAGGACCCAGCCTCCGGGCCACGCCCCAACATCAGGCATGGATCTGGGCTCTGGCCTAGGCCAAGGCCCAAGCATTGGAACCCATACAGGATAAATAAACTTATGTTTGATGGTTTTATCTCTCTCTGTTGTCTTACCCAATCAGGCTATATTTCAGTTTTCTTTCAGTCAAAAATGCTCAGCAGGAAAATACATGATAATATGAAATATTAAATGTTGGTCTAAAGCAAGAAGCTGTACATCTCTGCTGTGTGAATTCCTCTCTCTGCCTAGTTGCTAGACTTTAATAGTGCTCTTGAAAACTACAGCAATGCATAGAGTAAGCAGAGACAAAATCCACAAGCTGCTTAACAAGCAGTTAAGAAAGAGAACACCTGCCTCCTCAATCAAACCTCTGCAATATACATGTAGCATTCAAAGCAAATCACAAATACAATTTTTTAACCACCTGTCCACAGACCATTAGTTGACTGCTGCACTGTTAGGTGTGTGGCCGGGCCTTGAGCGCACTGCGTGCATTTTAGAACAGACCTGGCCACGCGCATAACCCCCAATACATGCAGAAGTGCTGAGCCTGCTAAAAGGGGGCAGGCTGGGACAGCACCATTAGATGCTGTTGTTGCCACTATAAGGGGGTGCATGGAGTTTACTTCTGCTCTGGAGGAGCAGTAAATATAAAAATAAAAAGATTGTGGATAGGTAGGGTTAGTTTAGGGGTCACGGAGGAGAAGGGAAGAGGGAGGAAGGATAGGGTTAGGGGTAGGGAAGTTCCCTCCGCGTCGGGAACTGGGGAAGTCCTACTTGCTTCACAGCATGTAATTTAAAAAAATCAACCCTCCCACCCCCCCGCGCATGGAGGAGGCCACCTGCCTGCGCATGCGGATATTAAAATCTGGCGCGCATGTGTGTGTGTAAATCCTATTTTATAACAGGCAGACACCAAAGCGATGTATGTGCCCGTGCCGGGAACCACACGCACATGGACATGTGCGCGCGCCTTTTAAAATTGACCCCCAGTGGGTTTTATGGGTGTATCTGGGTGTTTTTTAAAATAGGGTCAGCAAGCATCAACCTGACCCCTCACACAGGCTCCCTCTGTCCCTCTCTCAAGTGCATATACACACCTCCTCATACAGGCTCCCTCTCTCTCGTGCGCGCACACACACACACACACAACCTCATATAGGCTTCCTCTCTTTCTCTTGCACACACACATCCCTTCATATAGGCTCCCTCTCTCTCTTGCATACCCACCCACACAGGCTCCCTTTCTGTCTCACTCATACACCTTCACACAGGTTACCTATGTTTCTCACATATCACTGCACATTGGAATCCTCTCTTTCTCATGCACACCCCTACACACAAGCTCCCTCTCTCACACATACATCCCTTCACACAGGCTCTTTCTCACACAAACACACCTCCTCACACAGTCTCCCTCTTTCACAAATACACAAGCACCCTCACTCACTCACATACACATAATCCCTTTTTCACACACACCAGCTCCAAATCTCTCACACATATACATACTCCTTCACAATCTCCTCACATAGGCTTCCTTCTTTCTAGCACCCACACTCACGCACCCTCACACATGCTCTCACTCCCCCCCCCCACCACAGGCTCACAATCTTACACACACACACACACACACACACACACACACCCCCACCCCTCTACACCCAGCCTCACTCTCACTGGGGCCCGCATCTTCACTATGAGCGGGACGGGATTTGCTCGCTGCACACTGGGGCATGCTTCACCTTTGCTGTGAGTGGATGACCTCTGCTTGCGGCACACAGACACTGCTCCATCTTTGGCATGAGCGAGGCAGGCTCCACTTATGGCATGCTGGGGCCTGCGCCATTTTCACCAAACAATGCACAGAAAATGGAAATTCTGCTCAGGAGGGGAATTCTACGCAAATTCTGGGCTCCACAATAGTGCAGAATTCCCCCCAGCAATACAGCAAAATGTATCCTTTGCTGAGGAGGATGCACCAGAATTAATTTTCTCCAGCATGATCCCAGTGGATGTTAGCATTAGAAAAAGAAGACTGAAGTAAGAAGAATGAAGAACTAAGACTCCTACGAGGCCTGGGTTTTGGTCTCAGGTCTGGGCTTGCATTGAGGCTCAGGCAGTGGGACCTGGCCTCTGGGCTGGACCCCAGCATCAGGCCTGGGCTTGGGCCAAGGCCCAAGCATTGGGACCTGGTCTCCAAACCAGCCCCCGACGACAGACCTGGCCCTTGATCTAGGCCGAGGCCCAGGAGTCAGGATTTTGCATCTGATCCTGGCTCTGGCATTAGGCTTTGGCCTGGCTGCGGTGTCTGATCCTCAGTGGATTAGGGAAGTGAGTCAGAAATTTCCTGACCCCATAAACTTTTTCAGGGGGCCTGGGCCTTTGCTCAAGACTCAGCTGAGGCCCTGGCATCAAATCCGGGCCTAGGCCAAGACCTCAGGGTCACTTTCCAGCATAGGCCATGGTCCCTGCATTGGATCATGGTCTATGCCTAGGCAAGGCCCTGGCTTTGTTCCTGTATCTGCAGACCCAGTATCTCCAACTATCATGACTCCTATTACTATCATTACCCAAAAGACTGATGTGAATCTAGCATAAGAACATAAGAAGGTGCCATACAGGGTCAGACTTAGGATCCTGTTTCCAACAGTGGTGAATCTAGGTTACAAGTACCTGGCAAGTACCCAAAAATTAAATAAATCCCATGCTACTAACACCTGCAATAGCAGTGGCTATTCACTGTCAACTTGATTAATAACAGTTTATGGATTTCTCCTTCTGAAATTTATGCAAACCTTTTTTTAAAGTTAGCTACACTAACTGCCTTAACCACATCCTCCAGCAACAAATTCCAAATCTTAATTGTGTGTTGAATGAAAAATAATTTTCTCCAATTTATTTTAAATGTGCTATTTGCTAACTTCATGGAGGGCCCCCTAGTCCTTCTATTAACTAAAAGAGTAAACAATCGATTTACATTTACCCATTTTAGTCCGCTCATGATTTTATCACCTCTATCATATCCTCCCTTAGCCATCTCTTCTGATGGCTGAGAGGGGATATGATAGAGGCGTATAAATTCATAAAATAAGATCTCCACTACCTGGAGATCTTATCACCAAAATGATGCCCAGTAAAGATGGGAAAATCTGTAAAGTTGAAATACAGACTTCCAGACAAGGAACTGTAAATAACCCAATGCTTTTCATGGCTCATGGAAATCATGAGCATTTTGGACTCCACATTGACTGCAATGTTGTTAATTATTGTTTAGTTAAAGATAAGTTAATAGTAGAATCTTATCATTCCAGGTGAGGAATGTCTTGTCTCCAAGGGTATTTTTCTGTTTGTTCACTGTTGACCTGCTTTCACAGTGTTCTGCTTCTACAGCAGCCTTTCTGTTTCTGAAGCTAATGTAAACCACCCAGAATGGAACTTCACTTTTATTTACTGTCACATTTGTGGTCAAAAGCTAAGGCTTCAGGATTTCCAATTATTGTTTTAGAAATTCCCAGATGGTACACCCAGGAAAAATTTATATCAATGAAATAAATAGACAGTTCTCTGATAAAAAAAAATAAAATAATAATAATCTGATTTTATTCAAAAGAGAATTTCATCTGGAAAAAGAGATGAGATTATTGCATTCAACCAGAAATAATTTTCAATACTTATTAAAGCTTTCTTATGACCTCATGAGATTTAACAAGCTATTACTCTTGTACTCTTTCAAACTTTAAGCTATCACTTTTAAATAAGACAAACACTAGAACATTTGTAATCTTTATCTTACATAAACAACTCTCTTTTGTTTCCACTTAGAATTAATCAGTACTGAAACTGGTTCCACTATGGAAAGTGTCCAAATGTCAGATAAGTATTTTTATAAAGAACAACAGTGACTTTATTAACTTTAAAATTCCAAAAGTGAAGTAAATCTTTGGAATTAATCCTTTATACATAATTTTTATCTTTCAGGAGCTTCGATAACTTAGGCAAATCATTCAGATATGACAATTTCCAATAACTATTTGTATGTATTTCCTTATAGCTTTCTTTACTCTGTCTCTCATGTACTGTATCTATATTGTATGTCTCTTTTCTGTTTCTGTCTTTACTGTGAAAAAATGGCGTTTGACACTGTCTCTTTTTCTTGCATGATCTGTAACTGAAACGTAGGTGTGCACACACTTAGTTGAACTTTTTAGAGGCTTGTGAGCACTGTTTGGGTTCAATATTAGCTTTTGACGTCAGGGGCTTTTGCTACAAAGGTCAATCTTTTTACTCCTTATCTTTAAAACTCAAAAAGAGAGACTAAGGGCCTCATTTTCCATGCCGCTCGCACGCGATAAGGGGCCTTTTGCACGTGAAAAGTCCCTTTATCGTGTGCGATACCAGGATGGGGGTGGAGTCAGCCCCGGAAGAGGAGGAGTCAGGGGGTCACCGGGGCCGACTCTGCGCTGACACCGCGGACAGCGAAAAGGTAAGTGCCCTTTCGCGGCAGCTTTCGCTCCCAATAGCTACACCTCCTATGGTGGCGCTATTGGGTGCGAAACCGGCAGCGATCGCATCGCAACGGTGTGATCGCTGCCGGCTAGCGCAGGCCCTCCCCCCGTTTCAGCCCCCCCCCCCTCATCTTCTAAAGTATCGCAGGCCTGCGATACTTTAGAAGATGAGGCCCTAAATTCCTGTTACCGTTAGTCTTCTTTTATCTACAATGGTCCCTCACTGTTATCTTAACATCTTATTGAATGTAAATTTCTAGCTATAAGAACATTAAATGATAATCGACATACCCCTAAGAAGAAAAGCAGTAGTCAGTAAGGGAAAGGATTATAATCTACCACACAGTGATACATTCATCACTCTATTATATCTTGTGTGATATCTGATAATGCTCACTTTGTTTCTCACTTGTTTGCTCACTTCTGTTTTTTCTCTGATATGTGATAGTGAGATTCTAATAAGTGGTTAATTGTTATATAATGAGAAAAGACTTAGCCTTTTTACTATAAACAACTCTTTTTATAATAAAAATAAATAGGTTTAGCTTTTCTGAATTCACTATAAACTGCTACATTAGCAGTGCAGGAAGTGATACTCTATTCAAGCACATTGCAAAAAAACACTTAATTCTCCCTAGGATTATATTTTCCTTAACATATATATACAAGAATTTTAGGTACTTTACCTTCTTTCACTCATGGACAGTTTATTTGTGACTGAAATTTAGTTCACAATTTTCCTTTCAGCCAATGCTCACTCACCTATCTGGCCAATACAGTATGGTGTGCTCAGGCCGAGCGCACCGTTAGCCCCCGCCTGGTCGCGCGTTTTTGACGAGCTATTATTACCCCTTATACAATAAGGGGTAATAGCGCGAGGAAAATGCGTGTCCAACCCCCCAAAAACTAATAGCGCCCGCAACATGCAAATGCATGTTGATGAGCCTATTAGTTATTCCTGCGCCATACAGAAAGTAAAATGTGCAGCCAAGCCACACATTTTACTCTCAGAAATTAACGCCTGCCCAAAGGCAGGAGTTAATTTCGGCCAGCACCAGGAAAGTGTACAGAAAAGCAGAAAAAGCTACTTTTCTGTACACCCTCCGACTTAATATCATAGCGATATTAAGTCGGAGGCCCCCCCCAAATAAATTGGCCTGCAGCTCACGGGTTGGAAGACGGATGCTCAATTTTGCCGGCGTCCGTTTTCCGAACCCGTGGCTGTCAGCGGGTTCAACAACCGACGCCGGTAAAATTAAACGTCGGCTGTCAAACCCGCTGACAGCCGCCACTTCTGTCAATAAGGAGGCGCTGGTGTCCCTAGCACCTCCTTATTACCACAGGCCCTCATTTAAATTCAAAATCGCATGCCCAGGAGAGTGGCCTGGGCACGCATCGGGAGAGCGGGCATTCGCCTCAGAGCGTCGGCTCTCCCGTGCATTTTACTGTATCGGCTCATATAAAAGCTAACAATTACTGCACTACGGGTCAGCTATAACTACATTAACCCTAAGTAAAATCCTACCTATATTTATGTTTTTCTTCAAATAAATCATTCACACTCACTGACACGAACACTCTTTTGTGTTTTTTACTACTGCTTTCTTTTCATTACTCAGTTTTTTTGCTTTTAAAGAGCCGAAGAGAGGAGTCAGTTACACTTTCTCTCTGTTCATGTTCATCTTTATTCTCCTCTGTGTTCTAAACTGTTTCACACTCTCTACTCTACCAGAGATCCTTGAGCTAATGATAATGCATACAAAGAAAGTTCCTATGTTAACTGAGACAGTACATAAGGAACTCAAAATAATCTTTCTTTCCCTTAGGTCACTACTGTACTAACAGTAAAAAGATTTTTTAAGTCTTTATCAGCCAATCATTAGTGCTTTGACTAAATTTTGTAATTTGTTTATTCCCACATTAACAAAATAATGTTCAATAGTCTCCTATGCCATTTTGAGATCTATTTATCCCCCAGAAAAATCCCTAAATACCCCATTACTGTTGCGCTGGGAGTGGACCCTTGGCCTGGTGCAGGATTGGAACGGCCCTCCGGTCGGTCCCGGAGAGCGCCTGCCATCAGGAGGCGGAGCAGTGGCGGAGACAGAGGCTATAGCTGGAGCTTCACCAATAGCAACCCAGGGTTCCCTCAGGTTGAGCCCTTGGTTACCCAGGCCGCCTGGTCTTAGGTGGGCCTCGCAGGGTCTCCTAGAGAGAAACTTCAAGGGAGTGCCCACTATGAACAAGGGTGCGCGGTCGGTGTTCAAGTAAGGAAGTCCAGAGGTCGCAGGAGGCCAGAACAGAATGCCCGAATATATAGCGAGAATCAATACCAGAGTCTTGTGTAGAATGGTCAGCCAGGCAGGGTCGGTAGCAGAGGGCTGTCCGTGTGTAGTCAGAGTTCCAGGCAGAGGTCAGGGCAGGCAGCAATCAAGGAGTAATCAAGAACAGGCAAAGGTCAATACCGTGAGATCAGTCCGAAGGGTACTACCAGGAATGGAGAGAAGAAGGAGCAGGAGATGCTGGAACAGGAGACACAGGAAACGCAGGAAGGCAAACTTGCTTTCACATCATGATCGACCCAAAGCAGTGCTCAATGTTAGTCCTGCCGAACCGAGACCTCAGCTACCGAGGAGAAGGGCCAACGGGTGAATGGTACCCCAGGGAGCGGGCAGCCAGAGGCACGATCTGGGGAGAGCATTGTCCAAAGCAGCTGTGACCTGAGTCCTTGGTGGAAAAGACCCGATTGCCAAGATAAGGAAGTGGGGTCAGACCACTTCCTTTTAAGCAGCGATCAATCAGGACACACCACGGAGCTGGGATCCGCCCCTGGCCCTTTCAGAGGCTGGGCAGTCTGCGCGTGTGAGCGCCTAGGGGCGAGGCCGACACCACGGAGGACGCCGAGCCCCGCCGTGAGGCCTGGTCTGGAGCGGGAGAGCAGGGGAGCCAGAGACGCCGCGAGCTGGAAGCGGCTGTGGGATGTGCCCGGAGCTGGTGGAAGACATAGCAAGGTGAGCGGGCCTGGCCGCGGAGCGAACGCGGCTGGGAAGCACAACAATTACCACTAGAGATGGGCAATCAGGAGAAATGAAATGGGAAATTAGATGAAATTTCATATTAAGAACAGAACAAATTTCATATTAAGAACAGAACAATTTAAATTCTAATGAAATTTAATCAGAAGTTTGTCACATTTTGAAAATTGGGGAAATAAAAAGTCACCTTTTGTCCTATGGCCAAGAAGACAAGTTATGACTCAGCATTGAGTAAGTCCTTAAGTTTCATCAGTCCCAGTAACTTTCATTTGCTATGTTACTTTTGGTTCTACTTAGCTCCTTTCAGTCCCGTAAACAATCTGTACACATTTATATGGGTAGTGGCGATTTTTGGACTAATGAAGTCTTGTTTTATTAATGCACGGTACACATTTTTCATATATTATTTTGATTTAGATTTGTATTGTGGCTGCAATTGATTAGCAGTTATAAAGGAGGGCACCTTCAGTTACCGGCATTTTTCCTGAAGCAGAGAGTGTGATGCTCTTGAAATGCTGCGGCGTCGGAGTTAAGACTGCTGACAACTTGTGATCTATGCTTGGCTTATGGACAGCTTGCAAATAAAAGAACTGAATCTTGCAGCAGCCTCTGCAGGGGCTATTTCCCTTTCTTCAGCTTGTGGTCGCTAGTGGAAGTATTTTCAGATAAGTGCTAAAGTCACTTTTTCATTTTCATAAAATAAAGGACTTTTAAAAATTAATAACTAAGATCTTCGAGGATTGAGCCATTGCATATGAGTCATTGCCTATTTGAATGACCGATGTTTATACTGCTCACACCATTTTAGACATTAATCTTTGAAAAAAATGGATGCAGTCCTTCTCTTGGCCTTATGATGGTCATTTAAAGTCACATTTAAAATTGTTCTTATGGGCATTTCAGTTCTAATGTATTGTTGTGTTTATAGTATCTACAGCAATTTTCCTTATACTGGGTAATATTTTATTTTCTCCTGTGTTTGTTATTCATTCCTGTTATGATATACCATTTGTCTCCCATGGGGGTCAGAGCAGCATGGGTGCAATCGAATGTGCCCATTACATTCAGCATGCCAGTTATATCAAAAAACTGTTCTTCATGTCCTGCCATTCTGTAAGCTTTTGTGGGTACTTCATGTACCCTGACCTGTTTCATCATGGCCCTCGGTACCTGGCTGAAAATGTTGACTGGTCCATACCGGTCACTGCAGCCACTGTATTCTGGAATGAGCCAGTGGCAAGAAAGATGCATAACCAAGCCTGCAATGGCATGTCCACCATCAGCTAGAGGAGCAATATCATCTCTGATTTCTTCATAGAGAGAAAGAATTGCCGCGGGAGCTCAGTCTGTACATCTGGGCCACATCTAACACCGCTAACCCCAGCAGAATTGTCCTCAGTTGAAATATCCACTGCCTGCATTCCCTTCTGTGAATGGCTTGAGCCAGGACGACCTGCTCCTCTTGGGCCCTCATTTCCTCTTCAGCAATGAAGCTTCTTCTTTCTCTCTCTCTCTCTTCTTTGTCCTTCAGCATCTGCCACTCTAATTCTTTGGCTCACCAGCAAAATGTACCAAAACCATAAAAAAAAAACAAAAAACCCATAATCAATATTGCCACAGAGAAGTACCTGCACACATCATCACAGGGGAACACAAGAGCCTAAAATGGCCACCAGAAATGTTTGGGTTGATAAACAGGAGGGTAGGCGATCTAAAAAAAGCCGTGGGGGCAACACAATGGATAAGATGCCAAATATCTGTTTAGAATCTTTATTTTGGAGACTCACTCATCAAATAAAAAAGCGAGTCTCCAAAATAAAGATTCTAAACGGACATTTGGCATCTTATCCATTGTATTGCCACCAGAAATGTTTTACTCCTGCCCTGACCCAGAAGTTAAATTTCCCACACTAGAAAGCCCATGCAAAAATGTCTCCTCTCTAACGCAGCTCTCTGCATTGCCCTGTAATAGCTAATATATTTGTTTTCATGTGATTTGCTTGCACTCACCCTAATCATACTGCAGGCTCTTTAGCATGGGTTTTCCAGTGCTAAAACCCATATTACATGCATGGGTAAGGTTAGCACTGAAAAACCTGTGTTAAAAACATGAGTAAAACCCTATGGTAGGCTCAGCATGGCTTATTATATCAGTCCCTAAATGTTGAATGGGATTAAAACTTGTTTTATAGTGCTCAGTCTTCTTTTTGGCAGAACAACTGTTTTGATTTTAATCTAGTTCTTAGCTTAAACACTGTGAGGGCCATATTCAGTCACTATTGAATATAGCTGACTGTCTTACCTTAGCCGGATATCTTTATCTGGCTAACTGTAGGACAGCTCTTTGGCGTGACCAGACTTAGCTAACTCTGAATATTGGAGTTAGCTGGATGACTTATCCAGCTAATGCAACTCCTCCCCAAAACACCTCTAGAATACCCTTAAATTATCTGGCTAAATTTTAGCTGGATTGTTGTGTTACCACTCACAAGAGGGCCTGCGAGCAGCCTCACTCACCCAGCAGTCACCACCGATGCCCCTTTTGTTCCTGCACATCCCTGGGGTGCCGCCATCACTGTTGCCGCCTATGTTTTGCTCCCAATTCCCATGGCAGGAGATTTGTTGCCAGTCATCTAGATGGCTGGCCACCACCCCCAGTTCCAGTGGGGCCTTGGAATGCCACCACCACTCCTGTTCCTGTTTTCTCTAGGCGCGCATGCTTGCACTCCTGCTGCAGTTAAAGGGCCTGCGGCAGGAAAG
Organism: Rhinatrema bivittatum; assembly: GCF_901001135.1. Classification (NCBI taxonomy): domain Eukaryota; kingdom Metazoa; phylum Chordata; class Amphibia; order Gymnophiona; family Rhinatrematidae; genus Rhinatrema; species Rhinatrema bivittatum. Next base: position 119,532,087 of record NC_042622.1, on the reverse strand, counting down.
CCTGCAGTGCCCCCAGTCAACATTATCCTTCATCTGCTCTGTAAAAGGGCTTCTCAGTCTGTTCCTCATCACCTTCGCAAGGGTTTCCTGTGGTCTTCATGTCCTTCAAAGTTGCCTATTTCCTGTGGTCTTTGCCTTGTCCAGCATCCTGGCATTTAGCCTGTTTCAGTGTCTTGGTCTTCACTTTGTTCCACGGTCCTGGTGTCTTCAGTCTGGTCCAGCATTCCGGTGTCTTCAGCTTGTGTCAGCATCTTGACAGTGCCCTGGGTCTTCAGTCTGCCTCAGTGCTCCAATGTCTTCAGCCTTCAGGCCTGTGTCCTTTTCCAAGTCTTCAGAGTCCTCCTCCTAAGTTCCTAGTCTTGTTCCATAGTCTTCTGAGTTCTCAAGTTCTGGTTCCTGTGCTTTCTATTCTGGAGCCTTAGTCCTGCCTTGGTCTGTTTGGTCCTGGTTGTCAGTCTTCGCCTGGTCCCTTGTCTCACCTGAACTCCTTGTCTTCAGTCTTCGCCTGGTTCCTTGTCTTGCTTGAACTTGGAGTCTTCAGCTTCAACCTCACTCATGCCTCAATGCGCTTACCCACCAAAGGCATGGGCTACTGTCAGCCCCGGGGTTGTGTCAGTCATGTCGTGGTACAGGGGCTCATGCATACCTGTAGTCCAAAAGGGCTTTTGGAGTGGCTGGAGGGCTGCCCCCTGGATACCACCTTTTGGGCTGTGTTCCTGAAAGTCCTTTGGGTGCGGTTCCCAACACGGATAATAAGATATCTGGCTATAATTTAGCTGGATAAGTGCCCAAATATTCATTTAGCTGAATATATCTTATATATATCTTATGGTACAATCAACATACTCTCAATCACAGTGATAACAAATTTGCAAGAATTAAATGTGATTTACTTTCTATTACAAAACTGGCAGGAAAAAAATGTCACGTGTAAACCCTATCTTATGCTTCTAAGTGCCTGGAGTTCCCTACTGAATTTGCAGGAAGTCCATCATATAAGCCACCGTGTTTTGCTGGCCATATTCAGCTATTTGCATTAAATAATTGTATTTCTTTTTATTTATTAATTTATCCAATTATCTATACTATAATTCTAACCTATATAAGGTCACCCAATGCAGTTTACAAATTTAAAATACAAAGTACTATGTAAAAAGTAGGATACAGAATTTAGTATTTATCCTCATATTCAATAAAGAAAACTCACATTCAAATCCTGGTCTAGTTTAACATAGCTCTTACAACAGTATGTGCATAAATGGTTCCTTACTTATGCATGTACTTTTACATGCACAACCACAGAGAGAAAGCCCATTTAGGTATATAAAACTGCATTTTATGCATGTAAATTCTTTTAAAAATGACCCCCATAATGACCGTTGGCAAACTGTTAAAACCCCCAACAGCTGACTACCCAGGTTTCTTAAAAGGAAATCCCTACCAACATATTCACTTTCAGGTTATCTATTCCACAATCTGGGCTCTTCTTCCTAATAGAATGTAGGGATGTAATAGAAAGGACTCACCAATCCCTGAGGCCTAGGATTGCTGGCCGACCAAGAGATAAAATAATATAGAAACATAGAAATGAAGGCAGAAGAATACCAAACGGTCCATCCAGTCTGCCTAGCAAGCTTTCACACTTTTTTTTTTCATACTTTTCTGTTACTCTTGTCCCTTTAAATAACTGTTTTGGTTCTATTTCCCTTCCACCCCCGCCATCGTAGATAGCAGTGCAGGAGCTGCATCTAAGTGACGTATCTAGCTAATTGGTTTGGGGTAGTAACCGCCGTAATAAGCAAGCTACTCCCCAGCCAGTGCAACTCAGTCCTTGTTGGTTGTTTGAATACAAATCCTCTTTTCTTCATTCCCTTGCCGTTGAAGCAGTGAGCTGTTTAATAAATATGTATTATTAAATATATTAAGTATATATTTAATATATTTAATAATACATAAATAAATATGTATTATTTAATATATTTAATATATTATTTAATATATTTAATAATACATAAATAAATATGTATTATTAAATATATTAAGTATTATTAAATATTAAATGTTAAATAAATATGTATTCTAAGTGAAGTATCAGGCTTGATTCGGGGTAGTAACCGCCATAACAAGCAAGCTACACCTATGCTTATTTGTTTTACCCAGACTATCAGGCCGATTCAGTAAAGTCCGCGGGAGAGCAGACGAACGCCCGCTCTCCCGGCACGCGTGATTCTGTATTTAAATTAGGTGACGCGGTAAAAACGGGGAAAAGGAGGCGCTAGGGACACTAACGCGTCCCTAGCGCCTCCTTTTTGACAGGCGCGGCAGCTGTCAGCGGGTTTGACAGCCGATGCTCAATTTTGCCAGCGTCGGTTCTCGAGCCCGCTGACAGCCATGGGCTCAGAAACCGGACGCCGGCAAAATTGAGCGTCCGGTTTTCGGCCCGACAGTCGCGGGCCGAATTCAAATTTTTTTTTTTTTTTTACTTTTTTTTACTTTTCGGGACCTCCGACTTAATATCCGACATGCCCCGACATGCCCCCTTTGCAAAGCCCCGGGACTTACGCGCGTCCCGGGGCTTGCGCGCGCCACCGAGCCTATGCAAAATAGGCTCGGCGTGCGCAGGGGCGTTTGGGGTAGGTTTTTGGGGGGTACGCGCGTATCCCTTTGAAAATCTACCCCAGTGTGCATTAACCCCATAGATTTATCAAAATGCTATATTTATAGCAGAAATAGCGCCAGTGATAAAAAAAAAAAAAGGGGGGGCATGGTTAGGGCAATTGCCTATTCACCATGAGGGGGAGAGGGGTGTTTTATTGCGTGAGAGAGAGAGAGACTCTGCAGAGAATAATATGTCACTTTACTATTTATACCACTGTAAGAGGGGGCTCTTTTAACTCGGTGTGGGGTTTGGGGGGGGATGAGGTAGGTTGGGGGGGCATTTTACATACACAGTAGGAGGTACAAACAGCAAAGTTGACATCATTGAAGATTTTATGATGTTTGAATTGATGAAATTGTTCGTGTGTATAAGAATCTCTAAATAAATAAATAAAAATACTAGCAATGAAATTAGGGGGAAAAAAATCCAAGGAACCATTTTGAAATTGAGCAAAAAAATGACATGAAATGAAAACACTGCATCTAATTAATTGTAATGAAATGGGATATTTTAAAGAAATGTCCCGTTTTGTTTCATTTCATTTTTAAAGCAAAATAAAAACAAATGAAATTTCATTAGTTTTTCTTTTCTTTCATTTTCAAGAAGCTACAAGCCACCAGCTCCAGTCCTAGCCCCTTACCAGAAAAAAAAAATCATCAAGCCATGAACATTTAGAAATTGGGAAGGGCCTGGGCCTTCCCTTCTCCCTCATCCACCTTAGAGCCCCCCTTTCCTCCATACAAACAAATGGTGCCAGCCTCAGGGTTGGCCAATATAATTTTTAAGAAGGAAGTTGTTGGGGCAGAAGTGCCAGCCCCATATAGATTTCTATAGACCCACGGATGGGGTAAGGGAGCTCTTGGAGAGTAAGAGGGCAAGGGAGAGGCCTGGTGGGGGACTTCAATTTTTTTTTTTCATTACTGGCGATGGGGAGGGGGAACCTGGCCCCTGCCTTTTGTTTTCCATTTGGTTTATTTCATTTCAAATAAACCACAAAGAAAATGAAAATTATTTAAAAAAACAAAATGAAACAAAAAAAAAATGTAGGTGCATACCCTATTAGCCATATGCAAGAAGAGGTTTAATGCTTTAATCACTCATGTCTTGATAGGCACACTGTGCTCTTACACAATGTCAGAGAATCATTCCAGATAAACAGGCCTTTTTATATGCAACCTACTTTATTCCACCACTCACTGGTTTGTAGGTTATCTATATCTGATTGAAAAGGCGAATACATTAGCATGTTGGAGAATATATTTATACTGTAAGAGTGAGGATAAAACTAGCTTACCTAGGGGCCGATGTAATAAGACCAGCGGCAAAACAGGTGCTCGTTATGTGCACGGGTTTTGATCACCGTGTGCAGCTGAAGCTGCCGCTTCTGCGGGATGTAAAAAAAATAAATTATGCAAATGATTTGCATGCAGGAATCCTCGCACGTACAGAAAAATGTGTGTACCTAAGCATGATACAGGGCCTATGTAATAAGCGGCCGCATCCGTGCTCAAAACCCGCGCCGATAATCCGCGCATAAAAGCGAGTGAGCGAGCGAAAAGTTCTCCCTATTAAGTGAAAGTAAGACCCTAGAAAGTATTTTTAATATTTCCAGTAACTGTGCTGCAGAAAACATGGCAAATATTTTCATGGTTGCTAATCCACAACAATCTAGCCATGTATCTGTCTGTCCAGAGAAGCGCCTACCTCAGATGCCGTGAAAAGCACTTTGCTAAGATGGCCGCTCTGAAGCCGAGCTAGGTGCTCAGCAAGGTGCTTATCAGGCCGCTCTTGCTCTTTGGTTCATGTCAGAAAATCTGCACAATCGGGTGCCCAGAAAGTAGTCTAGCTACTTTTCCTGCTCAGGCGCTCTTCTGGCTGTGTATCTGGCTGCTCGGGCGCTGAGCTAGGCGATCAGCTCAGCGCCTGGGGAAGCACCTACCTAAGCTGGCTGTCCCGACACCCAGAAAAGTACCTAGCTAAGCTGGTTTCCAGGATGCTTGGACACTGACATAGGCACCCCCGAGTCGGCGCAGACACTTAACTCATGCCTTGACCATGGCGGTAAAAAACCCACATTAAAAAACCCGCATGAGCATTAGCGCAGCTCTCTGCATTGCCTATGATTAGCTAATCACCTCTTTTGCATGCCGTTAGCATGCATTTGCGTAGGAAAAACCGCGGGTCTGTAAGCACGTTCATACGCGCTTTTTTTCCCAGGCACAAAACCCTTATTACATCCCAGTATAGGGCTTTGCGCTGGAAAACACGCATACATCCACGCACAAACCCGCGGCAGCTTCAGCGCACCTTATTATATTGGCCCTCTAGAATGGAAGTCCATTCTATGAAGTGGTCATCTTCTGGCACATAGGGCGTGCTTCCCAAACTGAAGCAAGTATCCTGGAGAGTTTCCCATTTCATTAAATTGGAACTCATAAGAAATTCTTGGCCTGGGCCACAAGATCAATACACTCTTTGGATGATGACATGTATTCTGTACATATTTTAAGTGAAAGAGAGCCACAGCACAAAAATAAATTCACTGTATTTTACATTATAAAATCCCCTGCTTGTTATCCAGGGTATTCATACTCAGTTAATATACTAACAGGGAGAGGCAAGACTCTCGCTTCACTCCGCAGTACCCCCCACCCCCTCCTCACAAATAACAATACAACTTTTCTTTGGTTAACAAAAAGGGCACAGTTTAGTTTCATCACCGAACCCGAGCCCATCAACTTTTATACACAGTCCTGACAAGCACCATCCACACCACCACATCCATCACGAAGTGCCCACCACCATGTCCCAATGATAGAGCTACACAAATGTCCTCCCCTCGTCTTACCCCCACCTCTTCCCAGCGTGGGTAAGCGCATGGCCTTGAGCATCGGTCCCCCCTCTTGCTCATTGGCCATCTCATGTAGCAGCCCCCAAACTACACAAGATTTCCCCCCTCCCCACCCGAATGCCCCTTTACAATAAATTAATAACACTTAACAACATCGGGCTTGGGTTTACTGCCACCAACCAAGGACAACCTTAGTTGCCCTTGTTCCCCCACTAAGGCTTCCTAGGATTTACTGATCAACTGCTCAAATCCATCCTGCAAAGCATTGTTAAATAAATCTATGCCCACATCGGAAGGTGTACCCCGTCATCTCTGAAGAGACCTGTCGAGACATTCCAGGACCACTCATGTCTCACCCAAAAACCCCCTTGCTTTAAAACCTATTTCCCTATCTGTTTGTTCAGTTTTTTAATTCCTTTTCACCATAAGGGCTTGCTCTTTTTTAAATATATCTGAAGCAGGAAGCCTGTGAGGGAGTCAGTTGGACCGTTAGATGATCGAGGGGTTAAAGGGGCACTGAGAGAAGATAAGGCCATCGCGGAAAGATTAAATGATTTCTTTGCTTCGGTGTTTACTGAAGAGGATGTTGGGGAGGTACCCGTACCGAAGAAGGTTTTCATGGGTAATGATTCAGATGGACTGAACCAAATCACGGTGAACCTAGAAGATGTGGTAGATCTGATTGACAAACTGAAGAGTAGTAAATCACCTGGACCGGATGGTATACACCCCAGAGTTCTGAAGGAAGTAAAAAATGACATTTCAGACCTATTAGTAAAAATTTGTAACCTATCATTAAAATCATCCATTGTACCTGAAGACTGGAGGATAGCTAATGTAACCCCAATATTTAAAAAGGGCTCCAGGGGCAATCCAGGAAACTACAGACCGGTTAGCCTGACTTCAGTGCCAGGACAAAATAGTGGAAAGTGTTCTAAATATCAAAATCACAGAACATATAGAAAGACATGGTTTAATGGAACAAAGTCAGCATGGCTTTACCCAAGGCAAGTCTTGCCTCACAAATCTGCTTCACTTTTTTGAAAGAGTTAATAAACATGTGGATAAAGGTGAACCGGTAGATGTAGTATACTTGGATTTTCAGAAGGCGTTTGACAACGTTCCTTATGAGAGGCTTCTAGGAAAAGTAAAAAGTAAAAAGTCATGTCCTTTCGTGGATTGCAAACTGGCTAAAAGACAGGAAACAGAGAGTAGGATTAAATGGACAATTTTCTCAGTGGAAGGGAGTGGGCAGTGGAGTGTCTCAGGGATCTGTATTGGGGATCCTTACTTTTCAATATATTTATAAATGATCTGGAAAGAAATACGACGAGTGAGATAAACAAATTTGCAGATGATACAAAATTGGTCAGAGTAGTTAAATCACAAGCAGATTGTGATAAATTGCAGGAAGACCTTGTGAGACTGGAAAATTGGGCATCCAAATGGCAGATGAAATTTAATGTGGATAAGTGCAAGGTGATGCATATAGGGAAAAATAACCCATGCTATAGTTACACAATGTTAGGTTCCATATTAGGTGCTACAACCCAAGAAAGAGATCTAGGCGAAATAGTGGATAACACATTGAAATTGTCAGTTCAGTGTGCTGCGGCAGTCAAAAAAGCAAACAGAATGTTGGGAATTATTAGAAAGGGAATGGTGAATAAAATGGAAAATGTCATAATGCCTCTATATCGCTCCATGGTAAGACCGCACCTTGAATACTGTGTACAATTCTGGTCGCCGCATCTCAAAAAAGATATAATTGCGATGGAGAAGGTACAGAGAAGGGCTACCAAAATGATAAGGGGAATGGAACAGCTCCCCTAGGAGGAAAGACTAAAGAGGTTAGGACTTTTCAGCTTGGAGAAGAGACGGTTGAGGGGGGATATGATAGAGGTGTTTAAAATCATGAGAGGTCTAGAACGGGTAGATGTGAATTGGTTATTTACTCTTTCGGATAATAGAAAGACTAGGGGGCACTCCATGAAGTTAGCATGTGGCACATTTAAAACTAATCGGAGAAAGTTCTTTTTTACTCAACGCACAATTAAACTCTGGAATTTGTTGCCAGAGGATGTGGTTAGTGTAGTTAGTATAGCTGTGTTTAAAAAAGGATTGGATAAGTTCTTGGAGGAGAAGCCCATTACCTGCTATTAAATAAGTTGACTTGGAAAATAGCCACTGCTATTACTAGCAACGGTAACATGGAATAGACTTAGTTTTTGGGTACTTGCCAGGTTCTTAGTTATTTATTTATTTATTTGATGAGTTTTATATACCGTTATTCGGTAGAGCCATCATAACGGTTTACAAAGTGAATATTATTTTCTTAACAGTATTGAAACATTATAACAGAATGAGCATATATAGAAATAAGCAAGTCAGGTCAAATAACTATTCTTGGGATGGAAGTGGAGGGAAGCGAGTTTGGTTGGAGGTTAGAGTTGAGAGTACATTTGATGGTTGGTATGGTCAGTTGATAGTGGGTCAGTGAAGAATTTGCGGAAGAAAAAAGTGGATTGGCCACTGTTGGAAACAGGATGCTGGGCTTGATGGACCCTTGGTCTGACCCAGTATGGCATGTTCTTATGCTCTTAAAATGCAATCGCACTATGATATCGGACCATCCTATTCTCGTATTGGGCATCCCATTCATGATGGACGCAAAGTCTTTTCAAAACCTCGTGACCAACTCCCTGCAGGAACAACCCCCAATGTCATTGACCCCAGATGAATAAGGAGAATTTGCAGAACACCCCACTCCAGGACAAGCTCTTGCAAGAAGGATAACAAGCCAGTCCACTTCATGCCCCTAATGCTAAACCACTTGATTGTCATCTCATGGTATCCAAGGTCAGTTGCTCCCCATAAGGTCTCCACTCCACCCTGCACTGAGCCCAGTGAACAAAGGAATGGCCTACGACCCAAGCACATTCCCAAACAACGGAGCCCCCATGATTCTGCAAGAGAAGAAAAAACCATTAAAATCCCTATCACACGCCCATCATCCTTCCTATTCTCGCCTCACATAGAAAACAAAGGCTTTAGATCACCACCGACTATGGATCTGATCGCCTGTTCAGACAACCCCAGTTCCGCATCTGAAGTAGCCGCCCTAATACAAAAGGAATGGGAAGTATAACGCTCCGTATTCCATCCCAGACCCTGAACCACCCGCTTCAATACTTGCAAAAATTGGAAAGCGGTCAACGGCGCTCCATCGGCATGCACCAAAAAAGATCTGGGAACATCCGGCCTCACTTGAACAAAAGCCTGGATGGTGCGCACTGGACACACCAAGACATCTTGAGCTAGGACCAGTGTTAGAAAATGACCTCTTCCTTGTTGGTCCACCTTCAAGCGATGTATGCACAAAGTAACTGCACTGCTGCACACCCACACGTGACTTGCCCTCAAGCCTGTACCGTAAGCATTCACCCTAGAGCTTGCTACTAACTCACTCACCCTCATGGCACCAAAAAATGCCACAACAAAAGCTGCCCGAAAGAGTAACACCTCATACCTGGACCAACAAACCATTTCCAAATGCCCAACGATAAATAGTAGATCCGATTACCTGATGGGCAGCCGTTTATCAAGTGCTCGCCCTCTATCCCTGTGCCAACCTCTCAACACCCTCTTCACCACAAAACTTATTGCAGGGTTGCCCTATCCTCTTAATTTTTGAAAAAAGGAAAACCCTGCAATCTGAGAGCGTACTGATAAGGTATACCCGTTGCTCCTTGCCCACAGGATGAATTGTACCATACTGGCATCGCTGACCGGGCCACCCTGCCATCCGGCAGCCAGTAAATATTGCATCACTACGCCACAGCCCCCCAAATAAGACACCCAAGTTGCTGGGGCTATGGATTTCCTGATCAACGTCCAAGCTTCGGAAGGCCCAAATGCCATACGTGCTCCAGGAAAGGCTCTCCCATCAAATTTGCTCGCAGTGCCAGCTCCCTGAAGACCTTCCACTTAAAACGAGAAAGGGCATCCGCAATCAGATTTTGCGTTCCTGGCATGTGCTTAGTCCTAATGTTAACATTCCATTTCAAACAAAGGAAAACGAGTTCACGCAGTAGAGCTGACACACGGATGCATTTGGCTGATTGCCGATTAATAACCTGAACTATTCCCAGATTATTGCTCCAGAGCAATACACTTTTATTCGTGAGCTTCTCGCCCCAAATGAACAACGCCACTACTTTGGGAAATAGTTCCAAAACGTGATATTCTTAGTGAGGCCCTCCTCTATCCAATCTACTGGCCACGGCTCCGTGCACCATTTGCCCTGGAAGTACACCCCAAAACCACAAGCCCCCGCAGTGTCTGAAAAAAGTTCTAGAGTGTGATTCGTTACTTCTTCCTCCTGCATTATACACACACCATTGAAAGACTCCAGAAACGCTTCCCATACCCCTAACTCCTCCTTCACCCTGCATGTTACTTGAATAAAGTGATGACCCACTCTAACCCCAACAGTGGCTGCTGAAAGCCTCCGAATAAAGGCTCAACCCATCGAAATCACCTGACTAGCAAAATTAAGAGAACCTATTAATGACTGCATCTGTCGTAAAGTTACCTTCATTGCCTTATGCACTACCTGCACTAAATCTCGTAACTTATCTACTTTATCCAAAGGCAAACGCAACACTAGGGCCACGAATTCCAACTCGATACCTAAAAAAGTGAGCTGCATCACTGGACCTTTGGTCTTATCCTGAGCTATGGGTACCCCGAACGTGCAAGCCATTTGCAAAAACCCAGCCAGCTGCAACTAACACAAACCCAACTGACTTGGCCCTACAAACAAAAAGTCATCCAAATAGTGCAGCATACTATCACTTTCCGTATACTGCACTGCCACCCACTGAAGAAAAGTGCTAAAAGCCTCGAAAAAAGCGCAAGACACAGCACATCCCATAGCCAGACAACAGTCTACAAAATACCGCCCCTCGAAACGAAAGCCTAATTAATGAAAGCTAGCAGGATGAATGGGCAACAAACAGAAAGCTGATTCTATGTCCGCTTTAGCCAATAATGTTCCTCTACCAGCTTTATGAACTAATACCACCGCTGCATCAAAAGAAGCATACCGCATAAAACATACCTGTTTGGTATAAAATCACTCACCGACGCGCCTTTTGGATAAGAAAAGTTCAAAATCATACGAAACTTACCTGGTGCCTTTTTTGGGATGACTGCTAACGGAGACAAATGCATGCTGTCAAACGGCAGAGAGGCGAATGGTCCGAATACCCGCCCCAGCTGGATCGCCGATTGAATTTTTGCGAGAGCAATATCCACATGCTGGAATGCCAACCACGCATTCTGCCCATCACAGCCCCCCCCCCCCCCCCCCCCGAACCCAGGCCCACGTATGGTATTGCGAAACCTGCCCTAAAACCCATGTACAAAAAAACTTGCCGCAGAACTGTCCGGATAACACCTTAACCACCTCTTCATCTCCATAAGAACATAAGAATATAAGAATTTGCCATGCTGAGTCAGACCAAGGGTCCATCAAGCCCAGCATCCTGTTTCCAACAGAGGCCAAAACCAGGCCACAAGAACCTGGCAATTACCCAAACACTAAGAAGATCCCATGCTACTGATGCAATTAATAGCAGTGGCTATTCCCTAAGTAAAATTGATTAATAGCCATTAATGGACTTCTCCACCAAGAACTTATTCAAACCTTTTTTGAACCCAGCTACACTAACTGCACTAACCACATCTTCTGGCAACAAATTCCAGAGCTTTACTGTGCATTGAGTGAAAAAGAATTTTCTCCGATTGGTCTTAAATGTGCTACTTGCTAACTTCTTGGAATGCCCCCTAGTCCTTCTATTATTCGAAAATGAAAATAACCGAGTCACATCTACTCATTCAAGACCTCTGATGATCTTAAAGACCTCTATCATATCCCCCCTCAGCCGTCTGTTCTCCAAGCTGAACAGCCCTAACCTCTTCAGCCTTTCCTTATAGGGAAGCTGTTCCATCCCCTTTATCATTTTGGTTGCCCTTCTTTGTACCTTCTCCATCACAACTATATTTTTTTTGAGATGCGGCGACCAGAATTGTACACAGTATTCAAGGTGTGGTCTCACCATGGAGCGATATAGAGGCATTATGACATTTTCCTAACATTGTTTGCTTTTTTGACTGCTGCAGCACACTGAGCCGACGATTTTAAAGTATTATCCACTATGATGCCTAGATCTTTTTCCTGGGTGGTAGCTCCTAATATGGAACCTAACATCGTGTAACTACAGCAATGGTTACTTTTCCCTATATGCAACACCTTGCATTTGTCCACATTAAATTTCATCTGCCATGTGGATGCCCAATCTTCAAGTCTTGCAAGCTCCTTCTGTAATGTATCACAGTCTGCTTGTGATTTAACTACTCTGAATAATTTTGTATCATCCACAAATTTGATAACCTCACTCGTCGTATTCCTTTCCAGATCATTTATATATATATTGAAAAGAACCGGTCCAAGTACAGATCCCTGAGGCACTCCACTGTTTACCCTTTTCCACTGAGAAAATTGACCATTTAATCCTACTCTCTGCTTCCTGTCTTTTAACCAGCTTGTAATTGCGAGAGCAATATCCACATGCTGGAATGCCAACCGCGCATTCTGCCCATCACCACCCCCCCCCCCCCCCCCCCCCCGAACCCAGGCCCACGTACGGTATTGCAAAACTTGTCCACATTAAATTTCATCTGCCATTTGGATGCCCAATCTTCTCTGTCAGGTTGAGATGTTAATTGTTAGGTTAGCCCTTTAAATATGGCGGCCATTTTGACGACACTGGAAACAAACGCCGGTACACTATTACAGTTTGAACAGTGAACAGCGCGAGTAACAGTAAGTTTCTGTTAGATTGAAGTTTAACGTTTGTCTTGCCATAGATTTAAACTGCGAAATTACAATTGAAAAATGTCTCATCGAACCTTTTTTATACTTGTAGAAAATGAGCCCTTGAGAAAGGATTGGCGATATCCGAAACACGGTCCCATGTTGGGCAGAGCGAACAGGCAGCTTGAATAGAATGGCATAATCACTGGGCCTTTATAAATCGTACAATGTGGCTTCATTTATTCAGCTAAGTATCTGAGTAATATTTGAAAAGTAAAAAATTAGAATGAATTTTAATTGAACGAATCGAAGGTGGAATGTGCACAACAGAGGTGAATCACTTAAGAAAAGGAAAAGAAAAAGAAAAATATTGTGACCTATGATTAAATATAAGGTTGAGTATTAAACCGTATGAATTTGCTATACGATGACACTTATTATGATGGTCAATCCAGCCTATAATAGGGATACATTTTAGAGGTTCGTAGCAAATGAAATATTCTTTGGACATTCTTAGTACACTTCTTTGTCTAGACTACAGACAAAACAGTTCTTTTTCTCCTTGGCTCATGAGCTACATATAGATTTCAGGACAGACACTTCTGGCTCCTTATATGCAAGATGTAAAAATCAAATGAAGGTAACACTTAAATGTTAAAGAATACAGATAATATTTGAATGCACATCCTTGAGAATGAGCTCACCCCTAGTGGACCTCACTGAGGCCTGGATTCATCATAAGAACATAAGAACATAAGAAATTGCCATGCTGGGTCAGACCAAGGGTCCATCAAGCCCAGCATCCTGTTTCCAGCAGAGGCCAAACCAGGCCACAAGAACCTGGCAATTACCCAAACACTAAGAAGATCCCATGCTACTGATGCAATTAATAGCTATTCCCTAAGTAAACTTGATTAATAGCAGTTAATGGACTTCTCCTTCAAGAACTTATCCAAACCTTTTTTGAACCCAGCTACACTAACTGCACTAACAACATCCTCTGGCAACAAATTCCAGAGCTTTATTGTGCGTTGAGTGAAAAAGAATTTTCTCCGATTAGTCTTAAATGTGCTACTTGCTAACTTCATGGAATGCCCCCTAGTCCTTCTATTATTCGAAAGTGTAAATAATCGAGTCACATCTACTCATTCAAGACCTCTCATGATCTTAAAGACCTCTATCATATCCCCCCTCAGCAGTCTCTTCTCCAAGCTGAACAGCCCTAACCTCTTCAGCCTTTCCTCATAGGGGAGCTGTTCCATCCCCTTTATCATTTTGGTTGCCCTTCTCTGTACCTTCTCCATCGCAACTATATCTTTTTTGAGATGCGGCGACCAGAATTGTACACAGTTTCAAGGTGCGGTCTCACCATGGAGCGATATAGAGGCATTATGACATTTTACGTTTTATTAACCATTCCCTTCCTAATAATTCCTACATTCTGTTTTCTTTTTTGATTGCTGCAGCACACTGAGCCAACGATTTCAAAGTATTATCCACTGTGATACCTAGATCTTTTTCCATTATAAATATAGTGGAACGATCGCCCCTGGCCAAAAAAGGGGTGGGGAGGAGTGAAAGTGTGCACCGGCTACATCTCAGCGGTGCGGTATTGCATGCGGTGGTTGCAGCCGCGCTGAACACTTTCGCCCCCTGTAGTGCCAGTAGAAAAGCTGTAGTTATTTCCGGCAGTACTGCTGGTGATAATGTATGCAACATTATCGCCCGCAGCGCTACCGGCCCCTCATTAATCAAAACCCTGCCCAAATTCCCCCTTTTTAATTTTAATTTGAAATTTAAATATTCAAAGCACGATGCGGTAACGCACGCGATAAGGCCCTATCGCAGTTAGATGAATGACCCGCCTGAGTGACTTAGATTGATCACCAGTATGATGACGATAGGACATTTCCTCTATATCAGTTATTTAATGGAAGAGAGCATAGGGCATGCCTTGAACCTTATTGTTTCTTGCTCAATGCCATCCCTTTTTATAAGATTACAATTGAAACCCATTTGGGGGAAGGGGTCACCTCCAATTACAAAGCAAATGCTACCCTCTTCCCCCCTCAGATTTTATACATGATGCTGAAAGAACACTTGGAAATGGTGTGGTGCAGTCAATACATGATTCTAAGCTAGCCACATGCTCGATGACAGCATAAGTGGTGTAAACTTTATTGACTGTGTTGTGACTCCATGACATTAAATATAATGGATAAAGTAATACCTGGCTGCTGTGTTAGTCCACTTGAATGCTCAGAAATAAAGGTTAACATATCAATAATCATGTTATGAAAAATTACAAAAAAGGCATGCATATTTTAAACAACTCTTATTATGTGTATATGTTTGATGACTATTGAATTATTTTGCAAGGATTTTCTAACATTTTAACATTCTAACATTTTTAATGGAAGATAAGTATATTTTCTGATGCCTTATAATTCTTACTCATACTCAGTCTTTCTGTGCACTCCTGAAATCTGTGGTTCTCAACCTGATCCAGGAAGACCCTGCAACCAGTTTGGTTTTCTTTTTTACTTTTTATTTATGTGAAGAGTTTTCAAATATTATAACACAAGAGAAAACATAGCTTACACTCTCCAAGAACATTATAGTCAAAATAACTTTAGCGAACAACACAGACAGTAGGTGAAAACATAAAAAGAAAGCAAGATACCTTCTTATATTTGGGACATAATGTGCTCGGAAACATCATCAAATATGATGGAGCTTACATTTCTCCCCCTTTAGCCCAAAGCAGAGCAATTCAATATCAGCTATTTCTCTGGTTTGCAAATGCCAATGATCCAAACATCAGTTGCATTCCCAGAAGTCTGAATAGCTGCTGTTAAGGATGGGCAGGGGAACAAAATTCATTTTCGTTATTCATTTTCAGGAAGTTTTTTCCCCATAAATTTTGGTTTGTGGATCGCTTGACTTGTTTCATTCGTGTGAAAAAAACGAATCAAGCAATTAAAAAAAAACCAAAAAAAACCAGCCAAAAAACAAAAGCGAAACCTCCCTCCTACCCTCCCAGAAAATTGCCAGGGCCAGGATCCCCTCAGATCCTACTTACCCGATCCAGTAGGGATCCATCGGCAAGGACTAGGCCGAAGCCTTGGACTTGCATATGCCAAATCTGCAGTCTCAACCTACTCAAAGCCGACACCTCAGCCTAGGTTGGAGTCTGAACCCAGGTCCGATGCTGTAGCCCAGAGGCAGGGTTCTTGGCCAGAGGAAAGGCTCGAAGCCGCAGGGGAGGCTGGGTCCTGAAGCCATGGCCTCAGCCCAGCACCAGGCCTGATGCTGCGACCTGGACCAAAGGCTTGGTCCTGATGGCTGTACCTGGACCTAGGCTGGAGCCCGAGCCCAGGCCTGATGCCTCGACCTGACCCAGAAGGCCAGGTCCCGATGCCTGGGCCTTGGCCCGGGGTCAGGCCCGGGGTCAGGCCCAGGCCTAGGAGCTCAAGCCCGGAGCTCCTCTTTGGATCCTCTTCTTTCTTTGGTTCTTTAGTGCTGTGGTTGAGCTGAAGTTAATTTACTCTGGCACATTCACCCCAGCAGACGGTGCAACTTTGATGTACAACAATGCCATCAGGAATTGGCCTCTGGGCCTCAGCCCAAGCCGAGGCCCAGATGTCGGGACCTGGCCTATGGGTCGGGGTACAGTGTAGGTATGGGGTCCAGGCCGAGGTCCCGGCACCATGACCGTCCTCCTGGTTGGGTCTAGGCATTGGGCCTGGACTTGGGCTCTAGCCTAGGCCAAGTCCCCAGTGTCAGATCCAGCCTTCGGGTTTGAGTCTGTGCCAAGGCTCCAATGTCGGGACCCAGCCTTTGTCAATTACCTAATGGATCTGGTAAGCTTTTAAAAAATTTTTCAGGGATCTTGGCTGAGGCCTCAGCATTGATCCGTGCCTCCCCCAAGATCCTGGCATTACGCTTGGGCCTGGGCCTGAGCCTAGGCCTATGCCCTAGGCGAGACCCTGGCATCAGGCCTAGGCCCAATGTATTAGTTGAAAACAAAACAAACTAATAAGATTTGTTTTATTTGATTCGGGGGCCCCTGAATGAAATAAATTAGTCTTATTCATTGCATTTTGCACTTTCGTTATAAACGAATGCATATCCCTAGCTACAGTAAAGTGAGCAGACAAGAGTTGTGCTACCAATATTCTAAACTTAGGTCGGATTAAAGACCCCTCCCACCTTCCTAGGAGTAATGTGAACAGAAACATCAATTCTATTGGAAATCTCTTGAGTCATGAGCCCAAAAATATTTTATACCTGGGCAGTCCCACAACCAGTCCAGTTTTCAACCTTTCCATGATGAATTAATTTGAAATAGATATTATATGTACTGCCTCATATTTGCAAATATATTTCATGCATATTCATTATGGATATCCTGAAAATCAGACAGATCCAGTGGTTTATGAAGACTGGTTAGAGAAGTGCCGTCTTAGCCAATTGCTCTACTTTTAGGAAAGTCAGAATTACAAGTCCATGCTTTCAACAGGTTATAACTGGTATCACCAGTCCTGCCAAAATGGAATCAGCTGGCCACCCCAGTTAGAGTCCAATGATTGAGATGAACTGAAAAACATGTTTGTTTATTCAATCATGTAAATGGTTTGAGTAATATTCAGATATTCATTATTAGTTTCTCAGGCAAATCAAGCAGACTGGTTGCTTTCTCTTTAATTGTTCAAAAACTTTATACATCACCATGTATTCCTGTATGGTACAATGTACATCATTAACTTAGAAGGCTACATGGGAGATCAGTCACTCATGCCATAGCCCTTTAAGAGGATTTAATAATGTTTTAATCAGCCACTTTGCTTTAATAGATCTGAAATGAATGCAGATTTTGTTTACAGCATCATTGCTCAAAAACCACAATTTACTTTGAGCGGTTTTTTTTTTTAATTTTTAAAATGCCAGATTTTCTATCTAAAGCAGATAATGTAAGAACAAGTAAATGATGTTTAATTGATTAATCTCTGCTGCCGGATGACTAATGGCAGATCTCTTAAGCTTCTCCGCAACATTTATATCATCATCTTATTTGATGGTAACATTGTTTGCAATCAGCCACCAATTAATCTGTTTTTCATTTTATTTAGTATATACATTTCCCAAAGGCTTGTCATTTGTAAGCATGCTGTCAAGAGGCTACATTCTGGTCAGACTGTCATCAGCTATTTTTTTTTCTAGGAGCCCTGCAGCAGATTAAAAAGAAACTGCAATGGACCTTGCAAGGGAGATTTCCCTTTTAATCAAACTGACTTTAAAGTGTCCATTTGAAGAGCAGACAGAAATACTATCACTTGTCCCTATTTTACATTGAAGCTAATATTTTACATGTACACTGCCTCAACAGAATGCAAATCTGTCTTGTGCATATTCATTAAGGATAACTGAAAACCTAATCTGTTTGAGGCCCTCAAGGACTGGACGTGAATAGCACTGACATAGGGCTGAATTTTCAAAGCCATTTACATGCATAAAATCTGGCATTATGCATGCAAATAGCTTTTATAAAATAGACCGGCACTCAGTGTGCATAAAACTATAATAGTAACTTTCAAACCGTCGCGTGGGCACACGTGTGCATGTGCGTCAACCCACGCCCAGGGACACGGCTATTTTGTAACTTGCATGTGTATATGTGCAAATGTTATAAAATAGCCTGGCTGCGTGCACAAGGGTGCCAAATTTTAAGTGGACACATACATGTGTGCGCAAATGCCACTTCTACCACATAAACGGGGGGATTTTAAAAGGGGTGCATGCCAATGCTAATCCCAGGTTTACCAGTTCATCCCCATTTCACCCAGTTAAGAGCTAGGTCCTCCAAACCCCACTAGTTTAATAGTCTTCACTCCCTCCAGTTAGCCCCAACCCTTAAAACCCTGCAGACAGGGCTGGTGACATCCCAATAGGCGAACTAGGCAGTTGCCTAGGGCACCAGCCATTAGGGGGCTACAAAGAGCAACAACATAGAGCCGTGAGTGCAGCCCATCCCACTCACGGCCAAGAGGAGAAGAGATACAGTGGGCCACGAGTGGAGCCTATCCTGCTCGCAGCCGAAACTCAGCGGGCTGCGAGCAACACCCATCCTTATCGTGACTGAGAAATGCAGACGCTTGGCAGGCCATGAGCAGTGTCTACCCTGCTCGCAGCCGAGAGAAGCAGAGACTCTGTAGGCCACGAGTGGCGCCTCCTTTTGGGTTTGTGTGTGTGTGCGTGAGTGAGCGGGATTGTCTGTGTACGAGAGAGTAATGGTGAGAGGGAGGGAGCCTGTGTAAGGGGTGTGTCTGTGAATGAGACAAGGAACCTAAGTGTGTGTGTAAGAGAAGGGGGGCCTGTCTGAGTGAATGGCATGATGATTTTTTTTTTTCTGGTAAGGGGCTAGGACTGGAGCTGGTGGCTTGTAGCTTCTTGAAAATGAAACAAAAGAAAAACAAATGAAATTTCATTTGTTTTTTTTGCTTTAAAAAAGAAATGAAACAAAATGGGACATTTCTTTAAAATATCCCATTTCATTTCAATTAATGAAATCCATAAGGGCCAACAAGAGCAGCTCAAATTTTAAAGCCTAAAATTGAAAGAGGCATGCAGTGTTTTTGTTTCATGTCATTTTTTGCTGGATTTCAAAATGGTTCCTTGGGTTTTTTTCCCCTAATGTCATTGTTCCCCTAATTTCATTGTTAATTTCATTTTTCCCCTAATTTCATTGTTTTTTCCCCTAATTTCATTTCATCGATTCAAACATCAGAAAATCTTCAATGATGTCAACTTTGCTGTTCGAACCTCCTACTGTGTATGTAAAACGGCCCCCCAAACCTACCTCACCCCCAAACCCCACACCGAGTTAAAAGTGCCCCCTCTTACAGTGGTATAAATAGTAAAGTGACATATTGTTCTCTGCAGAGTCTCTCTCTGTCTCTCTCTCTGTCTCTCTCTCTCTCATGCATACCAATCACACAAAGACCCGAGTTTTGAATTTACAAAATGCAGACTTTGTCAAAATGGGGAAGTACCTAGAAACAGAGCGAAAAGACTGGAAGGAAGAGAAGGAGGTGGAACTACAATGGGCCAAGTTAAAAGAACTAATCTTTATATAGTAAAAGAAAGAAAAAAAACAATCTGGTACACAAAGGAAGTGGCTGACATTATAAAAACAAAAATAATGGCATTTGAGAAATGCAAAGAAATCCCAATTAGAAGAACGCAGGGTAGAATATCTGAAGAAACTGAGAGAAACAAAAAAAGAAATTAGGAAAGCAAAAAGTCAGGCGGAGGAAGGGATTGCCAGGGAGGTTAAACAAGGAAATAAATACTTTTTCAGATACATCGGTGAAAAGAGAAAAGTCCAAAGAGGCATACTGAGATTAAGAGATGGCAAGGATCAATATGTGGAGGAGGACATTGAAATGGCACAAATATTAAACAAATACTTCAGTTCAGGGTTCACCATAGAAAACACAAGAGATAGACCACCGCTGGTTAACAAGGCTGTGAATGGAAGAGTACTAGACAACAGGCCGTTTACAGAAGAAAATGTATGGGAGGAAATAGGAAAAATAAAAGTGGATAAGGCCATGGGTCCAGACGAAATTCACTCCAGGGTGCTGAAAGAGCTCAGAGATTTGCTGGCAAGTCCGCTAAGTGTCCTGTTCAATAGATCACTAGATACAGGTGTGGTACCAAAAGACTGAAGAAGGACAGTGGTGGTACCACTACACAAGAGTGGCAGCAGAAAGGCAGCTGGCAACTACAGGCTGGTTAGCCTCACCTCAGTGGTGGGTAAATTAATGGAGAAACAAAGGAAAGGATAATAAACTATCTAGAATCTAGGGGGTTGCTTGATCCAAGACAACAAGGATTCACCAGGGGGAGATCCTGTCTGATGAATTTGATAGATTTATTTGACTGTGTGACATAAGAACATAAGAAACATAAGAACATAAGAAAATGCCATACTGGGTCAGACCAAGGGTCCATCAAGCCCAGCATCCTGTTTCCAACAGTGGCCAATCCAGGCCATAAGAACCTGGCAAGTACCCAAAAACTAAGTCTATTCCATGTTACCATTGCTAATGGCAGTGGCTATTCTCTAAGTGAACTTAATAGCAGGTAATGGACTTCTCCTCCAAGAACTTATCCAAGACTAGAGAATTGAACCATGGAAGAGCGCTGGACGTAATCTACTTGGACTTTAGTAAAGCCTTTGATGTGGTCCCGTACAGAAGACTTGTAAACAAAATGAAAAGTTTGGGGTAGTGACAAGATGGTGACTTGGACTGCAAACTGGCTGACGGATAGAAGACAGAGTTATCCATCTAAATGGCTAGTTTTGAATATTCCCCTTTCTTATCCAGCTAAAAATTAGCTGGATAAGTCTTTATCTGGCTAAGAATTAACTGAATAAGAAAGGGGCATGTTGGGGGCATTTCGGGGAGGGGCAGGGTTAGGTGAATAACTTAACCAGCTAACTCCAATATTAAGAGATAGCCAGACAAATTTTCTGCCTAAATCTAGATGTGCCCGAGACGCTGGTTAAGTGGCATATAGAGGAATAGTAAAAGAAAGAGCATGCAGGCTTACTGGCCCTAACACATCCCTCTTCTTCTCTCCCACTCGAAATCGAGCCTGCAGCACCCCCCAAGCCCGCTCCATCTTATATAATCACAACAGCTGGTCCTGGTATCGTGCCCTCCCATCCCCTCCTCCCAGCAAAATTTAACCAGGCCCAGCGCTTCTGGGGTTGCTAAGCACCTACAGTTGGAAGCCTAGGCTTCTAGTGTAGCATTTCTAAGTAGCCATGCTAGAAGCCTATGCTTTCAATATAGGTGCTTAGCAACCCCAGAAGCACTGGGCCCGGATTGCTATAGGCTGCTACTACAATCTGAATGAAAAATAAAAAACATTTTGGTACTAGGAGAGTGGGAGGGTATAGGTTTAGGTGGGGGGAAGGTCAGTGGAGGAAAAGTCCATAATCTGATATTAACCAGATAGACTTGGGAAAAGCCACTACTTATCCCTAAGTGTTAGCAGCATGGAATCTATCTATGGTTTGGGATCCTGCCAGGTACTTGTGACCCGGATTGGCCACTGTTGGAAATATGATACTGGGCTTGATGGACCTTCAGTCTGATCCAGTATGGTAATTCTTAATTTCTTATGTATGAGTAATTGGAAAATTAAGGCCATTGTTTTATTAATAATGTAAGGAGCACTATGTTTCCTTACTCACAAATCTCTATTTTGGGAGATGGTCAGCCTTTTTAGACCATCCCTTAGATGTTCTCCTGCTTTTGTGCAGTGAATGGCTGAACTCCCCTTTTTAAACTGGATTAAGCATGAGCACTGGGTCAAGTGTTTAGCTGTAGTTTTCAGTTTAAGAGGACTGGCGTTTTTTACAGGTGATCCCAGTAGGTCCCATAGCCTGCAAAGTGAAATCCTATCTTTTGTGCCCTCATAGCCCAGGAGGGGATGTTTTTCCTGCATGGAGAACAGAGTTTTTGTCTTGCCAAGAGTGGGTTTATTTTTCCATGACTTGCCAACCTTGGAAGGGTAACCCCCTTCTTGGAAGGAGTAGGATTGAGACTGCCTGCCTGTTTACCAGCCCAAGTGAGCTGGCAGTGCTCCAGGGAGAGATTTCTGGTGGCAGAAGAAGTACTGTGTTTTCATATTTTTGAAGGGATGAATTGTTTTGGACTTCACTTCCCTATCCCATCACTATATGCACTATTCCCCTTTTCTAACCACTGGGGAAAACACACTGATTCAAGCACTAGAGATGGATAAAGAGACTTTAATACTGGGAGTTATCATTTTATTTTTATGATGATGATTTATGCCTGTTTTGTGTGGATTTTATTTTTTAAGTTGCAGTAAACATTTTTCTTTTGAATACCACTCTCAGTCTATTGCCTTGCTCTTATTTTCTCCTGCTTAAGAACTGGTATGAAGAGTAACCTAAATGAGTCACAATTGGGATGGTGAAAGTGAGAAGTAAGGATGTTAAGAGACTGTTTTGGATGACCACCCAGAGCCCCGGAGGCTTGGTTCTCCTCCCTCTGGTGGAACCGCCAACACCTAAGGTCCAAAGTCTAATGAATGAGAGGAAGAGCAGAGGGCCAGGAGAGTGAGATTGGCCCAGGGATTTGCTGTGACCCTTATATTAGGGATCCTCAAACCAAGAAGAAGTTACAATAATAACATCATAAAATGCTATCCCCATACCTGAGTAGCTCTACGCTATATAAAACCAAACTGGGTTACACCCATGCTGCCTGCCTTTAAGCAATCAAGACAGTCATCTTCGTTCCCAACTCTCCACCATGGTTCCAAGCAAAGAGGCGCTGATGTCTGGGCTCTGTCATGCCCACTGAGTTGCATGAACTGCCGGCCCCCTGACACATCTACCAACATGAGAAGGAGGCTCCCTGCCCGTTTGTCTGACAACCTGCTAAACAAATCACATGGTATGCCAACAGAATATAATCCTGACCACTGGCATGGGGACCCCGCCACCATTAATCAGCTGTGACACAGTAAGATAACTGGTACATCACAATAACATGATCAACTAGCTAACATTTTACACTATCTCAAATTTCAGATTACAAGTCAGCATTTCATCCACTTTTATTTTTTGAAGCAAAATCAAATGAGGGTGGGAAGGAAGGCACACTGATTGCTGCAGCCAAGATGGAGATTGCCGCTATCTGCTATAGTTTAAATATCCCTGCTAACATCACCTCCCCCACGCCCAGGCATGAGCAGGCTCTTGCATTGGTCAAGGCCAAAGACAAAGACCTGAAATATAGGGGGAGGGGAGGGAAGATCGGGGACCCATGCATGCTGTGTATATGTGCAGAGGAGAGACAGATGGGCATATGGCGCTATGCTATAATCACCTCTGTGCACTAGGCCCAGAGCTATAATTACCCTGTCCACCCCCTCCCCAAAAAAACATCAAACACAAATAATAATATCATAAAACACTATCCCCATACCCAAGCCACTCTACTTTATATAATACCAAATGGGTTACACCCATACTGTCCACCTTTAAGCAAGCATCTTCATTCCTGACCCCCTACCTTGATTCCAAGCTCTGATGTTTGGGGTCTGTCGTGCCCACTGAATTGCATGAACTACCAGCACTCCGACACATCTACCAACATAAGGAGCCTAGCCTAATCATTTGTCTGAAAACCTGCTAATCAAATCACATGGTAATCATATGAAAACGGAATGTAATCCTGACCGCTGGTATGAATACCTTGCCATAGACACGAGGCAGTAGTACACTTGTCTAATGCCTCCCAATCAGATTATCTGTGGCCTCCATGTATGGCATGCAAAAAGATGCCTTTCAGGGCCTCCTGGAATATATTATTAAAATGGTCATAATCAATATCAAATAGACGATTCTATCATGCCTAGAATCCTTCACATCTGTTCGCTGCCCACTCGTGCACGATATGGAAACCTCCCAATCCACCCACACAAATCTGATGGTTAATCTTTTTATGGTCCCTGTTCCAGAGCTTCTAATCTTTCCATTTGATATGCGGATGATATCTGACCATAGTAAATGCATGTGACTAAATAGTGTGGCTAGCTCCACCATATCCCTCTTGATCAGCTGAATCAATTGGCAGCATGAAAGATTCCCCAGATCATTACCCTCAAGGTGAATGATCAACATGTCGGGCTTTGCCAATACATCTGAACTGCGCTGAAGGGTAGGTAAAAGCTGCTCCCAGTGCATGCCATGCTTTCCCATTGATGATACGCATACCCTATGTGATACCAAGCCTAGATTTGTTCCATAAGGCTGCTTTTGAGCTCTTCTAGCTGCCCAATGAGCGAAGGAGTGCCCAACAATCCAAATCATCCTTCACCTCGGGACAGATCTGAAATGAATAGGTTAAAGATTAGAAGTGGAAAAGGGTAAATCTATGTGACATACAGGTTCACAGAAGAAGACATCCAACGCTCTATTCTTTGGACTCTATCAGTGTGTAGGCTTGCCCAGGCAACACTAGTGGCTGCCCCAATTCTAAAATGAGTGCATTCCGAATTTGGCAGCATACATTCCTAACCTGATCAGGGCTCCCTTAAATATTGTAAAGAACTAATATATGGTGAGGAGAATCTGATCGGCATGGACCAGCCATAGAGGGTCTCAAGTCTTTTAAGGGACAAGTAATCTGCAAATCTAACTGTCTTAAACAAAGCATAGCACCCTTCCCAGCCTGGTTTGTTTTTGACCTGTGTATAAGAATGTATACTGCCTGGTTTTTCAACTCTACATTGCTCAGGAGTATATCGTTGTGACCTGAGTCATTCTTGGATGCCACCACCAGCTCACTTACCAGTAAAAATACCAAAGAAAATGCAACTTGAAATAAATTGGTTTCAAATTCAGAGTCGCATATTGATGACAGCACCCACAATAACTGGACTAGCAGCTCATGCAATATGGGATGCTTTCCATCCTTTGAATACTCCACCTTTTTCATCCAGCTTGTCATCATTTTCTTCACCATAAAACTTTGTTGTGATGCCTGTCAGAATTGTGGACCCTTGTTACTGACAGGAGATTGGCACCATCTAGTGAGCAAGTCTACTAGGTCCACCTTGTCAGGTGGCGGAGAAGCCCTGTGATGGGACGAACTAGAACTTCGCCTATACCAACCCTGTTCCCCACAGATGGAGCACTTGGGTTCCAGGGGCCAGCAGAACTTAGGTGGGTCCCTAGGGCAATCCAATGATGAAGTCCAGTTGAGCATGGGTCAAGGCAGGCAGCAGTCAGCGGAGACTGTAGGGCAGGCCAGAGGTCAGGGCAGGTGGCAGACAGCACAGACGAGAATGGGCAGGAGGTCGTGGCAGGCAGCAGACAAGCAAGGCCAGTTCCGAGCAAGAGGTCACATCAGGCAGCAGTCAGGCAGAGTCTAATCCCAGCCGAGATCAAAATCAAAGAATCAGGCCAAAGAAACAGGTACAAGACAGACAACAGTGAGACTAGGGGATGGACATGGGACCTACAAGGAAGAACCAGGCACAGACAAGACAAGGGAGGCAGGAACAAAGAAAGGAAAAAAATAAGGAAAGAATGCAAGTGAAAAGGAGTAGCATCACGCAATGGGACAATAAAGGTGCCAGGGGACCTGTTCTGAGGCGTCTGTGGGGTGTCACTGAAAGGGAAGTCGCTGACGTCATCTGTGAGTGCTGCGAGAGAATTCCTGCTGCGGCCCCTTTAAATAACCAAGTGTGCTGCACATGCGCATCTAGAGCGACTGCTTGAGGGGAGAGGGTGACTGCGGCGTTGACCGATTAGGCCACTCTCAGCAGCGTCAACTGGGGTCGGCTCCTCCACTGCTCGATGGAGTGGGTAAGTGTAGCAAGAGCCACAATTCATGACATCTGTGAAGGATTCCTTCATTCCTGCACCTTCATAAAGAATGCCAGGCTGACCAAGTGACCATTAACTGCACCTCTCGACAACTCCTGGTCCCTTGCCAGGGCAAAGTATTTGATAATTAAATCAGCACAAATTAACCCTGCCTCCCATTCCTGCTCTCTCAAGAAACTTTCAACTCGTTTGTATCCACTGCAATACACGGACCAGGTAGCTGGAGCTACAGATCTCTGCAATAGGTATCAGGTAGTCAAATTCTAATTTGCCATAGGTGATCCAGCACTGGAGTCCCTGCTTCATCTGTCTCTGGAACCTGCTGTTGAAATAGATCCCACTTAGCCCAAGAAAGCATGTCAGCAATACCATTATTAATTCATGGCATATGACGGGCTCATACCATCATATTGAGCTGCAAGCCTATGAGAACTATCTCCCTCAATAACTCTACCACCCGAGGGCATTTGGCTGACTGTCTATTGAGCACTTCAATGACTGACTAGTAACCTTTTGTTTCTGAGTATGTGCTCCCAGATGACTAGAGCAACCAGAATGGGGAATAACTCAAAGAATGTGATATTCTTAATCAACTCCATGTCTTTCTAGGACATAGGCCAGGGCTCTGTACACCACAGATGCTGACAGTAAACACCAAATCCCCAAGCCCCTGAGGCATCGGTCTAAGTCCCAACTAGATACTGGAGGCTCTTGCCAGATGGAAACCCCATTAAAATCTTTGAGGAAATTGATCCATAATGTTAAATCTTCCTTAATGGGCTTGGAAATACTAATGAAATGATGAGGACAACTAATGCCAGCCTTTGCAAGAATACTCTCCCCATTGGATTAACCCTCCATGCGAAATTTGGACTGCTGACAAGGGATTGTATGCTGGCTAGTGTCATTTTCTTAGCTGCTAATGCTTGATTCAGCATGGTATGCAGTTTGATGTCCAATGGCATCCTGGATACCATTTCAGTTGAATCAAACAGAATATCCAGGAGCCAAATCACAGTAGCTGGGCCCTTGGTTTTATCATGTGCTAGCAGGATGTAAAACTCATTGGCTACCATCTGGAATTCATATAGCAGACAGAGATAAGAGTCTATTTCTCTGGGCCCCATGACTAGGGTGTCATCCAGATAATGAATGATGTTGCTTATGCCTCTTCTCTGGGCAGTAACCTAATTCAGGAAAAAAATAAATATTTCAAAATAAGCACAGGAAACTGAACACCTAAATGGGCATACACTTATCAAAAAATATTGTCCCTGAAGCTTAAAGCCTAAGAAAGGGAAGCTATTTGGATGAACTGGCAACAGTAGGAAGGCTAACTAGATATAAGTTTTGACCAACAATGCACCTTTTCTACATCGCCTTAACAAGGTTATTGGACCAGGCATACTGAACCATGCATTACTCTGCAGGGATATGGTTATTTACTGGCATCCTGTGTGGGTAGGATAGATTTTGTATGAGCCTAAATTTACCTGGCTCTTTCTTGAGGATGACCAGCAAGGGCAAAAGCATCATCTTTTTGAAAAGCAGGTTGAGAAATGGACCAGCCATCCTACTTAGCGCAATTCCTACATCTATCTTTTCTGAATGATACCTGTTTGATGCACCACAGATGGCATATTACTCAATGCACTACAATTAATTGACCCTGGAAAAAGGATTATGAATTCATCCATAAAGACTTTGCAGATCCTTATTGCTTCCTTGTTTCTTGGGTATCTGTCAAGCCAGGCAGACATTTCTGACAATTTTATGGAGCATGGGGCTTTCTGGAAAATAGGGATCTCATTTCATTTTTGTGGCACTACCTGCTGAAGTACGCCTAGCACACTTGCTTGCTAGATGTGCTGTGAAGCAGGTGGAATGCATATGCCTGAACCTGTAGTCTTGAAAGCTGCAGGAAGACTTGTTTTATCACCAGCATATATTATTGGCGTATCCTGCTGACTGGGTTGCTGCACTACTGAGACTCAAAAAAAAGGCCAGTTACATGCTCCCACATTTCTTGCCATATTCATTTGTTATAGCCATAACCTGACGTCCTTGTATCCCAAGACATGAACCAGTTTTCCTCCATCTTGTCCCCGAAATGCTCATCGTAGTTCAACCATGCCCAACCCTCATAAACTTTTAAGCTTCCAAAATGGTGTTAGCGTAGCTCAGCATGGAACCATATTGAGAAGGGTCCTCCTGACCAATAGTGCTCATTATTCTAAGGAAGGCCTTTGTCCAATTGATAATATTCCTCAGGATTCCTTTATCTGTAAAGCATGATCATCCCTCTTTTTATTCTTCTTTCTATTCACCCTCTTTCTTCTTCCCCCCACAATCTTGAAAAAGCTATATAATATATGTTTGCTTTTTTATCTTTTTCAGAGGGACTTAGGGACACTTTCCCACAATTGTGATAGTGTGGCTAGAACTGTGAATTCAATGAAGCTGCCATAGAATGAAGCAGAAAGAATAAGGAATTAAAGCTGGGGGTGATTGACTAGAGCTGGAATAAAATGAAAAATTAATCTGAAGGCACTTCAGCCACGCCAGAAAATCTAATGTGGGTTTCTTACTTACTGAACATTCAATAACAAGGTTCTTGGGATTGAAACTGAACTGATGCATTCCACTAACATCGAGGAACTCTCATTGCTACCAAGTTCTTATCAAGGAACTCTTGCCATCTCCACTCTATTCAGTGATGCATGTTATTTTCAGAAATAATTTAACAGATTGCTCCAAGGAGTCCCCTTCTAGCGCATCCCTGATGTGCTTCCAAGAGCCACCAGAAGTATGTACATCCTCCAACTCGGAGCTTGTCAGATTCACTAAAGAAGTAAATTAATTCTTTACTAAATGTTGGTTGCTTGTTTGAATGTTTTCTCTTATACCAGATTTCAGTAACCAGCTTCCTTTAAATCCCTTCAAAACTCCTTTATCTTCTGTGCAGCATTTTGTACGCGTTTTCTTCCTCCATCGGTATTCTTGTGTTGACTTATTGTGCTCTGGCTCTCACTTTGTTTAACCCTCATGCAAACATGTGGGCTAAAATCCTATGCCAGGTGCACTTTTTTGGCAGAACTCACACTTTACAACTTTATCCTTTTAGGACATTGTCATGTGCACATTGATAAACAAAGTCCTCAAATTACAGTTACTATTTAATTTTCTATCTGTCAACAAAAAAGCACATGTGGCATAAAACAGCTTTATAAATCTATTGATTTTACCATTGGGAATAGTTTTTTCCCAGCCAATGTAGCATATTGGGATTTTAAAAAGTTACATCAGTTTTAGCAAAACCATACTGTTGCAAGAAAGCTCTGTTAAGCGCCCTGGAGAAACACAATCCTTCCCCCTTTCCATACAGAGAAAACCTGATCACATTCCAGAATTAACATTTATTTAAATAAAAAATCCTTTTAAGAGGCATATGCACTAAAACGTGCACTAAAAATATTTTGTATGCATGAGCTAAAAATTTAGTATGAACATCAGTATTGTTATGTTTCATCGAGCTCAGCATCTTATCTCCACCAATAGCTAATTCAGGTCACGAGTACCTGGCAGATCCAATAAAGAAGACTTAATTCATATTACTCACCCCCAAGGAGAGCAATAACTTTCTTTAGCCTACCTGGCTAATTATGTGTTATGGACTTTTCCTGCAGGAAGTTGTCCAAACCTCTTTTAAACCCCGCTATGCTATGTTCTTATGTTCATCAACTTGGAGTCTTTAGCTCATATCTCCAATTGCCTAACAGCCAGAAAACAATGGATGTTCAGTAACAGACTAGCATTAAATACTGGAAGGACAGAGATGACAGTGTTGGACAGTTTTGAGTCTCCTGAGATTCTAGCATTTTTCAGTTTGAGGAACAGGCACACCCATCACCACACAAGGGAAAAACCTCAGAAATTTTCAAATCCAATCTTTCATTACAAGCACAAGTTAAATTGGTGTTGAGGAGATTATTCTTTAAGCTACAATTTAATTGATTATTACAACATAAACTTAAGCCTTTTCTAATCCATAACAATTTTAAAACCATGTTACAAGCACTTGTCCTAATAGGCCTAGATTACTGCAGTTCAATTTATATTGCACTACCAAAGTGATATGATTTCAGCTGTTATGAAGACTCATTGTACCCTGACCATGACACCTTCCCTCCAGCAGAGGTCTCCTCGGAGCTCCGTTCCATGCTATCCATATCAGCTCCTCACCACTCAGCATGTGGTGCAGCCTCTTTGCCACCAGGAGTCCTCAGTATGCTGCTGTCCAGCCTTACCAAGCTCCTTCTCCTTGCCAACACCACACCCGAGCCTCATCCCACTCTGTCTGTTCCCTGCTTCGATGCCTTCGCATAGAATCTGCCTTAGCTCCTTGCCCTGGCCCCTGTTGCCTCATGGCCTCCAGGCCTTCTGACTTTAGCCTTGCTTTGCCTTGTGGCCTCTGGGTCTTGTGGTCTCCAAGCCTTTTGACCCTTGACTTGTCTTATGCCCTTTGAGCCTTCTTGCCTCTTGCTCTGCCTTCTGTCCTATATAGGCCTTGTCTTGCTTTATAGCATATCTAGGTCTCACCGTTGTCTTGCCCTTTGGAACCTTCCCTGCCTTCGCTGTCTTTGGGCCTTTATGTTCCGTGTTGTCCTTGTCTCACCTTGTCCTGTCTTATCTTAGTCAAGCTCTAGTTCCCAACCTTGCCTGCACTCAAACCTCAGTTCCAGTCCTTGCCTGCACTCAAACCTCAGTTCCAGTTCTTGCTTGCACTCACACCTCCTGTTCCAGTCTTTGCCTGCATTTAAGATCCAGTTCCAACTCTGCACTCCAGTCAAGATTTGCCTGTTCCAACTCTGCACTTCAGTCAAACCTTGTCTAGTCCAGTCCTGCACTCCAATCTGGCCCTAGTCCTGCCCTGCCGCCTTGTAGCACTCCCAGGATGATGTTCCCACAACCTGGACCACCCAGTCCTAACACAAGATCATCCTAACAAGTTGCCAAGAACTTGGCTGCCCAAGTATTAACAGGGTTGAGATATCAATTCTACAATGTCTTAATTGGCTCCCCAGTCCAATGGAGAATTACATTTAAGATTCTCACACTCATTCATAAAGTTCTAAATCATGACACTTCTCTATGTATTAGTATGCTGTTAAAAATCTACAAGCTGACACAAACACATAGGTCTGTGGATTGTAACTTTTTTGAAATCCCCTCACCCCATCTAATGAGCTTTGCCACATGTCTGTGAACATCTGCCATAGCAGGCCCAGTGCTCTTGAATTCCCTACCAAATCAACTGCATTCACAACCTTGTATTTACATGCTCATGAAGCAGTTAAAAACATTCTTCAAACATATTGGGCTACTTGAATAACCATCTTAAAACTTATTGGAAACATCGCTATATCATGGCCTGGTGATGAAATGCAAATGTTGATAACTGAATAGAGGCTAATGGCATAAACTGACTTATGAAGCCACAGCAAAGAGGGAGAATATGATTTTTTACTATGCAGTATATCTTTGTATTGACTTGTCAAGTAATGTATTTTTTAAATAAATAAACAAGGCTGCTTACATCATTCATAAAAATAACACATTAAGTAAAAAATAACAAACAATAACAGTTGTCTCTAAAGGTAATCTACCCCATCCTCTATTCTCACTAGGAGAATGGTAAGCCAGACTACATAACAGAAAAATATCATTCATTCCCAGCAATACAATAAAATTGCCCAACCAGTGTACAATAAACAACACTAACATAATTAAAAAGTAATATTCCCCCCAGCAATTAAATAACATTTCCATCAAGATCTTTATGAAATGGAAAAACAGTGAGTAAACTAAAAAGAGCTACCATATAAGTAAGAACAACAAATATCTATCTAAGGATAGGAAATAAAAGTATATATTTGCTAATGATATCTACTACTACTTAACATTTCTATAGCGCTACCCGACATACAATCTCTAAGGACAGCTCTGAATATCTAGGGATTATCAATGAATTGCTTTCTAGTTTAAGTTAAATAAATTAAAACTAAATCCCACAAAGTCAAGGATTTTGTGGGTTGAGATTAGGTTTCACACCAGAAGATTAAAGTAAGATTAGAGGGCCAGATTTTATCAGTAAAACAGTCAATACAAAACCTGAGGGCCCTGATGGATTCAGGCTTGACTGTGTTATTACTGTGTCTAGCTCTGCCTTTTATCATCTACATTTAATAGGACAAATCGTTTTCCAAAAGATCTCGCTACAGTGGTGTAGGCATTGGTAATTAATAGGATTGATTACTGTAGTGTGTTGTAAGCTGATTTACTAAAGACTATATTGAAGTCTCCAGTTGGGAGGCCTGAAAGCTAGGGACCCTGAGTTCCCTCTATCATGAAATTATATTGGCTCCCTTTTAAATTTTGAATTTCTTTTAGGATTATTTGTGTGCTGTTTAAATATCTGAATGGAACGGGCCTGGTTATTTGTCTTCGAGGTTCCAGAGATACGTGCCTCACTGTATCTTGCAGTCCTCCCAACAGGCGGTTTCTTGAGCTTGAATTAAAAATGGTATTTAGAGACAGAGCTCATTGTTGTGGTGACCCCAAAAATATGGAAAAGCTTTCCTTTGGAACGAAAATAGAGGAATGATTATCTTCCCTTTCAGAAGTACTTTAAAGCTTGGTAATTTAATGTTGCTTTTGCTAGAATTCTTAAAAATTTGATTGCTGTTAGTGAATTTAGAGCAGTCTCTTCTTGATTAAGGTGGTTACATTTTTGCAAAGTATTAAAGTGTTTTTCTGTTTATTTTTGTGTATTTTATTTGTTTTATAATTATTTATTATTTATAAAATTATAAAATTATTTTTTATTTATAAAAA
The DNA here is from genome assembly GCF_901001135.1 of Rhinatrema bivittatum. NCBI lineage: Eukaryota > Metazoa > Chordata > Amphibia > Gymnophiona > Rhinatrematidae > Rhinatrema > Rhinatrema bivittatum. The sequence continues at coordinate 119,499,359 of NC_042622.1, read as the reverse complement.
TTTCAAACATCATAACACTGTACAATGTAGGAAAAATCACCTTTCTGCCATAACAGAGAAAAAGGAAATCATAATAAAATACTATGATTCAATGGCTCAAATTCATACTTTTATTTGCTTTCCTTACATAGATATTTGTTGTTCTTACTTATACAATAACTCACAAACATTATCCCACAAAGAACAAGAAAATCTGGCCAAATAATTTAAATTATTCTAAATATATCCAAAAAATTGAACCACAAAGAAAAATCATTTAGGTATCTTATCTTTAGAAAATGTTCTAGTTGCACAAATTCATGAAAAATATACTTCTTATCTTGAAAAAATATCAAACAGGGCTGATGCTTCCATTAGGCAAATTAGGCGTTCACCTAGACCGCCAGATTTTTGAGGGAGGTAAAATCCTGCCAGGGAAATGCATAGAGGGATGCTATGCCAGATCTAATACTGCCAAAGAAGGGAGCTCAGTGCTGGAGCCACTGCCACCAGTAGGCGGGAATGCTGTGCTAGAGCTGCCACCAATAGGTATGTTGGAGAGGAAGTGCATGACCGAATGTTTGCCTAGGGAACCGAATTCTTTTGCACCGGTCTTGATACCAAACATTTACATTGGAATTAAAAAAAAAAAAAGCAAGATCAATTTGCAAAACCTGATTTTATAGTCACAAAAAATTCCTCCTTGCTTCTTGAGTGGCTTTAAATAAATCAGGAAAAACTGAAACTTTTTGTCCACAGAACTTCTGGAAATAAAGCTTTAGGACTAGATCCCAATCCATCTCAAGAGCATAACTAACAATCAATGTTTTTTTACCATTAACTTCCACTTGGGATTCTTAAAGAAATGCTATAACATTCAAACTATTCCCCGAAACCAACTAATTGCTTTCTCCAACATTACTCAACATAGATTGCTTAAATGCTAACAGCAAATAAACCCTACAAGTCAGAGATATTGATGAAGAGATATTTCCAGCACTTCTAAAATATACCTCTTGAAGGACTCATAAGGTGAAATCATTTTTATGTTTACAAATCTGAGATTTTTGTACTTTAAAAAATTTCCATTGCCTCCATGCCTGCTAGAAATGTATTTTCTTTAATCAGAGCAATATTAGATGCCATAACTTTATAACAGTTTGAGGAGAGAGCGCTTATCTGAGATGTGTGCAGATCCAATGTCCCTTCATGCTCTTGAAGCGTAACTGCTGCTTGAGACAAAAATGGACTAAGTTCAGTACTACCTCCATTCAAGACAAGGAAATCGCCAAATCTTCTAGGGTATCTGCTTTAATTGGCTAGTGGCTTTGGGGCTTCCCAAAAGTTGGAGGAAGCCCTGGAGCTGAAATTTCAGACCTAAGAGAGCAAACAGACACCCTTTCAGCAATCACGGCTTCTTCCGAGTTGCTCCATAGCTACACATTGACTTCAAGTTCCCCTGACTTTGGCACTCAGCTTAAAACACGCGGCAACTTCTCTAGTTCTGAGGATAGACTCAAACTACCAGTCCCTTTATCAGTGCTGTTCTTCAATAGGGAAGATAATCCATTCTCCCTAACATGCCAAGACCCCTCAGGTAGTGACTGTGGATCACGCACCTCGGGGGCTGGGAGATAATGTTGCTCCTGCAGGAGATGCCAAGATGTTGCCTCCATCCCCCTGCCTCTCACTGATCTTGTCTCAACAGCCAGAAGAGAGCACCCTCGAGTCTAGAGAGGCTCCAGCAGTCAAAGGTATTGAAATGAGAACCATACCCATACCATACCATGAAAGCAAGTAATAACAAAGGAACCTGGAACCCTCTCAAGTGTGTCCTCTCAGGCTGACACCATCTTGGTCTTCAATGTTATATTATTTTTAGTTTATATTTGCTGCCCTATTGTCACCCTCACCGTATCCTTACTCTGCCTACTACAATACCTCTCCACCAGCAGAGGCCTCCAATAAGCTCAGCTCCTAGTTACCCAAGCCATCTCCTCATTGGCCTCCTAATCCAGCCTATTGTACAGCCTCCGCTCCACCAGGGGTTCTCAGTGAGCTTTATCTCCAGCTGCTCCTCATTGTTTGCACCACACCCAAACTCAGACCCATTTAACTTTGCCTTGCGAAACCCAAGATGCCTTTTCATGGAATCTCCCTTGGCTCTCTGACTTGGCCGCTCTTGATTTATATCTTGCCTTGTAGCCTCCAGGCCTTCTTGTTGATTGCTCCTTGCCTTGTGGCCTACCCAAGGGCTCAATCTGCAGGGCAGGGGCTGGTTAGGCAGAAGACTGGCCTTTATTCAGTCCAGTGTCCTGCCTTGCAGTCTTGCACACCTCCTAGGGAGGTGTACCCTGATCCCAGTAACTGTGACACCTATTTTATATGTTTAACATTTTATTTGGAGGGTTGTAGAAATTTTTGAGTGACAATATTATTTTATATTTTTCATTTGTATATCAGTTTGAATGGTTTTAGGAAAGAGATCTATAAATTGAGATAATAATTAATTAATTAATAGCCTTTGTATAAATCAAATAAATAAATGCACTGAACTTTGGATAGTGCCCACAAAAAATTGTGCTTATAGCGTTCAAAGGCTATTAACATGCACACTAACCCCTGAAACTATAACATATCTGTGCTAATACCATCTGTATGCTAAATGAGGCTTCTGCAATATTAGAATGTACACGGTAAATTGAACACACACAGTTCTCTTTTCCTCATTGCATAGCTGATTTTCTTTGAAAACAGAATATCTAATGCTAACATTGCGATTGTAGTAGTTTTTGTGACTAGGTCTGGATGGGTACAATCCCGTAAGTTAGGTACCAAGTACCAAAACATCAGTGTTGGTTTGTGCACTGCAGGTACTTTGCATTTTGGACTTTTACATATATTTTACAAGTGAATAAAAATTGGACTGTACTCATACCATAAGATAGATGATTACAGAGTGCTCGTGTTTGACATCACTATTACTCATCTATGTATGATACCAGTTTATGTTTGAATTTAGAACGTCCATACATGTGTGACTGAACAAGATTAAAATTGTTGGTTTTGAATTTTCTGGCAGCCCTATCGGTTTGGCTAAAGTTTTGGAAAAGACATGATTAGTTGTGAGATGAGCGATGAATGCAAGAAGTGCCTACACTCATCCAAAGTATCAGATCAGTTGTAGCTACTCTTGATTACACACTCCAACGTCTGTTTGAACGAGCTTCTGCATTACCTAATGGGCACTGTTCTTTTAGCACTAGGGCAGCTGATAAAATAAAAACACCAGACAACACATCAATTGTGGGAGATTTGCTTGCAAGGTCCAATTCAGCACTAAAGTAAAATGTCATAACTGTCAGTAGGGTGGTACAAACAATGGGCTTTCATTGAGGAACATTTACCTCACCAGAGAAAGCCGTGTTCTTGGGGTAGAAATTAACGCACACTACCAACAACATTAGGGATTATTAATAATCGGGGTTTTTTCCTTCATAGTATATGATAGTTTATGTTGGTTTCTTAATATCTTGCATTCAAAGCATAGTTTTTGATGTTTTAATTTGGCATTAAATAGCTTAATAAAGGCATAGAGTTGGTATCGATTATGAAAAGTGCAAATGGAGATGGGAAAGACCTATTGAAAAGAAATGCAGTGAGTTATCCATCTCAACGGCTGGTTTTAAAAATTCCCCTTTCTTATCCAGCTAAAAGTTAGCCAGATAAGCCGTTATCTGGCTAAGATTTAGCTGAATAAGAAAAGGGAGTATTGGGGGTGTTCTGGGGCAGGGCAGACTTAGGTGAATAACTTAGCAGGCTAACCCCTATATTAAGAATTAGCCAGATAATTTTTGGCCTAACTCTAAATGTGCCCTAGAGTAGGTCTAAAGTAATCCGGGAATGTGTTCCCGAATAACTTTAGACTTAACTGGCTAAATTCAAAAGAATATAGCCGGTTAAATGGTGAATAGCGGATATACAAAAATGATCATGGGCCTACTGGCCCTAACACATCCCCCCTCCTTCCTACCCAAAGTCCAAATTCTCGGTCCTACAGTCCCCTCCACCAAAAAAAAACTTCCGTTAGATTTTAAAATATAAGCCCCCCCCCCCCCCCCGCTCCATGGTCCCTTCAAATTTTTACAAGAATCCAACGCTTCAGAGCCTACTACCTTCCCTCTACCCAAACCCATACTTTTCCGGTACCTTAAATAGCCTTTATTCTTCACCTGGATCATGGTAGTGGCTTAATGTGACCCAGGCCTGGTGCTTCTGGTGTTTCCAGAGTAAGCTTCTAGAGTAGCACTTCTGTAGCCACTCTAGAAGTATTTCCTGGAAATGTAGGTGATTAGCAGCACCAGAAATGCCTGCTCCGGGTCGCAGTAGGCCACTACCACAATCCAGATGAAGAATAAAGGCTATTTAAAGTACTGGAAAAGTGGGAGGGTATGGGTTTGGGTGGGGTGAAGTAGTGGGCCCTGGAGCTTTGAATTCTTGTGCAATTTTGACAGGACCCGGGAGCGAGCAGAAGAGATAGGACTGGCACTGGCCCAAGACTTACAGTATATTTTAAAATCTGATGGAAGAGGCTTTGGGGGGGGGGGGGGGGCTGCAGAATCCACCCACTAGGGCCAAGAATAATGACCTTGAGTGGGAGGAAGGCCAGGAGATCTATTAGAGCCAGTAGGCCCACGATCATTTTTTTTTAACCTTCTATTCGCCATGTAACTGGCTATATTCTTTTGAATTCAGCCGGTTAAGTTGATTTTCTAAATCTGGCTGGTCAGTTTTAAAGTTATCTGGCTAACATTAGCCAGATAACTTATCTGCTCATTGTTTTACTGAATATTGGGCCTAATAATTTCTGCCACCACAAACATGGTTTTCATTGGTGACAGTTTACTACCCAAGGATATATTGGAATTTGGCTTTGGTTAGTGAAATGACCCAATGTTCCCTTGAAGCAGTATGCCAGCAGTTAAAATGATGTCAGCAGTCCCCCTCTGTAGTTTAGAGAAATATTGAATGCACCACAAATATAATTTGTGTACGTTTTTTTCTAACACTGGTCAAGAGTTAAGCATTGCAGATTTGTACCTTAACTTTTATTTTTCTGGTTTTCATGTGGTATTAACTATAGTTTGTTGTATTGTTTCGTGCTCATCACACAGTTTAAAAATGTTATAGAAATTGCCCAGTCACTGAAGACCTTCATTGTCAATTCTGCTGTTCCCAGATTTTGGATAAAAAGTAGGCCACAGTCAGGAAGAGCTCATATTCAGAGGACTTTTTCACATATAAGAACATAAGAACATGCCTTACTGGGTCAGACCAAGGGTCCATCAAGCCCAGCATCCTGTTTCCAACAGTGGCCAATCCAGGCCATAAGAACCTGGCAAGTACCCAAAAACTAAGTCTATTCCATGTTACCATTGCTAATGGCAGTGGCTATTCTCTAACGGGCGGATTTTAAAAGCCCTGCTCGCGTAAATCCGCCCGGATTTACGCGAGCAGGGCCTTGCGCGCCGGCGCGCCTATTTTGCATAGGCCGCCGGCGCGCACAGAGCCCTGGGATGCGCGTAGGTCCCAGGGTTTTTGGAAGGGGGCGTGTCGGGGGCGTGTCGGGGAAGGACCGGATGACGCGGCGTTTCGGGGGCGGGACGCAGCGTTTTGGGGGCGGGACCGGGGGCATGGCACCGGCTCGGGGGCATGGTCCAGGCCTCCGGACCAGCCCCCGGGTCGGAAGATGGCGCGCCAGCAGTCTGCTGGCGCGCGTAGATTTACGTCTGCTTCTCGCAGGCGTAAATCTAGGGACAAAGGTAAGATTCTAGTAATGTTCAAATTAACAGTGCAGCATACATTATCTGCTGTGTGGATAAGAAAGAAGCTTTTCTGATTTGATACAAACTCAACCACGCTGGAGTTGCCCCTGAGGCAGCTCTGTGCAAAAGAGCGAAACTCGGCCAGAGTCGGGCATTCTTAATAAAGGGCTTGTTTTTCATCATCCGATTCCTATTGTCTTCACTGTTACACAGCCTACTGGATCGGCTACCGCTTTTTTTTTTGGATCATTCACTGCTATGCACTCTAATTCTCCCATCTTACTTATTAGACTTCTGGCATTAGCATACAAACATTTCAAAGTGTATTTTTTGTTTATATTAATATTCTGCTTTTCAGTTGTCGGGTAAATTGGAATCTTTTTGCTCAGGTGAGTTTTTAATTATAGGCACTTGGACTGCTTTTCTTATTATTGGAACCTCTCTGTTGGGATGCCCTAAATCTAAAGCTTCATTAATATCCTTCAAAGATACCTCCCTCCGAACCATGCACTGCTGAGCGACTGTCTGCTTTCCCCTTTGATTTAATTTAAAAGCTGCTCTATCTCCTTTTTAAAGGTTAGCACCAGCAGTCTGGTTCCACCCTGGTTAAGGTGGAGCCTATTCCTTCAGAAAAGACTCCCCCTTCCTCAGAAGGTTCCCCAGTTCCTTAGAAAACTGAATCCCTCTTCCTTGTACCATCGTCTCATCCACGCATTGAGACTCCGGAGCTCTGCCTGCCTCTGGCGATCTGCACGCGGAACAGGGAGCATTTCAGAGAACGGTACCTTGGAGGTTCTGGATTTCAGCTTTCTACCTAACAGCCTAAATTTGGCTTCCAGAATTTCTCTCTCACATTTTCCTATGTCATTGCTGCTAGGGATGTGAATCGTTTTTTGACGATTTAAAATATCATCCAATATATTTTAAATCGTCAAAAATCGTTAGAGTCGCGATACAATAACAATTCCCCCGATTTATCGTCAAAAAATCGTAAATCGGGGGAAGGGGGAGGGGAAGGGGGAGGGCGGGAAAACCGGCACACTAAAACAACCCTAAAACCCACCCCGACCCTTTAAAATAAATCCCCCACCCTCCCGAACCCCCCCAAAATGCCTTAAATTACCTGGGGTCCAGAGGAAGGGTCCCGGTGTGATCTTTTACTCTCGGACCTTGGACCTCCGTGCGTTGTAGAAACAAAATGGCGCCGGCGCTACCTTTGACCTGTCATATGACAGGCCGGCGCCATTTTGTTTTTTTGTCCCCCGACGTCAGGAGCGTAGGAGATCACTCCCGGACCCCCGCTGGACCCCCAGGGACTTTTGGCCAGCTTGGGGGGGCCTCCTGACCCCCACAAGACTTGCCAAAAGTCCAGCGGGGGTCCGGAACGACCTCCTGCAGTCGAATCATGTTGCCGAATGGCCGGCGCCATTTTGCGCAAAATGTCCTACACTCCTGATGTCGGGGGACAAAAAAACAAAATGGCGCCGGCCTGTCATATGACAGGTCAAAGGTAGCGCCGGCGCCATTTTGTTTCTACAACGCATGGAGGTCCGAGGTCTGAGAGTAAAAGATCACACCGGGACCCTTCCTCTGGACCCCAGGTAATTTAAGGCATTTTGGGGGGGTTCGGGAGGATGGGGGATTTATTTTAAAAGGTCGGGGTGGGTTTTAGGGTTGTTTTAGTGTGCCGGTTTTCCCGCCCTCCCCCCCACTAGACCCCAGGTAATTTAAGGCATTTTGGGGGGGTTTGGGAGGGTGGGGGATTTATTTTAAAGGGTTGGGTGGGTTTTAGGGATGTTTTAGTGTGCCGGTTTTCGATTTACACGATTTACACGATATTTAAAAAACCCAAACTGCGACGATCCGATTCCCTCCCCCTCCCAGCCGAAATCGATCATTAAGATGATCGATCACACGATTCACATCTCTAATTGCTGCCCATATGTACGACAGCCGACTCCTCTCCAGTACTGTCTAAAATCTTATCTAGGTGACGCGTGAGGTTAGCCACCTTCACACCAGGTAGGCATGTTACCAGGTGATCCTCATGCCCACCAGTCACCCAGCTGTCTATATTCCTAATAATCAAATCACTAATTTAGATGGCTGTCCTAACTCTTCCCTCCTGGGCAGTAGCCCTTGGAGACACAACCTCATTGCGAGAGGACAATGCATCACCTGGAGAGCAGATCCTTGCTACAGGATCATTTCCTGCTGCACCAGGTTGATGCTCTCCAATCATGAGACCTTCCTTCACCAAGGCAGTACTAGGGCTGCCAGACTGGACATAAGAACATAAGAAATTGCCATATTGGGTCAGACCAAGGGTCCAGCAAGCCCAGCATCCTGTTTCCAACAGAGGCCAAACCAGGCCACAAGAACCTGGCAATTACCCAAACACTAAGAAGATCCCATGCTACTGATGCAATTAAAAGCAGTGGCTATCCCCTAAGTAAACTTGATTAATAGCTGTTAATGGACTTCTCCTCCAAGAACTTATCCAAACCTTTTTTGAACCCAGATACACTAACTGCACTAACCACATCCTCTGGCAACAAATTCCAGAGCTTTATTGTGCATTGAGTGAAAAAGAATTTTCTCCGATTAGTCTTAAATGTGCTACTTGCTAACTTCATGGAATGCCCCCTAGTCCTTCTATTATTCGAAAGTGTAAATAACCGAGTCACATCTACTCGTTCAAGACCTCTCATGATCTTAAAGACCTCTATCATATCCCCCCTCAGCAGTCTCTTCTCCAAGCTGAACAGACCTAACCTCTTCAGCCTTTCCTCATAGAGGAGCTGTTCCATCCCCTTTATCATTTTGGTTGGAGTTGAGACTGGAGTTGAGACTGGAGTTGAGACTTGGCTTCTTTGCCCCTGAAGGTCTCATCTATATACCTCTCTGTCTGCCTCAGCTCCTCCAGGTCTGCCACTCTAGCCTCCAGAGATCAGGTTCCTTCTCTGAGAGACAGGAACTCTTTGCATTGGATGCACATGTACAATTTCTCACCGGCGGATAAAAAATCATACATGTGACACTCGATGCAAAAGACTGGGAGGACCCCCTCTTGCGGCTGGACTGTCGCCTTCATCTTAAATTTGTTCAGTTCCTAGTTAAGTTTTAGGTCGCTATGGGAGTAGGACTGTGTACAATTAGGGTCCTTTAAATGCATTAGTGTATTCATTATTTATCTCATAGTGACCTATAAGAGAATGATTAAACTTTTGATAAGGTGTGGGAAATCTATGAATTTAAATTAAAAGGCTGATTAATCTTTTAATTTTTTTTAGATTTTAGTGTGAATGTATCACCTGCTTATAAATTAAAGGATTAGCTAGGGGTGGGTGGGTTGGAAAGTACAAACACACAAATTTCTGTTTTTTTGCCTACCTTTTTGACTACCTATTTAGTACAAAACATACAAACTCTTGGTTTTTTGCCTGCCCTCTGACTAGCTATTCAATGCAAAACACACAAAATGCCTAGTTTTTGCCTGCCCTCTGACTAGCTATTAAATACAGACATACAAACACACTAAATAATATACCACAATAGTTTACGTCTCCCCATTACTTTTAAGTTTTAAACATTTCCCCAAGCAGTACTTTGAAGGTCAATGTATTTATTTTATTTCTCAATTTAAAATTATTTATGACTCGCTTTACAGATTTCTGTAAATTACCCTAAATCAAATTACAATACATAAAAATGAATTCATAACACCAGTCAAAAGTAAAATCTCTGACCTACCTCCTACCCATAATTCCAATATCCCCAGTGGAAAGCCACAGACCTACCCAAAAGACTCTGAATATAAAAACAACTTACACCTACCCATAAACATCTATCTCTCCCATAACTTTAATCCCTAGTCAGTATTCATTATCAACTAGGTCTTTAATTTCCTATGGAACTTCATCAATTCCCTTTATTCTCTTATTTCTAAAGGTAGCCAATTCCACAATGCCAGAATTACAGAAAAGAAAACTCAATTTTGCAAGCTAATTTATCTTCATTAACCTGTTCTTCAGAGAATCCCTTATGAAATGAAAAACCTCTCATATCTGATGTTGAAGGCATCTGATTGGATGATGCCTTCACCAGATTTCAGATGAAAGCAAATACATCCATAAAGTGAAAACCTTTAGATTTGTTGACTTACATATATATATGCCCTTGAAACCATTCAGTCAACAATGATCTCCCAATACATTTGATTTTCATTGACAGAGCTTTCCCAGCTGTCAACATCTGCCTGAATGAAGTATTTACAGGAACAGAGACCTTGATTTGCTCTGCCAGGATGGTATTTGTTTTGGAACTAGCCCAGGTTTCTTTACCATCTTACATTTTTCACTAACAAGTGCAATCAAAGGATGATACTCATGTGAGATTCTACAGGTTTTATCTAAGTATTGTGTCATCGTGTACAATAGTTTTTGTTGAAAGAAGCCGACTTTAACAAATTACGTTCTTAGCTAGAGTTTAACTATAAAACATGTGGAGCTGAAAGGGTATTCTGATTTATCTTATAAAGGGAGACATAAAGATTTATTGCAAATTAGTGGACTTTGTACACAAGTTTTCTATTCATGTAAATGAAAGTTGGCATTCTATAAAACATCCACTGGCAATGCAAAGAATTATTTTGCCATCTAGATCCAGTCTGCAATCTCCCACTCATGCAAGTTATTTTACACTGTTAATTCCGTGATGGCCCTGTCAAGGTCTCTCTTGGGTCCTGTGAGAATTTTACTCACTACTCTGACATGATCAATCAAGTGTCCACTCTCCTTCCCAATATGCAGGCCTTGACCTTGAATTCAGTTCCTGATCAGTGCAATTAATTTTGGACAGCTTTAGAAGCAACATCTACATCTGAAATTGCTGAGATCATTATAATTGTTAAGGATAATCTCTGTACCATGAGCTAGATCTCATTTGTCCCTCTGAAAATCAAGCGAGTGGATATAAGAAAATTCATTGCCCAACTAATCAATGTTTCATTATCTAAAGGGCATTGCCCTAGCTTTCTGAAAGTTTTTCAGTTCACCCAATGTTAAAGAAGCCTAATCTCGATTCAGTAGATCTTAGTAATGTTCATCTGATTTCAACTTTGCCCTTCTTAGCAAAGATCATTGAGAATGTTGTTCCCAAACAATTGCACCAATTTATTGATGAAAATAATGATTTTTAATTTAGATTTAGGTCCTTGCAAAGCATAAAAACTATAATCTCAAGCCTTGATACATTTTGCCGTGGGTTTGACCCTGGCACTGCTTTTTTTTTTACTCTTTTCATCATCTCAGTGGCTTTTGATATACTTAACCATTCTATTTTGTAAGACCTGCTAAAATCTTCTGGTATTACATCTACTATACATAACTGGTTTTCCTCCTTTTGGTGTGTGCGCTCTCAGTTCATTTCACTAGATAACTTCAGATTCTCTCCTTATGAGCTACACACTGGCATTCCACAAGGTTCTGCCTATTCTGCTACTCTTTTTAATGTCTACATTGCCTGATTTGTCAGAAATTGGTCAGATTGCGAGTGAGTTATCAACTGTATGCTGATGATGTTTAGTTACATTTTCCAATCGATTCATCTATGAAAGAAACGTTGTCAAAAATTTCTGCTTTGAGATTTCGTGTGCACTTCAGTCTCTGGCTATGAAAGAGAGTCCTGGTCCAGGTGGGTCTCCATCAGACTTTATAAATACTTCTAAGTGGATTTTCTTCCTTTTCTTATTTGGGCACTATAGACCCTGCCTCTAGTCATTTGTTGGAAACCATGTTTCATTGATCCATAAAAAGGAGAAAGATCATTTGGAGTGTAGTGCTTATCGCCCTATTTCCATTATCAGTGCTGACAGCAAAACCTTTTCAAAAATACTTCAACTCTGCTTGCAGTCAGTTATACCAGTTTTGGTACACTCCAACCAGACTGGTTTTATTAAAGGTCGCTCATCGATTAATAGTACCAGAAGGCTCTTTAATATACATTTGGCCAAGAAATGTGGCATATCTAGCCTTGTTCTTTCTTTAGATGCAGAGAAGGCTTTTGATCGCATTTCGTGGTCCTATATGTTCATGGTACATCATAGGATGTGATTTCTGGATGAATTTTTGGCTAGAATTGAGGCATTAAGAACATAAGAAAATAAGAAGTTGCCATACTATGTCAGACTGAGAGTTCATCAAGCCTAGCATTCTATTTCCAACGTTGGCCAATGCAGGATACAAGTACGTGGCAAGTACCCAAACATTAGACAGGTTACTATGCTAGTAATAAGCAGTGGCTATTTCCTAAGTCAACTTGACTAATAACAGTTTATAGACTTCTCCTGGAACTTGTCCAAACCTTTTTTAAACACAGATAAGCTAACTGCCTTAAACACATCCTTTAGCAGTGAATTCCAGAGTCTAATTATACATTAAGTGAAAAATAATTTTCTTTGATTTGTTTTAAATGTGCTACTTGTTAAATTCAGGGCGTGCCCCCTAGAACCCTAGTCTTGTATTATCTGAAAGAGTAAACAACCAATTCATATTAACCAGTTCTAGTCCTCTCATGATTTTATAGACCTCCACCATATCCCCTCTCAGCTAGCTCTTCTCTAAGCTGAACGGCCCTAACCTCTTTAGCCTTTCCTCATAGTAGAGCCATTCTGTCTCCTTTATCATTTTGGTCTCCCTTCTCTGTACCTTCTCCAGTGCCTCAATATCTTTTTTGAGTTGTGGCCAGAACTGAATACAGTACTCAAGGTGTGGTCTCACCATGGAGCAATACAGAGGCATTATGACATTCTCCATTTTATTTGCCATTCCCTTCCTAATAATTCCTAACATTCTGTTTGCTTTTTTAACCGCCATAGCACACTGAGCTGATGATTACAATGTATTGTCACTATGATGCCTAGATCTCTTTCCTGGGTGGTAACTCCTAACATGAAACCTAACATCATGTAACTACAGCATAGGTTATTTTTCCATATCTGCATCACCTTGCACTTTTCAACATTAAATTTCATTTGCCATTTGGATGCCCAAACTTCCAGTCTCACAAGGTCTTCCTGCAATTTATCACTATCTGCCTGTGATTTAACTACTCTGAATAATTTTGTGTCATCTGCAAGTTTGATCACTTCACTCATCATTTCCCTTTCCAGATCATTTATAAATATATTAAAAAGAAACTGTCCAAGTACAGATCCCTGAGGCACTCCACTGTTTACTTCTCTCCATTGAGAAAACTGATTATTTAATCCTACTCTCTGTTTCCTGTCTTTTAACCAGTTTGCAATCCACAAAACGTTCACTCTCTCTATCCCTTTCTCTATGTAAATGTTCCTCAGTACTGGTTCCTGAGATCTGCTTACCTTCCAGGGAGTAGAAAAATAAGTGTCCCAAGTGGGCACAAGGTGTGTGGAGGTCCCACTGAGATCCCATTTGAACTCTCGAACTTCAAGAGCCGGTTCTGTGTCCCGGAGTGGAGACTCCTGTGGGATTCTCCAAATGTCACGACTCCCCTATTCCAGATCTCCTCTCCCAAATGCTCTGTTGGACCTTTCTGTGAGAAAAGCCTTTAGTCTGGGAAAAATCAGATTTTCTTCTTTTCCAGTAGGTGGGTAAGGAAGGGTGGCTCAAAATCGTCCACTCAGAATAAAAAAAATACCAAAGCCCAAAATCATCTTAACTCCAAGGAAAAATTATTTTTCTTATGGGGAGTCACCACTGTTTTTCCACGGAAGGTGAGAGGAGCTTAGCAGGTCTTCTCTACCCTGACTTCCCGAGGAAGGGCCTGGCCCTTCACCAGCCAGAACCAGGGATTCACAAAAGAAGGAAAAGCTCCAAAACTGACTTCCAAAAAACAGTCCACTGTACTAAAAAAACCAGAGGCAAATCCTTCCAGGCAGGGAGCACTGATAAAGGGAAAAAAATCTCGCAACAAAAGGTGGGGCTATGAGGCCCAAATTAAAGACGGGAAAAAAAACAGTTCCTTCCTCTTCAAACCAAAATGCCACACTGCTCTCTCTCTATTCCTCTTCCTTTATGCAACAGGAGCTCACCATTCCCGCAAGCCTCAGAGGAGTTGCTGTATTGAATGACATGCATCTTTCCAAATTATCTATCCTCAGGTCTTGGACTAGGGCCATCTAGTGGAGACCTGGATGGTCTCTGCAGTCATTTTCCAAAAATGCCATCAGTAACTCCCATGAAGATGTTTAAAAGATATGCGATAGAGATATTGAAAGTGCTTGTAGAATCTGTGCCTTCTATTTCACATACTTATTATATTCCACCATTCAAGAAAAGGCATCCAAAGAGCCTCTGGCTATTCTTTCCCATATACCTGATGACAGCCTGAATTTCACTAATTTTTAGGAAGCCTCAGATGCTAAGTTAGTAGTGTCTGCAGCTTTCATTGTTTCTTTAGCCAGATAGGGACTATTAAAAATCATTTTAGACATCATTAGGATTTATTTCTAAGGATGAAGGTTAGAGTGTTTCCGGGTACCACTGAAATGACATATAACCACCACCACCACCCCTTTTGGGTGAGGATCACCTTCGGTAGCTGCAGAGCTGGTGAGCTGGTGAGTTGCTACTGCTGCAACCCCGGAATGGGATAAAGTCTGTCCAAAGTTCACCAATTGGGCATCACACGTCAGGATGTAGTTCCAAAAAAAATTGAATTTATTAAAGAAGCCATGAAATAGTAAAAAAACAACCGCCCTCAGCTTATCAGGGTAGAGTCCTGGCAGAATAACAAAAACAAAAAAAATAGCAAAACTCTTGAGTTTAACCACTTTCAAGGGTAGTACAGTTCAATATCCACAACACCAGATCTCCTTTCAAATGTTAAGACAAAATTTAGTCTCTAACCCCAAGGTCTTCAGGGAAGCATTCTCATAGCCATAAAGCCTCCTGCTGCCTTCACTTTGGGGTGACCCAGCAAGAACCAACATCCCTTCTTGACAGAGTTTGAGTTGGAGTCCCTCTGCATGGCTCTCAGTGATCTTGTAAAACAAATCACATCTGGGAGGCTGCAAGTAGCTCAAGCCTGTTACTTATGAAACTCGCGCAACCTCATTGGAATCCTGGGTTAGGAACCCCCTTCCTCTCCTCTACATCTTCCCCCTTCTTCCTCCACTCAGAAATCCTCCCCTGCCTCGTGCTAAAGCAGTATTTCTAATATCCCTAAGACGCATCCACTTTCGGGGAAAAGCACCTCTCACTCCCCTGATGGATATAGTCCTTTGTCCTGCCACCTAATGTAAGGAAAAGAGCAAAAATCTCTCTACTCTACTTTCTCTAGTAATCCGGGAAGGGGTTATAGACACAAAGGAAACATAAGCAATTTTTGTTGATAAGAACATGGGTTCTTCATTTGGATGCTTCCTTTTTTCTAAAATGTCCTCATATGTGTTTAGTCATGTATCAGAATATCTCATGCATTTTCTATGATCTGAGCTAATTGACTTATTCTTGAGTGATAACAATGTACAAGAAGATCAGCCCATTAGCCCCTCACTCTAAGATATGTTGTATTTAGGCTCTCTAAGTATTTTTGTGTGCTTCACATAGGCTTTGATTGCTGCTATTATTTGTAGGATTGTTCCCTTTTTATTCCTTTGGATAGGGAATTGTCACCCTCATATTTGAGGACTGTTTATTATAAAGTGCATTAACTGATTATATGTTCTTTATTATTTCCTGTTTTTATTTAAACATGCTCAGAACATTTTCTTCTCAAGAGATTTTTTTTAAGTTGTATTTTGAAAATTAATAAATTATTTTAAAAAAATTATAATCCATAATATTTAATGCTGTCAGTTGCTATTCTTTCATCTTTAATCATGGATTCCAGGTAGATTTTAATTTACAAAACAATTTTCACACTTTTCCTCTCAAGACTTGTTGAGCTACTATTAAATATATCAAAAGGTAATTCACAAAATTCTTAGCATTAGTAAGTTATTAAAAAATGACCTTTTCCTTTTCTTTTTCTATGGGGAAACATCTTTATTCAACAAAACCCTGTGATTCTTATATTTCAGCCACATTTTCATAGGAATAGATGAGAACAATAATGTATTAATAGTATTAATAATGTTGATAATAATATATGTTTAGGATGAAGGATGCTACTAAAGTGCTGAGCTCTGAACAAAGAAAATTGTTGGTTGCAAATTTCCAAAAACCTGAAAAAGTTTAAGTGATTTGATCAAGGCCATATATTGAATGCTAGAGAGAGTAGAAAATGGAGATCTTGGTGTCAGAGGTCTACCTCTTTCATCTATCTTTGAGAAAGTACTTATGTAGAAGAGGAATTTTTAAGCTAAGGGCTAAACTGTTTTACGAACCAAAATAAAATATATCATAATAATTCCCACCAGCCTCCCTCCCCAAAGGAAATGTTTTTATTTATTATAAAGCATGATCTTTAATGGTTCTGAAGTGTTCTATGTACTTTAAATAAACAAGAGTGGATTGGAGCCTATGAAGACATGAAAGAATGTAGGGTTTTGGGTACAAGGCAGACACACATGTCAGCAATTTGGCTGCGTTGTGTACTTTGGCTTTTAAAAAAGCATTTCAAAGTAAACGAATGAAGGAAAATCTTATCCTGCTGGCAACAGCGTTTCAGAGTAAATTGCTTTCAGCTGATCTGCGCCATTTTATCCTTCCTCGGGTAATGTCAAGAGATGCATTTCAGAGCTCGGCAACCAGCTTGGGAAAAAAATAAATGATTTGGAACAAAACAAACTCTGGAAAGGTTTGGTGTATTTAATCCTACTTCTTCCCTTTACTACATTAAAGCTAGATATTGACTGACTTAATGACATGTATTATTTTTCAGCATAAAAATATAGTTCCCTCACCTCTGACATTTTCTAGTGTACACAGGGATGTTCCCTGGCTTTCTAATTGGAATTTGTTTTTTAAAATTATAGTAGTAACAACAATGGTGTAAATTCCATCTCGGAATGGAACTGGTGCTTTTGGTCCTGATGAAAGTTCTTGATTTCACCCACTAGGGGTGAAAGTTCTAAGAAAACATTTCTCCCTACCTGGTGCCTGCTGCTCTATACGGCCAAGTAATAAAACTCAATTGAGTCTTTGTGTGGATTCATAACATTACATGCTTTGTGGTGGTGACTTAGTTGCAATTATTCTTTTGCTTTAATTTTACATTAACACAAAATACTCTGTTTCTGAGGTAGGAAGTGGTTAGCATGTAGATATTTTGGAGGTGCAAATTCCAATCCTTCTTCTGATGCTTATTGCATGATCTTCAGGAAGTCATTTCCTTTCCCTGTGCCTACATTCTCAGCTCTTTGTGCATATGATTTAAGTTGTATGGAATTCTGTGTACACTGACATTACCTGCATTTAAAAAATTATATTTAAATATTGACATGCATACCAATAATAACACCATTTACATTTATGTAAAAATTGCAATAATTTATTTATTTATTTTTTTGCACATTGGCGATCTAGAAACATGGCACTTAAATTCAGAGAAAATAGTATGATGAAGTGCAACAGGAATTCAATCAAAATGAAAGATTAAAACTTAGGTAAATTCACACTTGGAGGCCAATGTATGAAAGTACACCCAAAATATTAATAAACAAACACACTGTAATGAGTGTTATCAGCTTAGCATACATTAACAGGACATTTGATGCATGATATTGTAAACCCCCAACTAAGGGGGTCATTTTCAATAGCTTTCGCACCGAAAATGGACTTTTCGCGTGCGATAGGGTGATCGGGGCGGAGTCAGCCTCGGAAGAGGAGGAGTCGGGGGTGGCACCAAGGCTGACACTGTGGAGACATCGCTGGTGGCGAAAGGTAAGGACCCTTATCGCCACCAGTTTCGCGCTGAATAACTACTCCTTTTATGGTGTAGTTATTCAGTGCGAAAGGTGGCAGCCAGAACACCGCAGTGGTGCGATGGCTGCCGGCTTTTGCAGGCCCGCCCCCCGCTTCACCACCCCCGCCCCCCGGTACCGCGCGATTCACAGAGCCATGTGACGATAGAAAATCTAGCACTAAGGGAGGGGCCACATAAATAACTCCACCTCTCAACTGTGTGACTTATAATGGGCATGTATAATATGCCCAGTAACTAAAGGTTCTGCAGGGGTGAGGAGGAGAGGCAGGAACAGAAAATAAAAATAACATAAAATAAAATAAACACAATATTGCTATTATAAAAAATACAAGCAAAATTGCTGCATGCACATTTACATAACATGATTAGATTCTTAGGAAACAGAAGCACATGAGACTATAGTAAAGGAAGAATGTATTAGCATTTGAAAATGCTAATACATTTTATGTTAGAACTTAAAACCACTAACTCTGCTCTATAAAGCGAATTTTAAAAGCTCAATGCGTGCATTAATTAGGGGATGCACAAATAAGTTGGGCTTCTGCATGCCAAGCAGATTTTAAAAGTGTATCTCCTACAGCACTCACAACTCCAAAGTTTTCAAAAAGAGGCGGGGCATGGTCCGGGTAGGGCATGGGTGTTTCGGGGCGTGAACCAGAGATGTGCACATAAATACTTATGTGCCCCAGCACATGCCAAGGTCCCCTGCCTCGTAATTTTACTTCTGCTATCGATGACTTATAAGTTGAAAAATAAAAGGATCTAACCATTTCTGAGGGGTTTAAAGGGTCTGAGGCAACTGGGGGGAAAGTAGGCTATAAAATCAGGGTAGGTTGGAGGACCTATATGTTAACTGGGTGAACTGGTGGATGAACATTTAATCTGGGAATGGAGTGGGTGCGCACACCTTTTAAAATTCCCTGATTTACTCATAGAAGCAGGATTTGTGCGCCCACTTAAAATTTGGTGCACATGTGCATGCAACCAGACTATTTTATAACATGTGAGCATATCTTATAAAATGGCTATGGTCCTGGGCCAGGCTGACATATGCAAGCAAATGTGTGCCTGCATGCCAGATTGAAAGTTACAGTCTATATCTCAGTTCATTTCATCAAGCAAATTTAAAAAAATGAGTTTTCAAAATTCCAATCTAAATTCTGGCCAAAATATTAGCATAAATACTCAGTTTAATCTCACGTGATTGTTGAATACTTTTGATTAACTTCTCTGAAGTCCAGATTGTTGATGAAGCAACTGCTGAGGCTTGGAGAATCTGCGATGATGCTCCACAATGACCAGATGAACTTCTCCAAAATAAAGAATAAAAATTCACTTTCTATTTTGAATAAACACATCAAATCTTATGAAAATTCACTCTCAGTTAGACTAATACTAGTAATATACACTGTTCATCTAATGTGAAATAAAATATCTAAAATCACATTATTTGCCCTTGCTAGAAAACACAAATAATTGTCTCAGAACTACTGAATAAGTAATTTCCTTCAGGATAATTAATTGCCAGAAAACTTCCAGCTACCAGAAACTTTTTCCTTTGTAATAGGCAGCCAGCTGGAGGCTACAATTAAGGTCTCACTTCATGACTACATTCCTGTATCTCTCCCTCTCTGCCTCACCTAAAACAAAAGCAAGCCTTACCTTTGCACTTAATTAAAAAGTTTCATTAGTATTCAATCCCTTGCCCCTCATATCGCCCACTCAAGCTCTGATGCAAAGATATATAATTTGTCAGTTCAAATATAAAAGTATCACATAGTTTCTCTAAGAAAAGTCAATTATAATAAAGTCTAATTCCTCTCTCCCCTTTCCAGCAATGTCCATTTGGTGTCAGTGTAGTCTAGCGAACCTAACAAACAATATAGCACTGATTTCAAGCCAAAGGGGCCTCCCTGCTGACATCAAAAGAAGGTAATAATCATAAGAAGAAAGTATTAGTGGTCCTTCTGTTGGTTTTCAAAAGGAACAATTAGCATTTCCTTTCACATTATCTAATAAAAGATAAATTTAAAGGAATTGTTTTAAGTTATTTATTTCATATATTTATTTCTTGGTTTGTAGCCCACATAATCCCAAGTTCTTAATGGGTTATAGATTTACATGCAAATTAAAAAAATTACAATAATTCAAACAATGTAAAACCAAACAGAAGATTTTCTTTGAGTCATAATGAGCACTGAAAGAAGAGGTATCATGAGAGACAGATTCCACAGTCCGTACTCTGCGCAGAAGAAAAAGAACTGAAGAGTCTTCTGGAACAATTGTTCATGCGGGAACCACTGCACATACCCAGTAGGGCAAAAACTCTAAAGCTTTGAGAGAAAGCTCCACCTAATGCTGCTGGATGATGTCACTCATGAAACATGGCTAATTCAGCCTGCTTATCAACAGAACCATTTAAAACAACATAAACAAATAGAACAAATACATAAATAAGTAAAACATTTCCTAATACAAAATTTAAAAAAACAATAAAACAATTAAATTAAATTAGTTACTATTTGTCCTTGCTGCAGAGGAAGAAAGAATTTAACTTAACAATTACTTCTAAAACATTGAGTTAACATATTTAATTTTAGCAAAGAGCTAAAGCCACAGTGGTATTTTAAGCAATATTTTGTTTTGTTTGTCAAAATATTTGCATATTTCTGTTATATAGCTCATTTATTCAGTTTGCAGACAGTTCTCTGATATCAGGGGTCTCCAAACCTCACAGTCAGTTCAGTTTTCAGGATATCAACTAAGAGCCCAATTTTATAACAGCAAGCTTAGGGTTCATGTTCCGGTGTACAAAGTATACCTTGACTTCAGCCTGAAATTTCAGAGTGGGCTTATGCCTACTGCAAAGATGCATTACTGGGGGCAGAATTGGGGCAGAAAATAATTTACGTGCGTACTTTCAATTTTCAAAAGTATATGCTAAAATATTCATATGAAAATTTACACCTACTCCCTAGCAGATATAAAGTTCCCTAGCAGGTGAAGATCTGCATGTCTGTGCCACACAAAGATACGTGCAGTCCTGTTCATTTTTCAATACACTTTCCACTTTGAAAATTAGAAGGACTGAATGCACATTTACACCTGCCAGGGAGCTTTATGGACACAGAACAAGTTTTACGTCTTTATTCCTTTACAGTCCTAAAATAACTCATCTCAGATCATTTTACTATAATTGATGGACCTCATTTAGCTTTTGGACTTTGTAGAGTACATCAATGAGCTGTTCCACTAATCTAAGTGGGGACTGTTTATACCAGTGATGTGTTACGGCTGTGGCTGCTGTGCAACCGCCTCACCACCAGGGGTCCCTCTAGAGCTGGCTTTCCTGACAGGCCCAGTCCATCTCCTCTGTCCACTCTATGCTCTGGGTGTGCCCTTATAACCCTGCCTGACAGTTGCCTCGGTGCTTCGGCATCGAGCTCACCTGGGCTCCCTGCTCTAGCCTGCCTTGCGTGGCCTTCTACCTTGTCTTGCCTTGCCCTGCCTTCGGGCCTTTCCTTGCCTTGCCCTGCCTTCGGGCCTTTCCTTGCCTTGCGTGGCCTTCGGGCCTTTCCTTGCCTTGCGTGGCCTTCGGGCCTTTCCTTTCCTTGCCTTGCGCGGCCTTCGGGCCTTCTGTCTTGCCTTGCCTTGCGCGGCCTTCGGGCCTTCTGTCTTGCCTTGCCTTGCGCGGCCTTCGGGCCTTCTGTCTTGCCTTGCCTTGCGCGGCCTTCGGGCCTTCTGTCTTGCCTTGCCTTGCGCGGCCTTCGGGCCTTCTGTCTTGCCTTGCCTTGCGCGGCCTTCGGGCCTTCTGTCTTGCCTTGCCTTGCGCGGCCTTTGGGCCTTCTGTCTTGCCTTGCCTTGCGCGGCCTTTGGGCCTTCTACCTTGCCTTGCCTTGCGCGGCCTTCGGGCCTTCTACCTTGTCTTGTCTAGCCTAGTCTTGGTGGCCTTCGGGCCTTCGGTCTTGCCTTGCCTTGCCTTGCGCGGCCTTCGGGCCTTCTACCTTGTCTTGTCTAGCCTAGTCTTGGTGGCCTTCGGGCCTTCGGTCTTGCCTTGCCTTGCCTTGCGCGGCCTTCGGGCCTTCTACCTTGTCTTGTCTTGCCTTGCCCTGCGCGGCCTTCGGGCCTTCTACCTTGTGCTGTGTATGGTCTTCGGACCTTCTGCCCTGCCCTGCCTTGCTTACTGTGCATGCGGTCCTACGGGCCCTCTGCTCTATTGTCTGTGTGTGTTTGGCCTACGGGCTCTCTGCCCTGCTTACTGTGTGTGGCCTACGGGCCTTCTGTGTGTGTGTGGCCTACGGGCCTACTGACCTGCCTTGCCCCGCTTACGGTGTGTGGTTTACGGGCCTTCTGTGTGTGTGTGTGGCCTACGGGCCTACTGACCTGCCTTGCCCCGCTTACGGTGTGTGGCCTACGGGCCTTCTGTGTGTGTGTGTGTGTGGCCTACGGGCCTTCTGACCTGCCTTGCCCCGCTTACAGGTGTGTGGCCTACGGGCCTTCTGTGTGGGTGTGGCCTACGGGCCTTCTGGCCTGCCTTGCCCCGCTCACGGTGTGTGGCCTACGGGCCTTCTGACCTGCCTTGCCCCGCTTACGGTGTCTGGCCTACGGGCCGTCTGTGTGTGTGTGGCCTACGGGCCTTCTGACCTGCCTTGCTCTGCCGCCTGCCCTGACCCAGCCTAGACCCAGACACTGCTTCTTGCTGTCTGCCCTGACCCAGCCACGGTTTCCAGCCATCCCTGTCTCTCTCCACCTGGAGCCACCCCTTTGGGGTGGTGTTCACTACCCCTGAACTCAGCCCAAGCGTAACAGTATGCCGAAGCCATAAATTTCCAGGGGAAGAGATAGCTCTGTGTGCTAAACCGGTGAGTCAACCTTTTTTTTTCCCTATTACAAGATGCCTCCTTCAAAGTTTTATACCTGCAATTCCTGTCAGACCTTGAATTACCTAAGCTATCAGAACTGTCTAGCCTGTCAACTTGCTGGTCAGGAACACTGGTTGTGCAGTAACTGCAATAAGAGAAATGTCTCTGTTTATCAAGAGTGTTTAAACTGTTCTACTCCACAGCCAGGATGGTGGAAATGTTCCTGTCTTCCGTGCCTTTTGCCTCCAGGCGAACCCTGCCCCCGCTGCAAAGCTAACGGGCCATCTGTTTCTCCCAAAAGCTCAGCTAGTTCTACTACCCGGGCGTTCAGCTTCTGGCCCAGTTAGCAACACTATTTCATGTAGCAGTTTGTGGATTAAGCATTCTAGCACTTCATCTCTGGACACTTTTGAAAAAACTTGCTACCAGGAAACAAGTATTAATTCTGAAAATCTTAGAACTCACCGGGTTAAGAAGCCTTCTATAACTTCCACGCTAGAGCCTCAGAAACGAAAGCTGAGAGAAGTAATTAACTCTAGCAGAGCTCTGCTTCCCACAGCTGCACTTAAGACACTAACGAGCACCTTCCCTAGACGTCCTAGAACTGCCTGTGCCCTCTCTAAGCAGCTCCTCCAGAAACAAAAGCAGGAGCTTCTGGCTCAAAGTATCAAGCCCACGGCAGTACAATCTTTGTCCTCCCTGCGCCTTAATTCTAACCTTGTTGCTCTGCCTTCCAAGCGTGCTGCATTACCCCATGAGAGGCCTGAACCTGTTTCATCACCCCAAGAGGGGTCCAACTCTGCTGCATCTCCCCGCAAGGGGTCCAAGCCTGTTTCATCACCCCGCGAGGGGTCTGAACCTGTTTCATCACCCCGAGAGGGGCCTGAACCTGTTTCATCACCCCAAGAGGGGTCCAACTCTGCTGCATCACCCTGCGAGGGGTCCAAGCCTGTTTCATCACCCCGAGAGGGGCCTGAACCTGTTTCATCGCCCCAAGAGGGATCCAAGCCTGCTGTCTCACCCCAAGAGGGGGCCAAGCCTGCTTCATCGCCCCGAGAGGGGTCCGAACCTGCTACAACGCCCGGAGAGGTGTTCGAGCCTGCTTCATCGCCCCGAGAAGGCGCCGAGCCTGCTTCATCGCCCCGAGAAGGCGCCGAGCCTGCTTCATCGCCCCCGAGAAGGCGCCGAGCCTGCTTCATCGCCCCGAGAGGGGTCCGAACCTGCTACAACGCCCGGAGAGGTGTTCGAGCCTGCTTCATCGCCTCGAGTGGAGTCCGAGCCCGCTGCTTCACCCCCCGGAGGGGTCTGAACCGGTCCTGCTTCCGCCCCCGGAGGGGCTCGAACCGGCCTTGCTGCCGTCCTCGGAGGGGTCCGAACCGGTTTTGCTGCTGCCCCTGGAGGGGTCTGAACCGGTCCTGCTTCCGCCCCCGGAGGGGCTCGAACCGGCCCTGTTGCAGTCCCCGGAGGGGTCCGAACCGGTCCTACTGACAGACTTTCTGACTCAGCCATCCGAGCCTACTGAACTGGCCCTGTTGCAGTCCCCGGAGGGGTCCAAACCGGCCCTGTTGCAGTCCCCGGAGGGGTCCGAACCGGTCCTGCCAACAGACTTTTTGATTCAGCCATCTGAGCCTACTGAACCGGTCCTGCTGCCGTCCCCGGAGGGGTCCGAACCGGTCCTACTGACAGACTTTCTGACTCAGCCATCCGAGCCTACTGAACTGGCCCTGTTGCAGTCCCCGGAAGGGTCCAAACCGGCCCTGTTGCAGTCCCCGGAGGGGTCCGAACCGGTCCTGCCAACAGACTTTGTTGTTCAACCATCTGAGCCTGCTGTACCGATCCAGCTGCCGACTCGGGAGGAGTCTGTGCCGGCCCTGATGCCGACCCTGGAAGGGTCCGGACCGTCCCTGCTGTCGTCACAGGAGGGGTTAGCACCTGCCTTGTCGTCTCAAGAGGGGTTAGGGACTATTTCACTGCCCCAGGTGGGGTTTGTGTTCCCCTTGTCACCCCAGAAGGGGTTATGGACTGTTTTGTTGCCTCAGGAAGGAATGGAACCTGCCACCTTGCCCCAGGAGGGGTTATGGATGATTTTGCTGCCCCAGGTTGGGGTTGTGTCTGCCTTATCACCCCAGGAGGGGTTATGGACTGCCTTGCTGCCTCAGAAAGGAGTTGAACCTGCTGCATCGCCCCCGGAGGGGTCTGACTTTATTATTGAGTACCCCCTGCAAAAATGGGACCCTGGAGGAGGGGGAGGCCTTGAGGGGGGGGTACTGTTACGGCTGTGGCTGCTGTGCAACCGCCTCACCACCAGGGGTCCCTCTAGAGCTGGCTTTCCTGACAGGCCCAGTTCATCTCCTCTGTCCACTCTATGCTCTGGGTGTGCCCTTATAACCCTGCCTGACAGTTGCCTCGGTGCTTCGGCATCGAGCTCACCTGGGCTCCCTGCTCTAGCCTGCCTTGCGTGGCCTTCTACCTTGTCTTGCCTTGCCCTGCCCTGCCTTGCCTTCGGGCCTTTCCTTGCCTTGCCCTGCCTTCGGGCCTTTCCTTGCCTTGCGTGGCCTTCGGGCCTTTCCTTTCCTTGCCTTGCGCGGCCTTCGGGCCTTCTGTCTTGCCTTGCCTTGCGCGGCCTTCGGGCCTTCTGTCTTGCCTTGCCTTGCGCGGCCTTCGGGCCTTCTGTCTTGCCTTGCCTTGCGCGGCCTTCGGGCCTTCTGTCTTGCCTTGCCTTGTGTGGCCTTCGGGCCTTCTGTCTTGCCTTGCCTTGCGCGGCCTTCGGGCCTTCTGTCTTGCCTTGCCTTGCGCGGCCTTTGGGCCTTCTGTCTTGCCTTGCCTTGCGCGGCCTTTGGGCCTTCTACCTTGCCTTGCCTTGCGCGGCCTTCGGGCCTTCTACCTTGTCTTGTCTAGCCTAGTCTTGGTGGCCTTCGGGCCTTCGGTCTTGCCTTGCCTTGCCTTGCGCGGCCTTCGGGCCTTCTACCTTGTCTTGTCTAGCCTAGTCTTGGTGGCCTTCGGGCCTTCGGTCTTGCCTTGCCTTGCCTTGCGCGGCCTTCGGGCCTTCTACCTTGTCTTGTCTTGCCTTGCCCTGCGCGGCCTTCGGGCCTTCTACCTTGTGCTGTGTATGGTCTTCGGACCTTCTGCCCTGCCCTGCCTTGCTTACTGTGCATGCGGTCCTACGGGCCCTCTGCTCTATTGTCTGTGTGTGTTTGGCCTACGGGCTCTCTGCCCTGCTTACTGTGTGTGGCCTACGGGCCTTCTGTGTGTGTGTGGCCTACGGGCCTACTGACCTGCCTTGCCCCGCTTACGGTGTGTGGTTTACGGGCCTTCTGTGTGTGTGTGTGGCCTACGGGCCTACTGACCTGCCTTGCCCCGCTTACGGTGTGTGGCCTACGGGCCTTCTGTGTGTGTGTGTGGCCTACGGGCCTTCTGACCTGCCTTGCCCCGCTTACATGTGTGTGGCCTACGGGCCTTCTGTGTGGGTGTGGCCTACGGGCCTTCTGGCCTGCCTTGCCCCGCTCACGGTGTGTGGCCTACGGGCCTTCTGACCTGCCTTGCCCCGCTTACGGTGTCTGGCCTACGGGCCGTCTGTGTGTGTGTGGCCTACGGGCCTTCTGACCTGCCTTGCTCTGCCGCCTGCCCTGACCCAGCCTAGACCCAGACACTGCTTCTTGCTGTCTGCCCTGACCCAGCCACGGTTTCCAGCCATCCCTGTCTCTCTCCACCTGGAGCCACCCCTTTGGGTGGTGTTCACTACCCCTGAACTCAGCCCAAGCGTAACATGATGTGCTGGAGGGTGCTCTTGGGGACTCTTCATGAGCTCCTTGCTACATTATTAGGAATTTGCAGGGGAAAATTTTTGTTTTGTTTCTTTTTTTTTCAGCAATCAGTTTATAGGGACGGTAACTTTAAAATAAGCATGCGGGCACCTATATATGCTTGTATGAGTGCATGAGCGCACATATGCTGGAATTTTAAATTGTGCGCACCAGTGCATTCATACAATTTAAAATACACTCAGTGCACATATGTGTGCTCTTAATTTTAAGTGGTTACATGAGCAAACGTCATTCATGTATCTTCGTTAGGACTTTGTTGGCTTTAACATGCACACATAAGCGGATTTTAAAATATGTTCACATGAAGAATATTCCCAGTTTTACAAATTAGTCCACCAGTTTGCCCAACCTACCTCAAGGTCATCCAGATCCTCTGGTTCTTCAGCCTGTACTTCCCCCAGTTTATTCAGACCCCTCACCCAGTCATTTTAAGCCTAAAAAGAGATTTCTGCATTCTTACACCTCATCAAAGGCAGAAGTAAATATATGCGGCTAACAGTCCACCATGTGCTGTGGTCATCAGATTTAAAATACAGATTTACACACGTAACTGTTCGGCCCACCCCAGAATGCCCCTGACAAGTCCTAACCCTGCCCCTTTTTCCCGGGCATTGGGTTGCTCATGTACGCGCACATACAAACTCAATTGGGCCATTTTACAATACAGGTTGCTTGTGCTCGGTCCCGATATTCGCACATATGGGCCTTTTAACATGAGCAATTCTTTTAAAATTCAGCCCTTAAAGTTGATTTCAGTTCAGTTCATTTCTGAACTGAATTAAACATTAAATTAAAAACCAAAACAAAGAAAAAGAAATGCCCCTCACCCCTCCTGCTTTTCCATGATCCCCCACCACCACCACCACCCTCTTTCTTCTTTGGTGGTTCTCCAAGGATGAAAGGGTGAGGGAAATCTCCAGTCATTCCTACTCTGCTGGCTCCAGTTAAAGAATCTCAAGAGCCAAGTTGTTTTGTGGTTATAAAGTAATATGGCCTTAGTAGCGGCACAGATGGTAGAGGTACAGCTCAATCTTACACCAGTCTTTGGGCTACAGATTCATTAAAATATTGCATGTGATAAGAAGAGGGGTGTGTTTTATGGTAATAACCTATTTATTACAACATGTGCTATCTTAGTGCTTCACATTTTGCAGTAATATCACAATTATCAATCATTACATTTCCTACCTGCAACCACTGGGGAAAAGAGAGAAAGAGAGCACCTATCTATAAGGGTCTTGAAGTAGTTAGCTATTTATGCTACTATAGGAGGCCCACCTAGTAACTTGAGGTGAGGTTTAGGTAGTAGTGTAGGGTTTAGGGGCCACTTTGACGTATGAACAGAACAGTGCACTCTTGTGACGATTTGATGTCTTTCAGAGTGAGGAAACTCACACAATGATGAGATTTGTATAATGTTCTCTCAACCTAGCTTGATGGACTCTCTACCTGGGTAAAAAGGGTGAAATCCCTTTTTGAAATACACAGTTTTTGTAAAATAATATTGATAGAATAACAGGTAATGGCTGTATGAGAATTACACTCAGGTCCTGGTCCAGATTTGACTGCTTTATCATGAATTTTATTCAGTTTTCTGAGATTTTTTGCTCCAACTTTCAATTTAGACTTTTGGAACAAAAACCTCTTGGCATGTTGTGCATACGTTTTGCTTTCCTCAATTGTTTCAGTGGATTTTTCCCCCATCTATAAATTGCATGAACAATACCTTGGCCTAAACATGCACTATTTCAAAATTATGCAAGCAAATTGATTTGCAGGCTTTTTGTATTTTTATTTTTTTTTTGCCCAAAACTTAAATCTAGTCCAAAGAAAACCATAAATTATATCATATTTATTGAGTGAAGAATGCCTTGGTCTCTCCAAGGAGAACAAAAGAATGAATAGAAATAAAAATAAGTCATAACTTCTTGGAAAGAAAAATCTCAGCTAATTCCAGTAAACACTTGTTTTAACACTGATGATTTAATTTTAACCTACTGTAAACTCCAGAAAAGTATGCATTTGCTGATGAAAATAGAAGCATTTGTTGAAGACAGGGATAAAAATAGGATAAATATTTTAGTAGTACAATAGATGTTGCTGCTTAAGGGCCTCATTTACTAAGCATTTTCCCATAGACACAGAATGGGAGAAAATCCTTAGAAAATCAGGCACTATATTTTTAAAATGATCGCAAATTTTATTAGGGTATCTGTATACCAGGATGGCCAATTCAGTCCTCAAGTGCCACAAACAACCTGGTTTTCAGGATATCCACCATGAATATGCATGAAATAGATTTGCATGCACTGCCTCTATTGTATATGTCATGCATATTTATTGATATCCTGAAAACCAGGCCTTTATGTGGCTCATAGAGTTTGCCACCCCCTGCTATATACTGTTACGGTATTACTGGCAGGGTAACATAAATTATACAATAAATCTTTCCAAAAAATAATCATACTAGGCACTCCCAGTATAAGATACCTTAATTTGCCTTATATATAATCATCAGCCAATACAGACCTTTTTTTCACTTTTTATATGCTCACTTTTTATATTGAAATAAAACTTATCTGATTTCCGAGCGAAACAAAACTCCCCAACATGGGTCCCTGTTTCATATACTGCATCGGGGGAATTCCTTTTGTTCGTTTAGATCTCAGATTGTTGTCGTAATAAAAACAAAATGTCATTAGATCTCAAATTATTCAAACAATTAATCATTGTCACAAAAATAAATGTCGAGAATGCAATACAAAGTCACTACACACACCAGCAACTTCCTAAAGTTTCATAATAAATAGAATTCTCTAAAGATTTTTGAGCAGTTCTAGTGTAACACAAATGACAGCGTTACCCTGCATCGCCATAGCGTCTCCCTTGGTGCCAAATTTAACAGATAGGAAGCCACAACCTGAGGGGTTCCACTCAAGATGTTTATATAGATCTTCATATGATAGAATACCACTCCACCTCCATATTTAAACCACGGGGAGCCGCAGAAACCTCATATATATAGAATTCGAGTTGGCTGCCATTAATGGTTTTTGGACAAACGGGAAATCACATTTTTAACTCCTCAAGATCCCACCATTCCAGTGATTTCTACACTGCTGAAGGTCCACAAACAACTACAGAATACACTGGGACACCCGATCGTTGCATCTATTGGCTCTATTTTAGAACCATTGTCACAGTTAGTGGATATGTTTTTGAAAAGTGAGGTCCCAAAAATGCAATCTTATGTAAAAGATACTAAACATGTGTTGAACATTCTGAATATGATGACACTTGACGCCGCATCAACCTCTTTGGTGACTTTGGATATCAAGCCCCTTTATACCAACATCCCACAGCCTGCTGCAATCAATATCATTAGGAACATCATAGAAATGCGCCCTTGCCTCATTGGAAACCTTCTTCTTTCATAGTAAGATTGGCAGAGCTAGCTCTCTGCCACAATTATTTTTTTGCTTTGGATGTCTATTACATCCAGCAGCACAGGACCTCTATGGGCACAACGATATCTGTATCCATCCAACTATTTTAATTATATCCAGAAATGGTACAGGTATATAGATGATGGTTATTTTAGTATGGATATCATCGGAAGATCACCTTCAACGGCTCATCTTGTGGCTTAATTCCCAAGATACA
This sequence comes from Rhinatrema bivittatum, assembly GCF_901001135.1. Classification (NCBI taxonomy): domain Eukaryota; kingdom Metazoa; phylum Chordata; class Amphibia; order Gymnophiona; family Rhinatrematidae; genus Rhinatrema; species Rhinatrema bivittatum. The sequence goes on along the minus strand of NC_042622.1, from coordinate 119,469,296 downwards.
AATCTAAAGTTCACAATGATGTGTGATTCTGAAAAGATATCTTTTTTGGTCATTTGGATCTGTAAATGAGGTAATAGATTAGAGACTTCCTTATACCATAAGCCCGCTGAAAGAAATAATCTGTTACATTACTCCATTTTCCACCCAGGTAAATTGAAAGATAACTTGCCGATAGGTCAATTTTTAAGAATACGATGCATTTGTTCTGATAAAGCTGACATTTTGAGCCTAGCACAGGAACTTAGCATATGCATGTTGGAACGTGGCTACCCTTTCCACATAGTCAAGAGAGCTTTTAAGAAAGCCAAATATGCAGAATGTTCATAGCTCTTACTGGAAAGAGAGAGCCCCACTGAATCTCTGTTGGTCTGTGTGTTACAATATTCTAGTTTAGCAAGAACTATCCCTCAGATCATTTGTAAGCACTGGACAATCTTGTCGTTGTACTCTGTTTGCATATAAAAGAGGAAGGAATATCAAGGATTTGATAGTAAATTCCTTTAGCCATGTAGAAATTTCTATTCCAGCTGCCACCATTAATCAACATAATCCATGCAGCAAATGCATTTTTTGTAAGCAATCTGTTATGGGCTTGTACTGGACTGATTCCTCCTCTGGCAGAATTATTCATTTTCGCAGTAATACTGATTGCCTGTCCATGTATTTTGTGTATTTTTTATAATGTCCCTGCAATAAAGTCTATATTAGTCATACTTACAGGACATAAAAGTTGTGTGAATACGTGTAAGATCCAGGCTTCTATTGAATCCCATTGCCTAATGCCTAGAACAGGAACATCACTTTGAGAAAAAGTAATCAACACAGTTGGTTGATTCTAAGGGAACAGTTTTGGATTTACCATCTTAATACTGTGGTTCCCCATGATTTAAATATGGAGGTGGAGTGGTTTTCTGTCATATGAAGATCTATATAAACATCTTGACCAGAACCCATCAGGTTGTGGCTTCCGATCTGTTAAATTTGATGCCAAGGGAGATGCTATAGCGATGTAGGGTAACGCTGTCATTTGTGCTACAATGTTACACTAGAAATGTTCAAAAATCTTTTGAGAATGCTATTTATTATGAAACTTTAAGAAGTGTCTGGTGTGTGTAGTGCCTTTGTTTCGCATTCTTGGCATTTATTTTTGTGACAATGATTAATTATTTGAATAATTTGAGACCTAATAACATTTCGTTTTTATTACAGCAAGAATCTGAGATCTAAACGAACAAAAGGAATTCCCCCAAATGCAGTGTATGAAATGCAGACCCATGTCGGGGAGTTTTGTTTTGCTGGGAAATCAGATAAGTTTTATTTGCATATAAAAAATGAGCATATGAAAAGTGAAAAAAAAGAGAAAAGTCTATATTGGTTGATGATTATATGTAAGGCAAATGAAGGTATCTTATCCCAGGAGTGCCTGGTATGATGGCAACATAGACGGTAAAAAATTATTTTTGGGAAAGATTTATTGTATGATTTTTCGCACTTTCTTCCCATATTGCACCCTTCTTATATCATCAGGGTAACATAAATTACCATTTATAATGCAATAAGATAGCAGCTCAGATGTCATGGCTGTGAGCCCTTTGGCTATGGCATAGTTGATGCAGCCTAGCAAGCGATCCCACTAGGCCCTTGCCGAAAGCTGGCAGACATGTCTTGGCAGGGATCGAATTGAACCTTCACCTATACCAGCCCCATTTCCCACAGATTGAGCCCTTGGGTTCCAGGGGTTGGCAGGACATAGGCAAATGTCATTAGGGGCTATCAGATTGAGAGTCCAGAGTCGGGCTATGGTCAGGGCCAGCAGTGGTCAGACAGTTACCAGATTCAGGTCAAAGGTCAGGGTAGGCAGCAATCAAGGCGAAGTCAGAGTCTGTAGCAGTGGTCAATAGCAGGTGGCTGGCAAGAGAGGGGTCCAAGTCCAAAGCAAAGGTTAATACCAGAGTAGCATGCAGACATGAGAACAAGAGGGGACGAGGCAGAAGTACGGCTGGTTAAAGACAATGGAAAAGGCAGGGCAGGCAGGATGAGGCAGGGCAGGCAATGATGAGGCAGGGCAGACTGGATGAGGCAAGGCAGGCTGGACAAGGCAGGGCAGGCTGGGCAATGCAAAGCAGACTGGACAAGGCAAGGCAAGATCAAGAGCAAGACAAGAGCATGACGAGATCTGGAGAGCAACATGCACTGCAAGGCTGCAGAGGACTTATTGCTGAGACACCGGACTGAAGCATGGCTGGTGTTTAAATACCCAGCCGCGTTGACATCAGGAAGCATCAGGTAGAGGTTTCCTACCGCAGAGCCTTCTTAATCTGGCATGCGGCGCAGGTGCACACCCACGGAGGCCAGCATCAGAAGGATCAGAATGGCGGCGTCCATACAGCCAGAGGAAAAAACATGGCATGCTGGGGTCTGGTGGAATGAGGCTGCTTGTGGGGCCATCCCGCGAATGGACAAACTTTACATTCTATCTCCGCATTTTCTCCAGCATCCCCCCAATGCAGAGTTCAGTACTTGAAACATTAACCCCAATGCTGAGCTCAGCGGAAATCGATACACTTATAAGTTAAAAGGTAGATCTTAAAAGTCGCGCGCACACATGGATGCTACACACACGCACATGCGCGCGTGATTTTACATTGACGCGAGCATGTGCACGCGAATCCCATCTCGATTCGCGTATGGGGGTAATTTTAGTAGGTACGCGGGGCGACACAATAGCCCCATTTCCCAGTTCCCTCCCAGCTTGCCCCTGTAAAGGAGTGAACTTCCTAAACCTCCTACCTAACCTGCCTCCCTTTAATCCTACCAGCCCTGACCCCTAAAACCCCGCTGACTACCCTATATTTTTTTGTTTTTATATTTACCCGCAGTCCATAGCAGCAGCAGGTTACGCAGTCCTTGGATCCCAGCGCATGCTTGTGTGCTGATGGTGCTGTCCTGACCCGCCCATGCCTCGCCCATTCCCCGCCACGTCTCAGTGCAAGTACTGGGAGATACGTATGTGGCTGCGGGTGTCTTAAAATCCGTGCGGCCCATGCACATCCCAATCACGTGTTTATCTCCCAGATTGGCCGCTCGTAGGGCTTTTAAAATTCACCCTTAAGTTTTTGGTGCATTTATAAAATTGTTAAAAAATTTGTTGTAATTGGTGACTGATGATTATAACATAAGACGCTATGTTGTTCACTAGTGGTCTCTGACACTACAATATTATGAATTAATTACGTAACATACATGAGGATCACCTTGCTGACATTGTATGAGCGCTTAGAGATAGGGAACTTCTTATTTTCATTTCAATGTAAGTTACCTGCCAGGCTTAACACTTGTGAAACTAATAAGATGATCCACAATATAGAGGGATATCCTCTGACAAAACTGGAAGGAGGGCTTCAGAAACTTCATTTAGCTACTGATAAGGCTATTCACATGTTAAATAAAAATAAATACTTTATAGATCCCTATATTTAATTTGTAGAGTACTTTGTCAGATATATCATTTATAATTATGCATAATTGTATGAATGAAAAATCTTCTAAGCTAATAGTAAGTATACCATTTAATTCTTTATCAACATTATAATCTTCTTTCTCAAAGCCCAGTAGGATTCTATACAAATCATTGGTAAGACCTTATCCGGAGAATTATGTGCAGTTCTGGAGGCTGAATCTCCATAAGCATATAAGCAATAGAAGCAGTTCAGGCAAAATGGTGCAGGCACTTTGCACCAGAAACCTTATAAGGTGATATTTAAAGACCTTATTATGTATGTACTAGAGGGGAGGGTAAATCTGATAGAGACAATCAAATGCCTCATAGATATAAATAATGCACAAGAGGTAAGTATTTTTTGACAGAAAGGAAGCTCTAAAACAAGACATGATGATATGAAGCTATAAGGTGATAGACTCATAAGTAACATAAGGAAATATTTCTTTACAGAAAGGGTGTGGATGCACGGAAGAACCTCCCAATTGAAGTGGTGGAGGCAAAAACAGTTTCTGAATTTAGAAGAACATATGATAGGCACAGAGGATCTTCAGCTATGGAGATGTAAAGACAAACTTGGAGTTCAAATAGTCTGCAGTATACAACAAGAAAAGGAAATGGGCAGCAACTAGATGGACCTTGCAGGCTTTATCTGTCACCATATTCTACATTTCTCTGATTTCTTTTTTGTTTGGAAGCTCCTTTTATTGCACCAACTTAAGAATAATCCAAGGATGTAACTGAGCTTTCAAGACCAGGTAGATTCTTTCTTTGGATTACAATGATATGACTAAGGGCCCTGTACGGTCTCCAAGGCTCATGTACTACTATATCTTTGAATTGTTCTTATATTGGTCCGATACAAGCTATTACTGCCTACAGAGATTCTAATTATTTTTTTTTACAAAACTTCTACAAGAATACTGCACTATGAAATATTCTCATTTTTTAAAACAATCAAATAAATACCAAACTCTGATTTTTATATATAAAAAAAAGTTACATTTTGGCAGGAAGACAGTTTTCTTCTCACTTTGAGAAAGCTTTGTTAACATAATAAAACAACACTCAATAACTGAAGCCTTGATTATTATTATATAGCATGGATATATTTTAATTCCCTCTTAACTTAGCACTGAGCGCATCTAAAAGGCAGTCTCAGAATGATTTGCTCATTCTGTCCGCCTGCACCTTTTGGTGACCTCACAGCCCACTGCTGGAACAACGATTGTGATGTCACGATGTCCCACCAGGAGAAAGGGCAGACAAACTCTCCAATTCATGCAGAAAGCCTTGTTAACAAAGCACAAAGACAGGAAGAAGGGAAAGACGAAAAAAATGAAAAGTATGTTACATTGCATTATGATTTTCAAAGCATGCCCTGAAGCACTGGGTCTGAGTTCCAGCACACTGTAAACATTTGCAGCTGCACTAATGCCTGTTTTGCTAAAAACTCTGAAACTGCAGGCAGTGCCTTATCTAAATTTGATTTACACCATATGCAACCACAAGTCATTCTGTAATTTAAAAAAAAAAAAAAAAAAAAAAAAAGCAGATTGTATTGCTTGTATTTCTTCCTTACCGTCTAGAAATCATGGTCTTGAGTTTTCGTCTTCCTTAAATGTTGCCTTTATTGTTGCATGGGTCACTAGAATTTATTTGCTTCTGCCTTATACTGTTAATTTATAGTTTCATTTATCTTTCCAGTGCTCTGTTAAGGCCTGATTTTCAAAGCTATTTATGCAAATACAGCATGATTTTGTGTACATAAATAGCTGTTATAAAATAACCTGGGGATCAGCGCACGTAATAGTTGGCATATAAGCCCAGTTTGTGCATACTTGTACATGCACTGGTAACAGGTATTCTTGGGGCAGAGTTGGGACTTACGCACATACTTTTGTATTTTAAAAAGTATGCACGTAAGTTAACCCGCACAGGTTACACCCTCATGATTTTCTGTGATGAGTTTGTGTGCATACCAGGGCAATTACCCAGGAATTTCCCAAGCAAACCTATGTGCACAAGTTTGCTTTGAAAATTTGCAGTAAAGTCTGCATGTAAAAGATAGGTACAGACTTTACCTCAATGTGCACAGTTATAGAATTACCCCCCCAAAAAGACAGGTTGACCAGCTTTACCCCACTGCATGCATGGAGATGTAGTTCTGCTTTCCCTAGAGAAAGTAGTAATAAAGGTCCATGAGCTACTATGAGGTAAACCTAGCACTAGATCTACCTTTCCTTTTAGACATGGAGTTATATGACCTGTTGAATAAAACAGAGCCCAATTCCAGGCACTAGTCCTGCCAGAAATAATGTTGTATAGAATTATCAAGCCTATTGTTCATCTGAGGGAGTGAAAGTAGAAAATCCTTAAAGACAGTATTCTTGTAACGCCATTTCGGCAAGAAATATGCAGATGTTATGTTCACTGGTCTCAGGATTCGCCCACAACCAGCACCACTCCTCGCCATTTCACTCTGGTTTTCAGCACGGTCTGGAGGCCACCGCGCTCTCCTCCTGTGTCTTGCCTTGCCCAGCCTGTCTCATCCAATGTCTTCTGTGTATCTTTGTGTATCCTTGGCCTGACTTCTGGATACTAACCTCTTGCTTCGGACCTGACCACGAGTGCCTGCCACCTGGACCTGACCTCTTGCTTGAACCTGACCACGTATATTTGCCGCCTGCCCCAACCCCTTGCCTTCCCTGGTACCTCCAGATTGGGGCTCTTCCTGACCCCAGAATGCCTTTGGACACTTGCTTTCTCTACCGCTGTACGGACCCTCCTAAGTCCTGCTGGCTGCCAGAACCAAAGGGCTTAACCTGTAGGGAAGGCAGCTGGTATAGGTGAAGCTCCGGCCTACAGAGCATGTTCGCGTGTTTGCCTAAAGGTTGCATTAACTATGCCACAACATAAAGGGCTCACTCCCCCGCCATTCATTACAGTTTGCTGCAGGGGTGGATTGTCCTATCGTGGCTTCGAGCATGCCCCGGTGGGCTGGTCAGGTCAGTCACATGACTGGTGTTGATCGCAGTGACCCCCATGCCTGCAGAGCCACTGCAATCAATATCAGACCCCGCAGCAGTTCATGTGGTAGAACGGAAGCCTCCTCTGAGGCTCTCCGCTCAGTTCTTTATTTTGTTTTTTTTGTACGTTGGAGCCGCGTCTCCATGGGTCTGCACCTCTGCGGTTTTTTTTCCCTGCGGCCATGGCTACATGGACCTGCCATTTTTATAATCCCGTGGCATTGCTGATGTATTCTGCAATTGATTCCCTCATCACTGCGGAGGTAAGAAATGCTCCCGCCGCCTCCCTTCATACTAGGTGCAGGAGGCCTCTCCTTGATCTCTGCCACTGGTCTGGCTGGCCCCCCCTTACACTGGGGCCGTGGCAAAACATAATAACCTTTCCTCAACTCCCTCCCTGCATCAGGACCTACCTGTCCACCTCTTCCCATACCAGGACCATCAGCATGTATCCCTGCCTAGATTCGTGTGTCAGTGTGTGAATGTGTGTGCGTGCATGTGCATGCATGAGTGACAGAAACATGTGTACATGACAGCATGTGTGTGTGAGGGAGCATGTGTGTCAGAATCAATTTGTGCGAGGGAGCAAGTGTGTGCATGCGCAGGTCACCAGCATGTGTGAGTGAATGTGTGTGTGCATCAGCGTGTGCAGGGGAACGAGTTTGTCAGTATATGTCGGAGAGTGTGTTTGTGTGTTTCAGCTATCAGAATGTGCAATGGAAGCGTGCGTGTGTCAGCATGTATGAGGGAGCGTGTGTGTGTGTGTGTTTCAGATGGGTATGTGTGTGTCAGAGACCCTGATGGAGCATGTGTGTGCCAGAGCATACGTGTCAGAGACTGTATGTGAGGATGAAGAAAGTTTGTGCACCCCCTACCTCCATTAATCCACAACAATCTCAGAATGACTGGAAATTAAAAGTTCCCAAGTATATAAAGCAGGGTAGTTGAATTGTTATTGGTTTTAATTATTGGGAGTTACCTGATATGTCTACTGTGTCCTCTCACCTGTCCCGGTCTCTGTCACCTGCACTGCAGCAACTTAATGGGGCTCGAACTCCAACACCTTTGGCAGAAAATGCACCATCTCCTGAAAAAAGCGGCAGAACATTCTAAAAGTCAGGCAGACAAGAGACGCCTCCCAGCACAGCCACTCCAACCTGGGAACCTGGCTTGGCTTAGTACAAAAAACGTATGCCTTAAAATGCCCTCGCTAAAGTTTGCCTCCAGATTTGTAGGACCATTTCCCATGGTGCGACAAGTGGGGCCAGTCGCCTACAAACTCAGGTTACCTGAGTCTCTACGCATTCATGACGAGTTTCACATAGCCCTGCTGGAACCTGCAATCTTATCTTGCCCAGCCAGACCTCCCCTCAAACCCACCGAGGTCACAGTGGAGAAAGCCACCCAGTATGAAGTTGAGGAGATCTTAGACTCCCAAAACGTCAGGCACCAAAACCAGTATCTTACTGCATGGAAGGATTTTGGACCTGAAGAGAACTTCTGGGAACCTGATTCAAACCTCCAAGCCCCCCCGGAGAAGGCGGCTGGTATAGGTGAAGCTCCAGCTTATCCCGCTACGGGGCGCATTTGCCTACTATCGGTGTAGGCCTCGTAAGTTTGCCTACAAGGCTGCATCAACTAGGCCACAGCAAAAAGGGCTCACTCCCACACCAATCATTACAGCAGATAAGTCACACTGATTGTCATAGGGAATATATGCATTTATGTTTGCTTGGAAATTTATCTCACTGAAAGTACTTACATAAATAACACCTGCTATTCGGAGCATGTACATTTCCTGTGTAAACTTAGTGCATACTTTTTAAAATCGAAAAGTATGCATGAAAAAGAGAACGCTACCCCACTCCCAGTAACGCCTCTGCATAATCCGAGTAAATTTACATGCAAGCATGCAATATGTGTGTAAGTTCACCTGCACATTGGGTGGGCAATTTTATATAAACCTCATTTCTACACATAACTGTTTTAACAGTGTAATTTTCACACTGTCCACATTGGGACAAAGTCTGCAGGCACTTTTTACTCACGGACTTTGCATCAGTTCTGAAAGAGAAAGTGTGCCGTCCTTTTGCTTTGAAATTTGCACCTGCTTTCTGTGTGGATATTTGTTCCATGGAAAATGCAATCTACGTTCATTGTTTTCTTCCCCCAAAACTAACTGTGACCCTAGGAAAGCCTCCTCGTAATACAACTTAAAACAGACTTACTTTTAGCCACACTCAGAGAGGCAATTCTCAGTCAGGCCAATTTATACATGGAAATTGGCATTTACATCCACAAACGGCTCTGAAAATTGTCCTTTAAGATACAGAAGTCACTATGCTGCTAAGCATTTTTACTATAGAGACATAATGGGTGAAAATCTTTAGTACATTGGCCCCTATATAAGAGACAGGAAACTTGTCAAATCAGGGCATTCCACTTTCCTTCCAGAATAATCCCAAACATGCATACACAAACAGTGCTAACTTTGCTTCCCATATGGCGTCTTTGTTTTGACCATCTAATTTTTATAAATTACAATAATTGGTTAATGCAGTAACTTTCCCAACATTGACATAGAGTCCCAGTGCCTGTTTCTCATTTGAATGTTTATAAAGGGTCTCCAGCTCAATGAGAACCAGGGCTGGGATCTGGTACCATAAGCCTTCATTCACAACTACCTGGGGATTTTTTCCCTATTTTATGTCCCCTCTCATCTTATTTTAGTCTTGTTATGGTAGTAATGGTCCTGGGCCAGGAGCCATGCTCCTGAATTCCTTCTGAAATCCTGCAATCATGGACCCTGAATTACAGGAGCCAGCTTTTCAAAATGATTGGGTATACTAAATTCAAACATAATTACTCCTCCTTGGACACAGTGAAGGAGTTTGTTCAATATTAGGGGTGCTCAAGCACCCATTGCACCCAAAGTGCCGGCACCTGTGCTGAAGCAGGCCACCTGTTGTCACCATTCAGTGATGTTCATCTTGAAACAATCCACCTTGTTACAATGTTGAGATTAGCATTGAATAGAATCTAGATAAATATGGCCATCATAAGAGACACTGAATATACTCATTAATTGAGCTGGTAACATCTTGATGAGACTGTGTCTATTGTATAATCCTAGGTCATCCGTATATGTATTAGTTTTACAGATTTTTCATTGCAAATAAAATAACTTAACTTGAAAGTAACCATGTGTACTTGTCTCAAATCTTGCTGCCCTGATTGTGATGAGCAAGATTACAGCCTCAACCAAGCCAGGGAGTAGAAAAGCACTCGGAGATCAAACTAGGGAACTTTCTGCATCGCAGTGTTCAGCAATGCCTCTAAACCCCCAGGCCGGACTCTTCTGTGAATATTCTGTTTATAGAAAGGTAGGCGTTTTCGGGATGATTCTTGACTGCCTATTCTCATATATCCATATGTTGGACTGGCACTGAGCCCACTCTCAAAACCATCCAATTTATTTGATTATGTCATATTGTAGGTGCATAAACACAGATGCAAACAACCTGTTTTAGACTTTTTTCCCTATCCAGTTACAGCTCCTTTCTTTATCATTTTGTATAGTTCCTTGTGGTATCTGCAGTGTATCATGCAGTACTTGCCAACACTAATGGTCATGGTGGAGAGAAGAAGGAAGATCTGGTTTGTCTCACTTCAGAAAATGAGCAAATATACTACAACATCCTGGTGATTTGCCCACCAGTCTTCCTCTTATTCCTCATCTCACATCATACATAGGCGGCTACCAAAACCCCAAGCTGACCTAGTCAATGTGTGCAGTTAGTGTTTTTCTGCATAGTCCTTTTAACTTTTGGTAATACTCTTCAATCTAGACTTTTACATTCTAGCAAGCATACTTTTGTAAATGTCCCTAGCAAAATCTAGCTAGTAAAGTACTTCTCTACTTTTCTTCCCGATGGACTCATATTTTCAAAGTTATAGAATTGCCCAGGCTTCTTTGCTACCGAAAACTTCAGTAGTTTTGTAAAAGCATTTCCTCAGTTGAGGCAGGAAATATGCTGCTTGCCTCAATGATGCAGCTAATATACATTTAAGGGATAAGGGTAATTTTATAACAGCCCACATAACTTTGAAGGTAATTTAACAGATAAGTTACTCCAATTTTCAAAGTGAACTTAAACGTGCACCATTGCTTTGAAAATTATACCACCAAAACTACCTATGCACAATTAAACCTGCTAATTTATTGACAGTTTTTTCAGGAAACTGTAGCTACATAATTTTAAAAATGCTAAGGTATGTGCAAAAGTGCAAACCCTTCCCCAACCCCAATCCCTGGAACATGTCTGCTCACTCTAGGTAAAATTACCTGCACAAAAGCTGTAAGTTTATTTACAAATCAGGTGGGCAATTTAGAAAAAGATTATTTCTCAAGTACAGCAATGTTTTGCCCGTGGAAATCCTTTGAAAAATTGCCCTCTTTAAGGTTGATTTTCAAAAGGAGTTAAACATAAAACCTGGTGTTATCATAAATAGCCTATGGAAAATCACCTGGGGGCCTATGTGTGCAACCCGATTTCACACAAACTTTTATGTGAAGCTGCAAGAGGTTTTCTGGGCGGGGTGGGTGGAGTTAGGGTGGGGAAAGGATTTATACACATCCTTCCAAAACCGACAAATTTTCAAAGCAGATTTTGAAAATTCAGGCTAAAGTCTGTGAGTACAAAATACCGGCAAACTTTAGTCCTGTGTGGGCGGTTTGAAAGTTGCCCTTTCTGAGGCCAATATTCAAACCGACAACATTGATGCAAGGACGGTATACACTTTTTACCCACTGGCTTTGCACTCATTTTCCTAGAACGTAACAACTTTCAGTTTGAAATTTGCTGTGGGTACAAAGTACCCAACAGACGTGTTCTCTTGGTTTTTTGCACAGGTAGATCTTCTGTGGAAAATGGCACCTGCAGACTAGACTTGGAAATAAAATCTGTGTACATTTTCTGATCCCATCCAAAACTTGCCCCTCAGGAATGCCTACCTGAAATGCTGCTATAGAACAATGCGTGTACTTTCAGCCATATGGAGGGAAGGAAATTTTCAGACAACAAATTTATGAGCATAAATGATCATGTCACATGCCCAGCTTCTTTGTAAATAATGTAAAAAGTAGGATTTTACTATATCTAACATTCATGATGGCAGCATAGCAGGTCTTAGCTATGAAAGTAGTTAAATACCTTTCTTCTTATAGAAGGTCCTTTGATTATGGATAATGGAAAGAAAGTACATGGGTTTGTTATAGGGAAAAGGTTACTGGGCCTAGGCTTTGGTTTAGCTTTAAAGTCCTTTGGCTTTCATCCTCATGTCTGTGAGTTTACAAAACCGTGCAAAAAGGTCTAATAAGAAATGAAGCAGAAATTACCAGATTTACGCAGAATGTTTTATAAAAAGCTTTGTATGTTGTATTTATCTGATGCCTTTATCTAAAGTGCCTTATAGTCTACAAAATTAGTAAACAAAGAGAACAAGAATGTAAGAGGAACATTTATTATTGGACTGGGTGAAAACAAATTTTAAAAAATGTAAACGTTAATTTAAGTTTAACAAAAAGACAAGTGAATTTTAGATATCTAAGGGAAGTGGAGTATAGAAAAAGCATGAATATGGGAAGACAATAGGGATGTGTATTTTGTTTTATCCAAATGGGTAAAACTTGTCAATTTTTGTTTTAATTTGTTGAAATCGAACTGAAACATCGACTTATCCGAAAATATATGAAAATTTGCAGTTATTTTTAGTTCAGCAAATTGTTCATGCTAGCAAAAAAAATTGCTCTCCCTTACAGTCCCCACATTCCTGCATCCCCTGTGGCCCCTCCCCCTGACCCTTTCCAGGGATGTCCACACTCATTCAAGAAAAAAGGGGCAGAAGCAATCTTCCATCAGCTTCCAGTCAGAAAATAGCATGACCTGGCTCTGAGACTGGTGCCATTGTGTTTTATGGCTGTAAAACCACTTGGTGCCGATCTCAGCACTAGACAGTGTCATATTCTGACTGGAAGCTGGGAGGGCTGGATCAACAGGGTCAGTAGCAATTCCCATTCTTCATCAGAAAGTCCAGAGCCCCTCACAGAAGGGGTAAGAGAAGGTGTGGTGGACATGGGAGAGGAGGTTCTATTTTTTTTTAAATGTGAATGTTTATTTCAGTTCAGCAAATGAAACAAACTGAAATAAACATTAAAATGAACCAAAAAAAAAAAAAGGGAAGAGAAGGTGAATGATTCAGGGGGTAGGGGGAGAGAAAAGGGAAAAGAAGGTGATGATGCCAGGGAGTAGAGAGAATGGGAAGGTGATGATGCCAGGGAGTTGAGAGGAAGGGAAGGTGATAGTGCTGGGAGAGAGGGAGAGATGGATGGGAGGAGAAGGTGATGATACCAGAGGTGGTGGGGCTGGAGAGGGATGGGAAGAGAAAGTGATGATGCAAGGGTGGTGGAGAGATGAGGATTGCAGTGAAATGAAGGAAGAGAGCGGGAAAAGATGGTGATGATGGGAGGGGTGGAAGATGGGAGGAGAGGAAAGAGAAAATGTGATGATGCAGAGGTGCAGAGAATGAAGGGAAGGTGATGATGTAAGAGGTTGGGGGAGGGAAGGAAGAAAAGAGAATGATGATGCCAGAGGAGTGGGGAATAGGTGCTAGTGTGTCATGATGAAGTGAACGTATTGCCACGACACAAAAAAAGGTTGGGAACCACTGTGTTAGTGGATAGCTGTTATAGATCAGCTCCCCCGAGAGGAGGAGTTAGCAATCTGTTATCGATCAGCTCCCCTGGGGGGGTGAGTTAGCAATCTGTTCAATGCTGTACCCCGAAGGGGGGGAGCTGGCAAATTATAATACTCCATAGGCGGAGTTATCAATTTGTAGTGGGTTGGCTCCCACAAAGTGACAGACTGTTACAATACAACTTTTGTAGTATGGGGAAGAGCACCCAATGTAAGTTGGTGAATCCCTGGGCCGATGGCAGATGACAACGCCCCCAGGCTGAGAGGGACCACCGGCTAGGCTGGAGTATAGAGACAGACACAGATAGTTCTTTATTTAGACAGGTAGTAGAACCACCAAAGGTGGCAGTAGTGAGCTAATGTACCCGGCAGGGCTGAAGACCCTCAAATACTGGAACTGTGATCTCTGGGTTTGCTGAGCTGTAGAGAGAGACTATAGGTAGTGAGTAGACAGGGTATGCTGGATTCATAACCAGTAGATGATACACTCACAATCAGTAATGGCTCCTATGCAACAGAGAGTCTTCAGTATATTCAGGATCAGGAGCCTTTAGGTGAGTACTGGTTCCTAAATGCAATCTGGAATAAGAACTCACAATATCTGTGTATGCGATGGCTTCTGAAATAGAAGAGAGTCTTTGGAGGGTTATAGAAGAGAGTCTTTGAAGGGTTTTAGGAACATGGGCCCTCGTGGAGCGAGTACCGGTTCCTATCCGTAATATGAAATAGTAATTTACAAGATATAGGTAGGTGATAGCTTCTGAGATAGAAGAGAGTCTTTGAAGGATTTTAGGAATATGGGCCCTCGTGGAGCGAGTACCGGTTCCTATCTGCAGTCTGCAATAATCACTCACGATCTCTGTACCTGCGATAACGTCTTAGACAGAAGGGAGTCTTCAGTATTAGGAACATGGGCCCTCGTGGAGCGAGTACCGGTTCCTATCTGCAATAGAACTCACAGTGTTCATGTATGCGATCGCTTCCAGGCAATAGAGAGTCTTCTGAGCATTCAGGGACGTAGGTCCTTGAGGAGCGAGTACCGGATCCCGTCTTAGAATCTGAAATCAAGAAAAGAGAGTGGGGCCCCCGAGGAGCGGGTACCCCTTGGTAAGTTTGTGGAGGCAGAGCAGCAGAGAAAGAATTCCCCTTGCTAACTCGATTCGTAGTTGCAAACAAAGACCTTTTAAGGTGGAAGCGGATGATGTCACTACGGGGGGGGGTAGCCGGTACAAACTCTGGAGCGCACGCGTCCTTAACGTCATCAGGAACTTGGCGGATCCGCAGCGTCAGGCCAGCACAGGAACTCCAGGAAGAAGCGGCGAGGAGAAGCCGCGGCAGCATCTATCCGTCAGACCCGAAGGGAGTCGCCAAAGAGGTAGAGAGGGTGGAGTAGGGGTGTGCATTCGGATTGACCGCATTAGTAAAACGCAACTCATATTTTTTTTTTACTTAAAAAATTGATTCGACATAAACGATCGGATTTCCCACATATCGAACATAGATATGTTCGATATGTGGGAAATCGCGATTGTTGAGCCAAAATAAAAAATATAAACCCCCTCCCCCTCCTTAATCCCCCCCCCCCCCCCGACTTACCACAACTCCCTGGTGATGGAGCGAGGAGTGAGGACGCCATTTCTGCAATCCTTGGCGAGAAGCATGTGACGTCGGCGGCACGTCGAGTGATGCCGGCGTCACGTGATTCCCGGCTCGTTCGCGCCGGACGGCTCGTTCGGCCCAAAAAGAACTTTTGGCCAGCTTGAGGGGGTCAGGAGGCCCCCCCAAGCTGGCCAAAAGTTCTTTTTGGGCCGAACGAGCCGTCCGGCGCGAACAAGCCGGGAATCACGTGACGCCGCGTCACTCGACGTGCCACCGACGTCACATGCTTCTCGCCAAGGATTGCAGAAATGACGTCCTCACTCCTCGCTCGATCACCAGGGAGTTGTGGTAAGTCTGGGGGGGGGATTAAGGAGGGTGAGGGGGTTTAATTTTTTTTTTTTGCACATATGTACATATACCCAACTCATTGGATTTTTTTTATGTCCATATTGGCCGCAAGTGGGACCCCCTTTCGGACATAAAAAATATGAACATAAAATTTTGCTCTGCACATCCCTAGGGTGGAGTGAGGGCGAAAACAGGCACGAACGCAACAATAGCATAGCATACCAAAGAAGGTTAGTGTGTGTGTGTATGTGTGTGTGTGCTCACATGCACACATGGTGATTAGGACAAACTGGAGAGTGAGTGTGACTGGGGCAAACTGACACATACTGGGGGGAGGTGAATGAGTGTGACCAGGCAGACTGGGCATACAGGTGTAAGTGTGACTAGAACATAATAGGGGGGGGGGGGGTGCATGAGTGTGACTGGGGCATACTGAGGGAGCTGAGTGGCAGGAGAAATAAATTCCTAAATGACAATAATTAACTTATGGTTACTCATGGCACAATGGTTCAGCAAGGAGAATGAACAGAGGAGGAGGAGGACAGAGAGTATACAGGACCAGGGTACAGTTTTTGGATCTGTCTGAGGAGCAAGTCATGTGCAGGTTCAGATTCAATAAGGGAAACCATACTATACCTATGTCAGTGTTTAGAGCAGCACCTGTGCCTTTCCACCCAGAGAGGCCATGTCTTGCCACTCCACCTCATGGTTTACTGCTTGGCCACTGGCACCTTCCAGACACCTCTAGGGGTCGCAGCTGGAATAAGCCAGTCGGGCAACCTCCATATGTATTGAATTGTTTCAGGCTGTATCACTATTGTGTGGGCTATTGATTGCACTGACATCTCCTTTAGAACACCAGTGGTCGAAGAGGCCACCTACCACAACCACAAGGGCTTCCGCTCCCTCAATATGCAGGTGGTCTGTGTTGCAACCGTCCCTTTCCAACAGCTTCACTCCACCTACCTTTCTGTCCTTGCACCTCCTCTTGCTGATGATGGACGCCTGGTTGCCACGGCGTCTGTCTGCCATCCTCTTCGGCGTCCCCGGACTGGCTTGGGCTCTGCCTCCTGCCATGCTCCGTCTGTACCTTAGGGCGCGCGCGCCGCGCGGCCCTCACTCTTATTTCCTACTTGGCGCGAACCTCAGGGGCATCCCCATGTGATGACGTCAAGCTGCCCAGATATTTAAAGCCTACACTGCTAGCCTTTGAGTTAGCAAGGGATTTCCTAAGGATGGGATTCACTCTCAGTACCCAGCTACTCTGCCTCCAATCTTATATTGGACTCCTAACGCTAACGGGGTACCCGCTGCTCGAGAGCTTCACTTGCTTTCCAGGTCGCTATCAGGAAACCGGTACTCACTTCTCGAGGGCCCATGTTCCCTGACTCGCTGCCTGTTCCTACCTTCTCTTCTGCCTGGAAGGATTCGCTATCTTCAACACCAGTGAGTACTACCATCTTCACCTCAGAGCTTTCCCTGGAACCAGGTACTCGCTCCTCGAGGGCCTGCCTCCGTTCCAGCCCTGGTGCCATCTCCTACGTGGAACCGCTGTGTGAGTACATCTCCTTGAAGCCTCTTAGCGCTCAGGGATCAGGTACTCGCACCTCGAAGGCCTGCTCGTCCTATCCTGGGGTTCTCCATACTGGGGCTTGTGCGTATTCCACTGTACTTATTATTTTCAGTTCTTTCCAGTACAGCACTGCTACCGGAAGAGTCACTGTTCCAGCGCCTGAGGGATACTAGCCCAGCCGGGCTACTTCAACTACTCATCACTGCCACCTTTGGTGGCTACACCACACTGTTTAATAAAAGATCAATCTCTGTGTTTGTGTTTCCTCAGCTGAGCCTGACCTGTGGCCCCTCATGTGACTGCCCCCTGTGGGGGTGGTCAGCTGCCACAGTGTCCAAGAGTCCACCCAAACCTCACTAATTATAACAGTCTGTGATGCCAAGGGTATCATCATGGACGTAGTACCCAGGTTTCCGGATCTTCTCATGATGCCCATATTCACTCACAGTGAGGAATTCATGACTGCTACCAAAAAGGTCCCATCATTGGGAGGTGGCTTCTAGATAGATATGCTGATTTTGCTATAACCAAACAGCTACTAACTTCTGCCTCTTATTTATCTCGCTGATATCTAGGTGGTCTTTTTTGCTTAGGCCCAGGAGGTCTGCTCCATCCTCTATCTGGGAACAGAGGATATCTCACTCTTTTCTGTCTTTTCTCTTACAGGTGATAGAGGATATCCACTCAAAATCTGACTCATGATCCTGCTGGCATACCCACAGACTGCAGATGTGAGTTACAACAGGGCCTACTAGCATACCAGGGCAGTTATCAAGTGAAGATTTGGCCTACTCAAAAACACATTTCTGCAGCTTGGACAAATCTTGGGGATGTCCTCTACAACCCCACCAAGGTTGAGGAGCTGCTTGATAAAGTTGACATCAGACATCAGCCAAAGGGTGAGCGAAAAAGGTGATCGCATTGTAACTCTTAATGCTACAGTGGCTATCCTTACTCAAAAAAAATAAACAGTTGGAAGATAAACTTGATGACTTAGAAAATCGTAGTCTTCGAAATAATCTCCAAATTGTTGGTGTTCCGGAGACCATTCAGGGTGAGGAGTTGTTTACCTTTTGCGAACATTGGCTCCCTGAAGCACTTAATTTACCCACGGAGGATAAAAAAATCAATGTGGAGCGTGCGCATCGCCTCGGTGCAGGTGGGCCAGCTGTAAACAGGCCACGCCAAGTTATTATTAAATCCCTTATTAACACCGATAAAATCAAGATTCTTATGATGTTTTGCAAGTCTTCTGATCTCAAATATGGAATTCTAAGCTCCTGATTTTTCCTGATTTCTCTGCAAAGGTGCAAGCTGCTAGACGAGAATTTTCCCCTTATTGCTCTCAGCTATTTCGGTGTGGTGTGCGTTTTTCTCTCCAATTTCCTGCTCGCTAAAAGTTTTCCATAATGGGGGCATGAATTTGTTCCTCACTGCGAATGAAGTAAAGGTGTTTTTGGACTCCTTCAAGACTAATGTGTCCTTTTCATCTGTTTCTCACTTCTGGCTGGGTGCCCTGTTTGGGTGCAGTGACTGCCTGATTTGGGTCATCAGCCTGTATGTTTTTGTGCACTCTTTTCTCACTATTGGTATTCCATATTCCGACAGAAAGCCGACGATGTGATGAGTGCCTGCGCCTTTTTGGCGGTGCTGTTTTCTCAACTCTGATTGTTCAGCTCTACTGGTGCCCTCAGTTTCCTGATGGCCAGCTCACTGTTGTCATCGCCCGCGGGCCTTGTGGGTGCCCTGCTGAAGACTATCGTTCCTGTTTGGTGGTGTCCTGAGCAGTAGAGGTTTTTGTTTTCTTCAACCACTGCGGTAGATTTCTTCATGTCAAATTCGTTGTGGCGATCCCGGGAGCCTTGTGGGGAGAATATTACAAGTTCAGCGCAGAGAGCAGAAACAACTCGGCGTTGTACGTTATTGTGGTGTTTCTACAAGGACTCAGGGTTTCATGGGTAATTTTGATGGGTTTGTGGGGGGGTGTTTTGGTTGTGTGGGGGTGTGTGTGGATGTGTTGCTGTGGGTTTGAGTGAGGGTTTGTGGAAATGGCCGGAATGTCTGTTTCTTTTTAGTTTGGGGGTGTATGGCGCCTGCTGTATATTAATGGATGCACCTGTTGTGACAATTTTGTTCTTTTGGGTCCTTGTTATCTCTGCAAACATAGGGGGGAGCCTAGGCTGGGGGGGTTCACCTCTGTATTCTGTATTTGATCATTGTATCTGTTATGGCTTGTTTCTCTGATGGCTGAGGTTCTGTTATACTCTCTTAACGTAGATGGGCTGCACTGTACAATTAAGCATAACAAACTTTTAACAGATCTCAAAAAGCGGGGTTTGAAAGTTACCAACATTTGTTAATCAAGAGAGCAGTGAGTCACTCTGGCTGACTACCTGAAGTTCGAATGTTTGTATTTCCCAACCCTCCCACTCCTCAACCACCCACCCCTAGCTCATCCTTTAATTTATAGGCAGGTGCCACTTTCACAAAAAAAAACAAAAAAACCCAACAACAACAACAAAAACTGTATTGAGAGTTTGATCAGACCATTGTAGGCCACTACCAGACATATAACGAATTCACTAATACATTTAAAGGACGTTAATTAGACACATTCCTACTCCCATAGCAACCTAAAACTTAACTAGGAACTGATCAAACTTGAGATGAAGGCAGCAGTCCAGCAGCAAGAGGTGGGCTTCCCAGTCTTTTGCATCGAGTGTCACATGTATGATTTTTTACCCACCGGTGAGAAGTTGTACATGTGCATGAGGTGCAAAGAGCTCTTGGCTCTCAGAGAACGAATCCGATCTCTGGAGGCTAGAGTGGCAGACCTTGAGAAGCTGAGGCAGACAGAGAGGTATATAGATGAGACCTTCAGGGACATAGTAGCCAAGTCCCAACTTCAGACTGGCAGCCCTGGTGCTGCCTTGGAGGAAGAAGGTCTCATGATTGGAGAGCGTCAACCTGGTGTAGTAGGAAAGGATCCTGTAGCAAGGACCTGCTCTCCAGGTGATGCATTGTCCTTTCGCACTGAGGATATCTCCCCAAGGCCTACTGCCCAGGAGGGAAGGGTTAGGTCGGCTGTCATAGTTGGTGATTCGATTATTAGGAATGTAGACAGCTGGGTGGCTGGTGGGCGTGAGAATCGCCTGGTAACATGCCTAACTGGTGCGAAGGTGGCGGACCTCACGCGCCACCTAGATAGAATTTTAGACAGTGCTGGGGAGGAGCCGGCTGTTGTGGTACATGTGGGCACTGGGCACCAACAACATAGGAAAATGTGGGAGGGAGGTTCTGGAAGCCAAATGTAGGCTCTTAGGTAGAAGGTTAAATCCAGAACCTCCATGGTAGCATTCTCTGAAATACTCCCTGTTCCACGTGCAGGTCACCAGAGGCAGGCAGAGCTCCGGAGTCTCAATGTGTGGATGAGACGATGGTGCAAGGAAGAGGGATTCAGTTTTGTTAGGAACTGGGGAACCTTTTGGGGAAGGGGGAGTCTCTTCCGAAGGGATGGGCTCCACCTTAACCAGGGTAGAACCAGACTGCTGGCGCTAACCTTTAAAAAGGAGATAAAGCAGCTTTTAAACTAGAACAAAGGAGAAAGCCAACAGTCGCTCAGCAGCGCATGGTTCGGAGAGAGGTATCTTCAAAGGATACTAATGCTACATTAGAATTAGGGCATCCTGACAGTGAGGTTCCAATAATAAGAAAAGTAGTCCAATTGCCTGTAACTAAGAACTCACCTGAGCTAAAAAATTCTAACTTATCCCTATCAATTAAAAAGCAGAATGAAAATACAAACAAAAAACAAACTTTGGAATGTTTGTATGCTAATGCCAGAAGTCTAAGAAGTAAGATAGAAGAATTAGAATGTATAGCAGTGAATGATGACATAGATTTAATTGGCATCTCAGAGACATGGTGGAAGGAGGACAACCAATGGGACAGTGCTATACCTGGGTACAAACTATATTGCAATGACAGAGAGGAGCACCCAGGAGGCGGTGTGGTGCTTTATGTCCGGGATGGCATAGAGTCCAACAGGATAAACATCCTGCACGAGACTAAATGCACAATTGAATCTTTATGGGTAGAAATCCCTTGTGTGTCGGGGAAGACTATAGTGATAGGAGTATACTACTGTCCACCTGGTCAAGATTTTGAGACTGACAGTGAAATGCTAAGAGAAATTAGGGAAGCTAACAAAATTGGTAGTGCGGAAATAATGGGAGACTTCAGTTACCCCAATATTGACTGGGTAAATGTATCATCGGTACATGCTAGAGATATAAAATTCCTGGATGGAATAAATGACATTTTTATGAAGCAATTGGTTCAGGAACTGACAAGAGAGGGAGCAATTTTAGATCTAATTCTCAGTGGAGCACAGGACTTGGTGAGAGAGGTAACGGTGGTGGGGCCGCTTGGCAATAGTGATCATAATATGATCAAATTTGCTTTAATGACTGGAAGGGAGACAGCAAATCCACGGCTCTCGTGCTAAACTTTCAAAAGAGAAACTTTGATAAAATGAGAAAAATAGTTAGAAAAAAACTGAAAGGAGCAGCTACAAAAGTAAAAAGTGTGCAAGAGGCGTGGTCACTGTTAAAAAATACCATCCTAGTAGCACAATCCAGATGTATTCCACACATTAAGAAAGATGGAAAGAAGGCAAAACGATTACCGGCATGATTAAAGGGGGAGGTGAAAGAAGCTATTTTAGCCAAAAGAATTCAAAAATTGGAAGAAGGATCCAACAGAAGAAAATAGGATAATACATAAAAGTTGGCAAGTTAAATGTAAGACATTGATAGGACAGGCTAAGAGAGAATTTGAAAAGAAGTTGGCCGTAGAGGCAAAAACTCACAGTAAAAACCTTTTTAAATATATCCGAAGCAGAAAGCCTGTGAGGGAGTCAGTTGGACCGTTAGATGATCGAGGGGTTAAAGGGGCACTTAGAGAAGATAAGGCCATCGCGGAAAGATTAAATGATTTCTTTGCTTCGGTGTTTACTGAAGAGGATGTTGGGGAGGTACCCATACTGGAGAAGGTTTTCATGGGTAATGATTCAGATGGACTGAACCAAATCACGGTGAACCTAGAAGATGTGGTAGACCTGATTGACAAACTTAAGAGTAGTAAATCACCTGGACTGGATGGTATACACCCCAGAGTTCTGAAAGAACTAAAAAATGAAATTTCAGACCTATTAGTAAAAATGTGTAACCTGTCATTAAAATCATCCATTGTACCTGAAGACTGGAGGATAGCTAAAGTAACCCCAATATTTAAAAAGGGTTCCATGGGCGATCTGGGAAACTACTGACCGGTTAGCCTGACTTCAGTGCCAGGAAAAATAGTGAAAAGTATTCTAAACATCAAAATCACAGAACATATAGAAAGACATGGTTTAATGGAACAAAGTCAGCATGGCTTTACCCAAGGCAAGTCTTGCCTCACAAATCTGCTTCACTTTTTTGAAGGAGTTAATAAACATGTGGATAAAGGTGAACCTGTAGATGTAGTGTACTTGGATTTTCAGAAGGCATTTGACAAAGTTCCTCATGAGAAGCTTCTAGGAAAAATAAAAAGTCATGGGCTAGGTGGTGATGTCCTTTCGTGGATTACAAACTGGCTAAAAGACAGGAAACAGAGAGTAGGATTAAATGGACAATTTTCTCAGTGGAAGGGAGTGGGCAGTGGAGTGCCTCAAGGATCTGTATTGGGACCCTTACTTTTCAATATATTTATAAATGATCTGGAAAGAAATACGACAAGTGAGGTAATCAAATTTGCAGATGATACAAAATTGTTCAGAGTAGTTAAATCACAAGCAGATTGTGATAAATTGCAGGAAGACCTTGTGAGGCTGGAAAATTGGGCATCAAAATGGCAGATGAAATTTAATGTGGACAAGTGCAAGGTGATGCATATAGGGAAAAATAACCCATGCTATAGTTACACAAAGTTAGGTTCCATATTAGGTGCTACTACCCAAGAAAGAGATCTAGGCATCATAGTGGATAACACATTGAAATCGTCGGTTCAGTGTGCTGCGGCAGTCAAAAAAGCAAACAGAATGTTGGGAATTATTAGAAAGAGAATGGTGAATAAAACGGAAAATGTCATAATGCCTCTGTATCGCTCCATGGTGAGACCGCACCTTGAATACTGTGTACAATTCTGGTTGCCGCATCTCAAAAAAGATATAATTGCGATGGAGAAGGTACGGAGAAGGGTCACCAAAATGATAAAGGGAATGGAACAGCTCCCCTATGAGGAAAGACTAAAGAGGTTAGGACTTTTCAGCTTGAAGAAGAGATGGCTGAGGGGGGATATGATAAAGGTGTTTAAAATCATGAGAGGTCTAGAACAGGTAGATGTGAATCGGTTTTTTACTCTTTCGGATAATAGAAAGACTAGGGGGCACTCCATGAAGTTAGCATGTGGCACATTTAAAACTAATCGGAGAAAGTTCTTTTTCACTCAACACACAATTAAACTCTGAAATTTGTTGCCAGAAGATGTGGTTAGTGCAGTTAGTATAGCTGTGTTTAAAAAAGGATTGGATAAGTTCTTGGAGGAGAAGTCCATTACCTGCTATTAATTAAGTTGACTTAGATAATAACCACCGCTATTACTACCAACGGTAACATGGAATAGACTAAGTTGTTGGGTACTTGCCATGTTCTTATGGCCTGGATTGGCCACTGTTGGAAACAGGATGCTGGGCTTGATGGACCCTTGGTCTGACCCAGTATGGCATGTTCTTATGTTATTCTCCTATGACCTCTGTCTTTGAATACTAATTAATTTAAACTGCAATACAGAAAAAAAGTTATTACTCAGGGATGCACAATTTGTAATTTTTTGGAAAAGAACTCCCCCAGAAATATTGTAATAGTACATTAAAGGCAGTATACCCCTGCCCTTTCACAAGTTCTCCCTTCCACTCTTTTCTAACTTCTGGCCCAACTCCCACCAATATCCCTTTCCCTCTTTCCCCCAGGCCTGAACCCTCCACTGTCATGCACACTCTGTGGGCACATATGAAGAAAGAACTTGTATGGTTTCCATTAAAGCTCAAGTATGTCATCATCTTTGGATGATTCTTTTATTGGCCCAATGAAAGGTAGGAGAACCTCCAAATATTTGAAATGGGTTCAATGAAACATTTTCAGAAGTGCACCTAAGGAAATTATCAGGAAAGGGGTTTAAAATATACATAAAAGAGTTCAAAGAATTTATGGAAAATAGATCAGTCATAAGACTATGTAACTTAACATAACAGTTGGAGATCTCACCCTAAGTTCAATGAATCCCTAAACCATGATAGCTAGAAACTGAAGGGTCTGATAGGAGATGGGCAACTTTGCACACATACTGTTTCTTATCTGGGTCTTCAAAGCATCTGCAACTTGATGTTTTTGGAGATAGGATATATGTTGGGCTAGAATAGATACACATCTGATCTGACCTTACTGTGTAATTTGTATCATTCAATTTTTTTGTTGTTGTTTTTTTAAATAAATCTATAATTTATTTGTATTGCAGTTATTTCTGTACAATGTTCAGAGAAATAGCCTAGTTGTATTTAGTGGGCTGTGAACCAAGGTAGCTAAGATTTAAACCCTGTTGACATTCCTTTTCACCTTGGGCAAGTCACTTCCTCCTCCAATGCCTCAGATACAAATTTAGGAGCCAATTTACTAAAGGTTATCTTCCACTTTGGGGCCAATATTCAGCCGCGGAGCAGCTAGTTAAGTTAGCAGCTAGAATTTAGCCGTATACGGTGCTTGATATTGCTGGTTAGCCATTTAGATGGATAATTGAAAAGTTATCCATCTAAGGGGGTCATTTTCTATCCCTATCGCATGCATGCGATAGCTAGATAGGGGCGGAGTCAGGGTGGCATCAGGACCGGAAGAGGAGGAGTCGGGGTGGACGTGGCGGTAACTTTGCTGGCGGCGATAAGGTAAGACCCGTTATCGCCGCCAGTAGCACGCCCAATAGCACCACCTTTCACGGAGGCGCTATTGGGTGCGGAAGCCGGCAGCGATAACACCGCGGTGGTGCGATCGCTGCCGGCTTTCGCAGGCCTCCCCCCCACCAACACCACTTCGCCGCCCCCGTTACCGCGGGATTCAATGAGCTCTGCGCCGTAGGAAAATCCAGACCTAAGTGTCTATGGGATAATGTTTAGTAACTAGGCCCTTTGATTGTATGCCCTCTGGTGATAGGGAAATACCTATAGTATCTGAATGCAATCTGCTGTGAAGCATCACAAAAGATGGAATGAAATTTTTTTTAAAAATGTATAACTTAACTCTCTACCAGAGATAATTTGGCCTGTCTCTGTCACTTTCTTACCACCCCCTGCCCCCTTCTCCCTTCCTCTTCATTCCACCTTTCTACTTTAATCTATAATTCAGGTCTGTCATCTTTAGCTCTGACCTGCTCATTTTAACCCACAGAAGGGAATGTTAACTCTCAAAACCTAGTCAAGCGCATCTCATAAAAATGTATCCCTTTAATTAATTTTGTTTATTGACCTTCCTTTCTGCACATTTTGAGAACAAATATTCAATTACAGGAAACATGGAGGTTTTTCCCTAAAAAATAGTAATAATAATAATGTCCCAAGAAAAACATATGCATGTAGGAAAAAAAACAAGTTATTTTGTGAATTTATGTGAAACCCAAGCACGTGGCACAGTACTGCTAACACAAAGCAGAATGAGAAAGCGTATATGGTTACAAATCCTTGCTCCTGTGCATTCTACAATCAGACTTACCAGTAAAGAGAAGTTTATTTATTTAGCTCATGGTTTTTTATTGGTAGCTCAAAGCGAGTTACATTCATGTACTGTAGGTATTTCCCTATCCCAGAGGACTTACAATCTAAGAGCCTGATTTATTAAGGCTTTTTTTTTCCATTCTGAGGTCCATATTCAGTAGTTTAAGTTTAGCCGGATAACTTGTCCTGGATATTCAGCAGAATAAACATCCCACTGAATATCCCTGTTTAAATCTGGCTAACAGTAGCCGGATAACTTTAAACATAACCAGATATTATGTATAATTATCCGGCCTGGTGTGACCGGATAATTACCCATAACCGGCTGTATTCAAAGGTTAAATGACAATTCACGGGTTGAAAAGAAAATGATCACAGGACCTACAGGCCCCATCCAGTAGGGATGTGCATTTGTTTCATTCGTTTAATTCGTTTCATACGTTTCCCATTACATGCCAATTAGACATGCATTCGTTTCATCCGTTTCATATTACATGCTTGTATAGGAAATGTATGAAACGAATGCACATCCCTACCATCCAGACACCCTCCTCCCTTCCACAAAGTTGTAAATATGCTGCCAATCCCTCCTTAGAGTGTGGGAATTTTTATAAAACTGAAAAAAGGGCCGGAGTCGGGTGAGTGTGCAGCCCCTCCCTACCTGCTTCAGGTTCATAGCTTTTTTTTTTAATTGTTGTGTTTCCAGTGCCCTCTCCTCACCCCTCTCCCCAGCCTTAACCCTCCCACCCCCACCCCATACCTTAAAACTGCTGTTCCTTATGGCTCAGATCGTGGCAACAGCCTGCCAGGCCCTTTGCTTCAGCCTCGGCCATTTTCCATTTGATGGTTAACTTGTGAGGTATCCATCTAAATGGCTTTTGAACATTGACTTCTCTGGGGCGGATTTTAAATGCCCTGCGCGCGTAAATCCGGGCAGATTTACGCGCGCAGGGCCCTCCCGCGCCGGCGCGCCTATTTTGCATAGGCCGCAGGCGCGCGCAGAGCCCCGGGACGCGCGTAAGTCCCCGGGCTTTTTAAAGGAGGCGTGTCAGGGGCATGGCCGAATGACGCAGCATTTTGGGGGCGGGCCGTGGCGTTTCAGGGGCGGGACCGGGGGCATGGCGCCAGCCCGGGGGCTTGGTCGAGGCCTCCAGACCAGCCCCCGGGTCGGATGACGGCGCGCCAGCAGTCCGCTGGCGTGCATAGATTTACGTCTGCTTCTAGCAGGCGTAAATCGAGGAACAAAGGTAAGGGGGGGGGTTAGATAGGGCCGGGGGGGTGGGTTAGGTAGGGGAAGGGAGGGGAAGGGGAGGGGAGGGTGAAAGAAAGTTCCCTCCGAGGCCGCTCCGATTTCGGAGCGGCCTCGGAGGGAACGGAGGCAGGCTGCGCGGCTCGGCGCGCGCAGGCTGCCCAAAATCAGCAGCCTTGCGCGCGCCGATCCAGGATTTTATAAGATATGCGCGTATCTTATAAAATTCAGCGTACTTTTGTTTGCGCCTGGTGCCGTATTCTTTTAAGATCTACCTCTCTGTGTGTATGGGGGAAACAAAAGTTAGTAAATCAGGCCATGAGTTTGTTCCTGAGGCCATAGAGGGTGAAGTAACTTGCCAAAAGAGCCTCAGTGGGATCTGAATGCTGGTTTTCCTGATTCTTAGCTCATTGCTCTAACCACTAGGCTACTCTTCCCTCATCAGGAGTGTCCAATGACAGAAGTAGGACTTTTGTCCTCTTCATTAGGAAGCTTTTTACTTGCAAAAATATATATATTTTTAGAAACATTTAAAAAAAAAAAAAAAGTTGCTCTCCCATAATTTGTTTCTTTTCCCTTTAAAATTTGAGTCAAGTTCTCTGCAGCTCACAGTCTCTTCTAGTAGGCTGGAAAAACAATGCTTCCATCTATCAGATATATTCAAAGTGATACAGCTTCTTCCAACTCTCCCTTACTTTGCTGCAGCACATGTGCTTCAATAAGGTACCAGAAGATGGCCTTCTCCATGGAATGAGAAGCCCAAGGACGAGGGGGGTCATCAGATGACGCTGTAGGGAGGAAGGCTCATAAGAACTGTGAGGAAATACCTTTTCAATGAACACCTGGAAAAGACTCCCAGCAGAGCTTATTGCTGCTAAGTCAGTGGCAGAATTCAGTCACATATGGGACCGACACGAAGAAACCATAGTGGTAGGGCAAGGGTGGGAGGGATTTGTGAGAGAACAGCAGATAGATACAGATGGACAGATGGGTGGACCAAGTGGTGTTTTTCAGCCAACATCTATATTTCTATGTAGAATTTCATAAATAACCTAGAAGAACTGGGTCTTTTTTTCACTTTCTCTTTACTAAAATTTCTCAAGCTTCAAAGCATTGCAATAAGAAGAGATTAAGGCATTTCCTTCTTTCTGCCTCCAAAGGCTCCTCCCTACAACTTCAGATGTTGGAATTCATGCATGGCGAGATTGGCTTTAGAGGTTAGGATAAGGCAGCTGGTGATCTTGCAAAATGAAAGGTTTAGTGAGTATTATTCAGGTGGCCAGAAATCCAAGGTAGAGTTATGGTGAAACCCCTGTTCTTTGTAGGTGGGCAAACCAATATGTATGCTGAGCTGTCTAGGACCCCTGCCACAAATTTAAAATAAAAATATATAAGCTTTGTATTAGTGTCAGAGAGCAGCATTTGGTATCCAGTCATACTAATTACATATATTTACATGAAAATCTGTGTGTTCTTGTATTTTCCTGCAGTTCATTTATAATTCTTTTAGAAAAGTATTTTCCTGTAATTTATCTAAATCCTTTAGAAACATATTAGGACAAAAAGCAGGTACTCAAAATATCTATCAGTTTAAACAACGTTTTTGTTTAGCAGCCAACAAAATGTACAGTTTTGGAACGATTTCAGCAGGCTCTGGGAACAATCAAACAATCTGGATTTAAATCATTTTGAAATGCATTCTACATGGATTAAGTCAGTCTTTGAGAAGAGGGGGACTGGTAGACCATTTTTGGAAGGGAGCGGAGAAAAATAAACAATCTGAAATAAAGAGAGCAGCGAATGTATCAAAGTGAAAGTAAAACACATCACTGAAAGTGGGAGTGCAGGTCATGGGTTTGCAGCGAGCACGTGGGTTATAGCATTGGACAGTGGACAAAAGCCAAAGCCCTGGCTTGCAGAAATCAGAATTCCTTGTTGAAACAGATAGTAAAGTAGAAACAAACAGTGGAAAATAGTGCATGGCTCAACCTGGACTTTATTGTAAGTCTGACCACCTGTCAATAATAAGCAATTTGGATCAGTTAAGATACCATTTGGGGGTACCAAAATGTATTCTGAATTTTTAGTTGTTTTTGTAGATATATTAACTACTTGTGAATTAAAGTATAAGACAACTCAGTGCTGACTAGATAAATGTAGCTACCTTCACAGTTTCAGTTTCTACCCTTCACCAAGTAGAAAAGTCCGTACAGAAGTCTCATCCTGTCTTTTGGATATGCTCTGATCCAAAAGACAATTTGAACACCTCAAAGACCTGACTGAATCCTACAAACAAAAGGGCTACAACCTTAAAATCATCTCCAAGAAGATTGCTTGTTCACTTGAAACAACCAGGACAAATCTGGTACTGCAAAGAAAGGAAAACCACAGAGCAAGTAACCCTTGTAGATACATGGAATCCAGGACTGGAAAAACTAAGAAAAATCATTAAAAAAAAACCTACAACTACTAGAGGATAAAGCTCTGAAAGAAATATTCCCAAGGTATTGGCCTTCAGGCAACCTAATGTGAAGGAAAATAAATGAACAGCAACCTTCCAGCAGAAATTCAGAGAAAAGAAAATGGCTTATACCTCTGCAATGTACCACACTGCAAACTATGCTAACACACATCACGGGACCCCACAATCACCCACATGGCAAAAACAGCCAACATAAGAGGAATCTACTTATGTTCCTCCTCTAATGTATATTATTCAATGCAGAAAATGTGAAGAAGCATGCTACATTGGTGAGACAAGCCAGATATTAAAGGCAAGAGTCATTTACAGAGACACTCTAAATATTGGAGTTAGCCAGATAATTTATCTAGCTAGCTCAACTCCTCCCAATTACTCCCATTGCCTGCCCTTGACTTATCCGGCTAAGTGGCACCCACTTACCCTGCCCAGATTCTCAGTGACCCTACTTACAGGCCGATACAGTAAAGTGCGGCCGCGGTTACCCTGTTTTTTAACCCGCTTTGTATGCACATTTTGGACACGTATGTCTAACCCGCGATTCAGTATCCAGTTTTACGCGTCCTTACTGCTTACTGAAATCGACGCGTATCCCTTTCAGCCCGCCGCATGTATATGATATGTTAATCGGATTAGCTATTCCCTCCGATACAGTAATGTGCACCCAGATTATCGCCTTTTTAACCAGCTATTTTGCCGCGTCTTTAACCTGCAAATTTACCGCCTACCCTGACCCTGGCGTTAGTGTGGTGTTCAGTCAGCTTCCCGCTGCCTTGAGCGCCAGCTGAAGCCCAGCAGCAGTTCTCTGAATC
Organism: Rhinatrema bivittatum; assembly: GCF_901001135.1. Taxonomy (NCBI): domain Eukaryota; kingdom Metazoa; phylum Chordata; class Amphibia; order Gymnophiona; family Rhinatrematidae; genus Rhinatrema; species Rhinatrema bivittatum. Next base: position 119,439,153 of record NC_042622.1, on the reverse strand, counting down.
TGAATCCGTTCTGTCGCGCTGCAGTTTATGCCACCGCTGGCTCCGGCTGCTGGCTCTGGCCAAAGAGTCATCACTAACTGCTGGTTGAGTTGCCTGCAGCAAAGAAAAAAAAAGCACCACATGCCAGCAACAAAGAGGACTGCTAGAACTTAGCCGCCCAGTCCCAAACCAACCCAATCCACAGAAAAAAATGCTTCTCGCACAAGGGGGGAAAAAGTAACCCAACCTGGCACCACCGCGCTTAACGTCAGAGTACTTCAGTTCCGTAGGGAACAACGGACACCGTTTCCAGGGGCTCCTCTGGGCTCCTTGTCACCGCTGACTTGCAGTGGGCACGAGCTCCTGAATCAGGCCCTATCCCTACACACCCTATGCCGTGACCTCGGACGTCCAGCCGGGCGCTCAGGTCACGACGTGCGTTCATGCACCTTCCTGCTGCCTTGAGCGCCCAACTTGGACGTCCAGCCGGGCGCTCAAGGCAGCGCCCTGACTGGCTACGACAGTGGCAGCAAGCCCAGCAGCAACCAGTACAGCGGCATCGGCATGGGCTTCGACCAGCAGCACGTCGGCCCTCGCTCCAGCTACTCGGACTCGTGCTACGGGGCCCCGGGCGACCCTGAGGCTGACGGCGCCGGCCCGCCGTAGGCCAGTCCACGCTCCAGCCTGTGCGGTCAGTCCCTGGAACTGGAGAAGGAGCTGGTGCTGCACATGAAGAAAGAGTTTTTTGGTGAGTAACTAGTGTGTGGTACTTGCTTCAATGCCGACAGACGTTCATGGGCCTTCCCCCTGCCTTGAGCGCCCAGGCTGGACGTCCAAGCTGCAACCTCGGACTTCCGGCTTGGACGTCCAGCAGGGCACTCAAGGCAGCGGGGTCTGTAGGAGAACCATCCACTTTCCTGGTGGAATGACATTTCAAATGACATTTCAAATGACATTTGAAATGACAGGTACCAGCGCACCCAGGATACTGTATAGGCGCCGTATACCGCTCTATACAGTAAAATGGATTGCGCACGCCTACCGCTTCATGGACGCGCTTTGGACGCCGCTTGCATTTGCGTCTCATTTGAATACTGTATCGGGCAGTGTGTGAACCAAATTGTGCGCGTGGCAAACGAGGGTGTGCCCGGTACTGCCGCACTCTTTCTTACGCATCCTTACTGTATCGGCCTGTAAGCTGGATAAGTAGTACTTACTTACCTGGCTAAGTGTCATTTTGAATAACAGCCTCAAAAGTATTTTTGGTTGCAGTAAATTTCTGTTGAACAACTAACCACAGTGTCCAGAGTCAGTGGTGCCCTAAAGCAAGGACATCCTAAATGTGAATACTGTGGAGAAAGAACTGGTATCCACTCAGGTGAGCCTAGGGCTGCAGAGGTTGAATCCACCATCCTAATGCATAGAACCCTAGCAACTCAGGACCTGCAGTGGACCAAGAGAGGAAATAGATAAAAAAGTTGAGAGAAAAGTGGCCCCCAGAGACAACAGTATGCCCCTGAATTTGGGTAGATCCCCAAAAGGGAGTTACACAAGGTAAAATCCATATTAGATATATTTATTCTCCTCTCTCTGACTATGAACACCCCAGAAGTGAAACCCAATATAGTTGACCACAGCCTTTAACTGGACAGTCTGAAAGAAAGATCCAATTTCGCTAAAAGAAAATTAGGAGGGAATCTGTAGAAAGCAGGGAGAGAGAAGTGTACTAGGTGAAGCCAGCAGATAATAACAAGCTTTTAAAATGTTCACTAATACCCACCTAGGTGGAAGATACCCAGCCAGAGAAGATATAAGACAGGAACAAGAACCAAGAGAGCGTACAGAACCTGAACGTTCTGTGCAACTAGAGTGCACCCTGCTGCATGCATAGCAAGAAGCTAGAATGGGGAGGGCTGGTGCTGAGTCCCTGGCAAGGTTGTCATATGTCCCAAGGGAGGATCCTGGAGTGAAGTAACCCAGTGTCCTGGGAGGAGTGTCAAATAAAGAGATTTCCTGAAACCTGAAAAACAGTGATCTTCGCTATCTTTTCAAGTGGAGGACACTTTGGTAAATAAAAAAACTTTAGTGTAAGAGCCAGACAAAGTCGCCGATATCCTGGGCAAGGAAGAGGTTCCCCCATCCTCCCTACTTATGCAGCCAGCCTGGATGGGACCCTCTCCAATGATGTGGTTGACCCTTCTGCCCAAGTGCACTCACAATGACTTGTATAACTAAAACAAAGTCTTCTCTCACACTTTCTGTCCCCCAGCTTATCTGCCCCAACAGGTTCTCTTTCCCCAGCTTCTCTCCCCCCACACTTTCTCTTCCAGCTAATACACTCCCCCACCCCCACCCCATCACAGCCAGTCTGGAGAGGGTTAGTGGAAAGAAGTCAAGGTTTAGACAGAAAACTTAAAGAGAACCTAAAGAGCAAAGGTGAGATAAGGAAGCCAAGTCATGGACACAGAGCCCTAGAAGACTTTTGGAAATTGCAGTAGTACTGTTGTTTGATGAGGAAGCCAAAGGTTGAACAAAGAGCCTGAGGAGAACCTGCAGGTCATGAGTAGTGCTGCTATGTTGAGAAAAGAAGTGGGACAGACAGTACCCCTGAAGTTGCCTCTGATGTGGGGCCTCAGATCCTTTTTGCAAGTGAGGGAAGACGACTTGCTCTGAAAACTTTGTAATGACTAGATGTGCTGAAATCCTAAGAAATATTTTTCATTACTGGAAACCTGCTATGAACCATGCAAATAAAAGCAGCCATGGCAGGAACACAACTGACTGATCTGCATTTTTAGGAGAAGAATAACAGGATAGAATGCAGTTTTAGTGAGGAGTCCATCATTTATTTTTCTTTGCCACCCGAGGTCTACTATGCTGTCAGTTTGACCTGCTATTAAGAATGCACACATAGCCCTGCCAGAAGTCTGATGAGAGACGGCTACATATTGCTAATGTTAAAGAAAGAGAAACAAAAGCATGAGCTGCACTTTTTGCTATAAAATAGCGCACTCGGTCAACATTTTTGCCAAAAGAGTTTGAGAATTATTTGCAAACTGGCTTTAGAATCAGCTGCCTTTGGTCATTATTAAATGCATTGGGAACAGGTTTTCAATTCACCAGGAGAAAGTGAAATCAGGACTAGACAGGCAGGGACAGAATATTTTTACATGGGTATTGTTTTTTTGTAATACAAATTTATCCTAGGGGGTCAAAAAATGTTTTGTTTTTTTATTAGTTCATCTTCAAGACATGCTCCTTCTGCAGTCACTTTCATGGTGTTAGAAGGCTACAGGGTCCTTAAAGTCTTGCCCAGTTTCTAGCATACTCTGTTCTCGTGAGCCGCAAATGCTGCCAATGGTCAAATGTTTTTAGTTCCCCTTGCTCAGTGTTTGTTTGGGACTCCTGCTATAATGCCGAGTACCTCATGCAGAGGCATCAGTTCTATCATTTCCCATCTAGCAACTTTTGCTTTTTTTTACTTTCGTGACTATTCTTAATGATAGTCTGAAGGAATATTGAACATGTTGGCACCTAGGGTTGAACTTCAAAGAGTTTTGAGCACATTAAATCCTGTTTTATGGGTGAAAATCAACACGGGGGTTCTGCGTGTAAAAGCAGGTGTGAAACCTGATTTTGCACACATGCTTACCTGCATTTGAAGTAAGCATTCTGGGGGAGGGCAGTGGCGAAGTTGGGGAGAGGAAAGGATTTATGCACATACTTTGGATTTTCAAAGTATGCATGTAAATCTACATGCACAAAGTTGCACCTGCAAGTTATACATCCACGCATGTACCTGGTGGACCTGCAGATTTTAAAAGCGGACTTATGCACATAACTCCATTTTGAAAATTTGGGCTAAAGTCTGCCAGTAAAAAGTACTGGCAGTCTTTAGCTATAGGCAGAGAGTTATAAAATTACCCTCCATGTTTTTAAATTACTATTATTTGCTATTTCTATAAGATTTTGCCACACCAACAGTTCCCAAACCATGGATCGCAACCCCAAATGGCAATTAGAAGATCAGTGTAAGAGGTCCCAATAAATGGGGCCACTTTCCCCATCCCTCATGTGGACATCTGTTGTCCCCGCCCCCCTCCCTTTCTCCAGACCTCCACTCCAGCCTGCAACCAGCAGCAGCAGGGACTGTGAGCCCGTGCACATTCACAGCCCTGCCCGCACAGGCCTACTGTTACTCATGCATGGGTCCTGGGCCTGTGAGTTCATGCCGATGCACAAGCATCAAGCTTCCTACTGCCACTGTTCTGGCTGCCACTGCTGCTACTGTCACCATTGCTTCCTCCACTTCGGGTGAGTGAGAAAGGGAGGTTAGTGGAGAGGGAAGGGAGGAGGAGTGGAGGTAAGCTAGGGGAAAGGATGGGGATATGAGCTGGAGAAGAGATGGGGGAGGGGAGGGGGAGGGGAAATCTGCGTGAGAGGTAGGGAAGGGGGACTGCAGGTCTGCTGGGGGAGAGGGAGAGGCTGGGGGAGTGGAGGCCGAACCATTATCTGGGGTTGTGTAAATTTTTCAATCTTAAAATGGGAGTCAGATAATGTTTAGGATGCACTTTAGCATTCAATCCAAAATGACATGGAAAGTGGTATTTTGACTACTAATTAAGGGCCTTATTTACCAAGGTTATCGCAGGCTTGCACTAACAGCCTGTGAAGGTAGCGCACGCCTGCGCTACCTAAATCGGGGCGGAGTTGGCCCGGAAGAGGAGGAGTCGGGGCGTCACCGGGGCCGACTCCGCGAAGATGGCACCGCCAGTGAAAAGGTAAGGGCCTTTTCGTGTCCTATTTCGCGTCCAATAACTACACCTTCTATGGTGGCGCAATTGGGTGCGAAACCGGCAGTGATCGCTGCCGGCTAGCGCAGGACCGCCCCCCCCCCCCCCCCCGGGTCGACCCCCTGCCCCCCATTAGTGCAATTTTCTAAAGTATCGCAGGCCTGAGATACTTTAGAAAATGAGCCCCTAAGTCACTGCTGACATAGGGAGGTTAATTTTATAACAGCCCTAGTAAGGTATGCATTTTTAAAATGCCTGTTGTGCCAGTTTTCAAACTCAACTTATGTGCATATGTTCGCACTGAAAATTATCCGAAATAACACACACAAGTTAACCCACACAAATTTAAACCTGCTCTTTGCAGGGTATAACTTGTGCATGTTAATTTACCCCTGAATGTCTATCTGTTATGCGCATAAAAGTTCACATGGAATCGGATATTATGTGCACAAACTGTAGGGAATTTTATAGCAAGCCATTTATGCACATAAACCTATGTGTTATGCATGTAAATGGCTTTCAAAATTACCCCCACTATGCAGTTTACCCCAGTATAAAGCTATTTGCAAGAAGGACATATGCTTGTGTTCTGTTTAATAATTATTATGTATTTATTATATAGGCTTTGATAACAATGAATCATATATTCTGGTTATACTGGATTTAAAAGCAGCATTCAACACAGTGGACCACAACTTGCTTTGCCACCAGCTGAAAGAAATTGGAATAGGTGGAAATGTCTACAAATGGTTCTCCTCCTTCTTAAAAGATAGAACATTCCAAATCAAACTTGGTAACCAAATCTCAGACACCTTTCTGATGGATACAGGCGTCCCCCAAGGTTCGCCACTCTAGCCACTCTGTTCAACATCTACGTCCTGCCCATATGTGTTCTACTAGCAAATCTGGGAATCAAATTCTTCCTATACGCCAACAATATACAATTCTACATCCCTTTCGACAAAACGTTTGAACTGCGGCAACTCTATCAACATACATGAAGACCATACAACAAAAACTCTCCCAACTGAAACTAACTCTAAACACCAAAAAAAAAAAAGAAATTATATGGCTAAGGAGAGACAACTTGACACTCAAACCACCTACCCTAAATCTAGGAATTACCAATATTACACCTTCAGATGAGGTATGAAACTTTGGAATTCAGATAGACGAGAACTTCACTATGAAAAGCCATATAAGCAAACTAATCAAATTGGGTTATGCCAAGTTGAGAATTCTACATTGACTAAAACTACTATTAACTTTTCAAGACTTCCGCACTATCTTCACTTATATTTTCAAACTTAGACTGTTGCAACTCACTTTTACTAGGCTTCCCCGCAAGTCCACTAAAACCGCTCCAACTACTTCAAAACGCTTCAGCAAGACTCCTCTAGGGACATGAAAATTTGAACATATCACCCCCTCTCTGATAGCCCTTCACTGGCTTCCTGTGCAATTCAGAATTCATTATAAAGTGTTATCCCTCATTTTTAACATCATCAACAATATCAATCTTTATCTACCAGAAGTAACTCTACAACTCTTTACACTACAAAGAGACCTCACATCACAAAACAAAGGTCTCCTAATAGTACCCTCCACTCGGAACTCTCACCTAACACAAATAGACTGAATGTTTGCAATAGCAGGCCCCAAGCTTTGGAACCCTCTTCCAGTACCATTGTGGCAGATAACAGAAAGAAAGAACGTCAAGTGTGAACTAAAAACTTGGCTCTTTAGAAAGGCATACGAACTAATGTAACGTAAGCTGCAATAAACCCGACAACTGCACTGTTAGAGTGCTGCTCGAATTTACATTATATAATGAATGACTGAAAAGTATTACTAGTATGATTAGTATCTGTTTTCACTGAGATGAAGACCTAGAATGAATTATTTGTAATTAGATTAGATAGAAACCTCTACATTATCCTTGAAAATGTTTAACTATGAACTAAAATGTGTTTATGCTGTGATGTTGAATCAGAAAGGTAAACACTAACACAAAGCACATGATCGTTGACCATGTATATGAATGCAAATTCTGTAAAATGCTGTGATTTTCTTTTGGAAAGAAGGTATATAAAATTCCTAAAGAAATAAAGAAATACATAAAATATTTCAAAAGCTCTCCTTGCAGTTTTCCTGAACGACTGAGGCAGTCCTATTTGGATTAGTATCAGAAGCAACCTCATGTGAAATGGCATCTGAGTTACTCATGCAATATATGTGATGTCATTTTGACATCATAGCCAATATGAGCTAATCATATCCCATAATTGCAAAGTCACTGGCAACTTGCTAGTGTGGCCTCCTATATACACTCTTAAACTCCCTCTCCCCCTCGAGATTCAGGGCTATAAACAAGAAAGGTCCATATTCAAATGCCATTTAGTCAGATTACCTGGGTATGTTGAGCAATTATCTATTCTAGCTAGATAAGTCAGAGGCTTTCCAGGGGCGGGCAAAAGGCATTCCAGGGAGGAGCAGAGTTAGCTACATATTTTAACTGGCTAACTCCGAATATCAGAGTTAGCTGGTTAACTTATGCGGCTAACTCATCAGGCCATAGGGCTGTCCTAAAGTTAGCCGGTTATACATAACCGGCTAACTTTAAGATAGCCAGTTATGATTATATGACTAGCTGAGCCACCCAACAGCTGAATATTGCACCCAAGAGAGATAAGTTAAAGGATTTCATAAATAATGAAATAGTAGTATTCTTAAAAAACATAGGGCAGTACTGCTTGCTGAGTGTATGCAGAAGGCTCTCTTTTCAATGGAAAAAGTTTGCTCATTTTTTACATCATTCATACCTACTGCACATTTACTGTTTAATAGGCACATGGATAAATATGGAAACATGGAAACATCACTGATGATATCACTAGTTAATAAAATGGCTTTCTCAGTATAATTTCAATTTGTTTGCCCAGGCAAAGTGCCATCTCCTTACATACTACTATCTACCCTTATAGTCTGAATAAAAGCTAATGCTGTTCTCAGCTTCATCATCGACTCCAAGGAAAAACCTTTACATAGCTATCCGCATATACCATGAGTAATTGCAAGGTTAGTGACAGATTTTGCAGTAAGAAGCCATTAACACCCCCCCCCCCCCCAAAAAAATCCTAAGATGGTGCACTACAGTGGATGTATCATGGTCAAATTTGGCACAACTCTGTAAGCCTGACTGTTTTCAAACTAGAACTGAGCTTGGGATACTTTGATCACAAACCTTTTTTAATATCCCTCGAAATGCTGATTTTTCTCTGAAGATGCTTTCCTACCAAAAGCTCAGTTTTGCTCTGCAGACACACTTCTCTTCTCTGCCTTATGTCTTTTAATCTGAGTCATAAATTAAAGACATGAATATACCATGGAGGATACTTTCCAGATTCACTTTTCAGTAATTAGCAACGATCACAAGTTGCATTAAGCAGGATTCCTGGTTGCATACTAGCACCACCTGCAGAACTGAATGTACTCAGAGCTCTGGCTAGCAATCTGATCACGTACATTAGCCATCTTCCGAAGCAGTTTTCTCAGTGACAAATACAATGAACCATTTCCGTTGACCCTTGCAGTTATCATCATGTGAGTATTCTTCCACTCGTATAGGCGCAGATGAAATTTACATTCATAGTGTTGCCCCATGCTGAACTCTAATATTCAGTTGTGCTAAAAATGAGCTGCTCCATTGATAACTGCATTCAGGTCCCTGGAAATGTTCCAGCCTTGAATATTACTGCAGCAGGAAGCATTAATTAACAGCAGATTCCTACTGGCACCCACCCTGCCAGTATATTCCTTTCCATGAAGCCACCTGTGGCTTTTTCACAGAGGCCCAAGGATTATTGTATGGATTTTTTGCAACATATATGGCTCTTTAGTAGGCTACATGGTATTCTGTTGTGCTGCTAAAATATTTACGACTGAGGCTGCTGGTGAAAGTATAGCTGCTAGTCAACTGACTTAAAAAACTGGTAGTCAAAGGCCACCACTACTCTAGTGCATCTGCTGCAGTTTCTACCCAATCCAAAACTTGTGGTGATACTGTGCAGAAAGATATGGACATTGATGATCTTGTGTTGTCACTCAGCATGTGTCAGGAGAGGCAGAAGTTATGATAGCGCTGGTTTACCCTGGAGCTGAGGTCTGTGCACACTGTGTACAGAGAAACACAGAGTCAGAAGCTTCCAAAGTGGATGCTTAAGAAGATGAAAGGGTGTTCTCAGCTAAGATACTCTTGGCTGGGGTTATGTATGCAGCAAGGGGGTCCTCTAGAAGTATGTAATGTTCAAATTCTGTGCTAGACACTCTTGGTTCTTGTTCCTGTCTTTTATCTTGCCTGGCTGGTCAGCGCCCATCTAGGTGGGTGCTAGTTTACATAATAAAAAATTGGTTAATATTTCCTGGCTCCACCTAATGTAACCATTTCCTGGTGACAAGGATAGGATCCTGCTGCTATTGAACTGCACAGGTAGCAGGAGTGTGCAGTTCTTGATCAGTGAGCCCAGCACAATCAGCCATCACTCAGAGGGGTAGGGCCGTGCTTACAAATCAAAGCAACACAGTCCCCTGAAGTTATGGCCGCAATTGGTCACATTCAGGAATTTGATTTAGAACTGACCAGTGCCTAGGACTCTTACACAGTAAGACTGTCTTTCTGTTTGGAAGTAAATAAGATTTAAATCCCTGACTAGAAATTTCTTCTCTTGACTGTGGGTAGGGAAAAATATATGTCATAATACATTTGCTGGTCTCGCCAGCCTTGCTGAACACTAAGGTATATAAGGAGATTATAGCACTGGCATTCATCACAGTGGAAAGGTTTCAGCTCCACGAGCAGACTCAAGGTTATAAAGAGAGCATTGCCACCTATATGGCTGAGTTGCACAGAATCATAAAACATTGCAAATTCTTAAATAACATGCTTCATGTCTAGTCTGCAGGGTCCAGAATGAAGCACTTCAGCACCATCTCCTTGCTGAGCCAAATCTGACCCTTGCAACGGCACAAAAAACAGTTTGGCAGCAGAAATGGCACCGCAGCACCCTTAAGAAATCCGAGTCACAGTGACCTAAGTCGACATTGTCAATCAAAATAAGAGTCACTCAGCAGCAAGCCCAAAGGGATGCTCTTCCAAACTTGTGTTTTAGCTGTGGACAGTACTGACACTTTGTATATAGATTTACAGGGGCGGAGTGTCATTTTGCAAAAAGAAAGGTCACATTGAATGAGATAGCATATCAAAACTCAGTAGTGAGAGGCATAGGGGGAACAACAAGGACTATGATTCACAGACAAATATGCTTGAGTTTGGGAAACTATATCACATCCATACTGTATAGAACATGGAGTCACATAATTCGGAAATGTTAGTAACAAACCATATCAGTGGTCATGAATGCACAATGGAGGTTGACTCTTGAGTGTCAGTTATTAGTAAAGAAACTCTGAAGGAGTTGCTTCCTACTCACTTTCTACTCACAATTCTCCCAAGTTGCCCACCCCCGCCAGAATTAGCAGCGTTGCAAGCAGGGCTGAGCAGCATTTCCACTTACTAAGGTTGTGCCAACCACACCAACAGTTTCGATAGGGCAACACTGCTTTTCTTTTGCTGAGGACCTGTGTGGAGCTGTTATGAGCATCAGCCGCAGGCGCCCGCGGCTGACCCAACTCATGTCATGTATTGCCATGCTGTCCTCTCCGGGTGAACTCGCAGCTGTGGCTAGCCGCTACCGCCGCCTACCACCTGGCTCTCGAGACTCCTCATTGGGGCTGGGACGCCGCCAACCTCCATGCCGACTCTGGGCCTTCCTAGGCACGCGCACGAGCCACCGGGTCTCACTTTAAAGGCACTATGGCGAGAACCTCAGAGGCATCCCCGACTGATGACATCACAAGCTGGGGATTCATAAGCACCTCCCTTGGCCTACGCTAGCTGACTTGGAAATGAGTTCCTTCACCTCAACTGGTGCTTGTTCCTGTCTCCTCGGACCCATGGTTCCTGCCTTGGATCTCAACCTGCTGCTCTGGACTCTAGCTCAGGTACCGGCTCCTCGGGGGCCTGCTTGCGCTTCCTGTGGGAAACTTGGTCTCCAGGCTTCCCCTCTCCTCAGGGTAGTCCCTGCACCCTTACCAGTGGAGTGGAGGAGCCTGCTGGCTCCTCCACTCCTCGGGGTTGCCTCAAGAACTGCCTATTGGGCAGCTGTGCCAGGAAGCAGAGAGACCCACTGTGGTGAGCTCCATTTACTTTTTCCATCGGAATCGTTTTGCCGGCCTTGACGTCATCAGGAGGAGCTGACAGCGCCCATAAAATCGGCGCTACAGCGGCTCCCAGACTGCAGCTGTGCCAGGAAGCAGAGAGACCTACTGTGGTGAGCTCCATTGACTTTTTCCATCGGAATCGTTTTGCCGGCCCTGACGTCCGCTGACAGCGCCCATAAAATCGGCGGCGCACCGCAGCTGCTGGTGCGCCACCAAAGCCGCGCGCGCCTAAGGGGCGCATGCGGCTTTGTTCGGCTTTGTCTGGTTTAGAATGGTTTAGTGGAGAAACCTCTTCCAGTATCAGCCGCCACAGAGGCCAATAATAATCACACTTTGTTGAGCATAAACGAAGCTTCTGATGGGAAGGTATAGGAGATTACTGTCTTATTACACTTATTACACTTGGATGCAGCTCCATCACTGCTTTCTACATTAATGGTGGGGGTGGAAGGGAAATAGAACCAAGAGCTAAGAGAAACAGATAAGTATGAGAGAAAAAAGTGTGTGAAGCTTGCTGGGCAAACTGGATGGGCCGTTTGGTCTTCTTCTGCCGTCATTTCTATGTTTCTATATTCTTGAATAATTATGCCTCCAAAACGTAAGGGGAAAGTAAGGGTGTATCCCCCCATGCCCCTTCCATCTCCTATACAGCAGGAGATTATTCGCTATATGTCTGCTTCTGCACTTAATAGTCCAGCAACTAAGGATACTGCTGATCCAGAACTTTTGGGAGGAAGGACTAGATCTATAGAGGAGGCATCGCTGAGTCCCAATCTTGGCTTACCACCATTGCAGAGGGTGAGTGTGACCTCTCCCGGGATTACATTGGAGCAGTTAAGTCCCCTTGGGGCCAAGATAGTTTTGGTAAACCCAGGAGATGGAAGCCCAGCGGCAGGAATGGAGGTGGGCCAGTTAGGAGTTTTGGAGGGGCAGACACCTCAAGTGACCGCGTCTGGAGGAAAAGACTACTGCCAGGTGGAGAGGCCTTAGAGATCATGACACGCCCTACAGTGGTAACACTAGAACTGTTGTGAGACTTGATGGCTGTAATGTCCAATAATATAAAAGGGTTGGAAAAAAAGATAGACTCTATTGCAGGCAAAAGTCAGCAGAATATAATGGTAATTCAGAGTGAGGTTAAAAAATCTGAGGAAAGAATCAAAAACCTTGAGGATATAGGTAAAAAGACTTTGGAATTTCAGGCTACAGTAGTAAAAGATAGAGAATCATTATCTAGATGATTAGAGAACTTTGAAAATAACTCTAAACGTTTAAATCTCCGCCTGCTCAACTTCCCTAGGGTAGCTGGGCAGGTTCCGATGGAGACGTTGCAGTGTTTCTTGAAAGATATATTGTCTTTTTCCAAAGATGAATTACCTCACATAAGTTTCTGTTACTTTTTGCCTAAGAAAAATTTGAATTTGAATACATCAGAGTTGCCTTTTCAAGGAAATCTCACAAACTTTTTAGAAAATTCCAATAATCAAATAATAGATAGGAGAGTATTACTTGTTTCCTTTATAAATTTTCTTGACTTGAATAAGGTAATGAAAAGATATTTTTCTAAATATCCTATTTCTTTCTATGACAATATAGTTAAAATCTTCCCCGATCTATCATTTGCTACACAGCTTAGGAGAAAAAGGTTTTTGGTCTTCCGTCAGGAAGTGATATCCCTGGGTTATTCATTTACCCTGAGATTTCCCTGCAAATGTTTAATAAAGAAAGAGGAAGATATGTTTATTTTCTTTTTACATGACCACCCAAAAAAATTTCTAGAACAGAGAAGGATACCCACCTCGTCCCCAATATCTAGTGAATCAGAATAGTTAATATAGTGCAGTAACTATGAATGTTTGTGTTTTAGGATATGATTTCCTAAGAATCTCCCCATTGATTATCAGGCCTCTGTTTTTCCCTAGTTGATAACAGTTTTCCATTGATATTAACATAAAAGAATATTACCTGTTAATAATTGTGGAAGGTACTTAGTTTGAAGGAATTCAAACTGTACTGAAGTAATAGATTTATTTTCTGTATTAATTTTGGAAAAATCAATAAAGATATAATAAAAAAAAAAAAAAACTGCCTATCGGAGAACCCTTCTCTACGCTTCCTGCTCCTCAGGGTAGTGTCTACCTTACCACACCGGAGGCTTTGACTTTGCACTTCCCACTCCTCGAGGCAGTACCTATGTCTACACCAGTGACTTTACTCTACGCATCCCCGCTCCTCAGGGCAGCTTACGTCACTACTTCGGATATTCATCTCTGCGCTTCCCCGCTCCTCGGGGCAGCCCCTACGTCATCATGTCAGAGACTCTGTCACTACACTGTCTCGCCCCTCTGGACAGTCTCTGCATCTCGCCTCTAGAAGATCCTGTCTTCGTGCTCCCTGCTCCTCGGGGCCTGCCTAGCGCTCCTCTGTTGGAGGTTCCTGCTCTGATACTTGTACCTTCAGTCCTTCCTGAGTACTGTGACTCCTCTGAACTGTGCCTCTTCATCCCGCTCTTCGGGGAACCTCACAGTACATCTCAGTGCAGGTACCTGTAGTCACGTGGCAGTGACGCAGGACGTTCTCTTTCTACTGAACTACAGTCGTGTCCCCTGCTGCAGCTGTCCTCGCCTCCCAATGGTGAGGACCTGTGGGGCTCCACCCCTCAGGCCGTATCAACCTTCACCTCGGGCCAAGTGTCCATGAAACCCACGAATCCTAACAGATTGCCAAGTCTATGGACCCGGCAGAGGTCTCAGCTATCCAGGCCATCCCTGGCCTGGCACAAAGTATCAGTGAGCAACAAAAGTTCCTGGAAACACTAGAAGCAGCCATTGATAATTTGAGCATTCATTTAGATGCCGCAGAGATTACCACCACAAGCTCAACCCTTCCTCCTCTATGCCGGCTCCTCAGCCTACCGTGCCCTTGCCGGCACCTCCACACTTTTCTGGGAACCTTCTTATGTGCAGAGGTTTCCTGAATCAATGTAACATGCACTTCTGCCTGCAACCGGCTCACTTCCCAGATGTGGTTGCCAAGATTACCTACATCCTCTTCCTCCTGGATGGCAAGGCCTTGGCCTGGGCGTTACCCCTATGGGAGCATGCTGACATGGTTCTTCGAGACCTGCCCGTGTTCCTTGCCTTATTTCACTCTGTCTTCGACGACCCTGACAGAAGATCCGCTTCCGTATCCGCTCTTCTTCACCTCCAACAGGACACCCAGCCATTATCTCACTACGTCATAGAATTCAGGACCCTGTCATCCGAACTTCATTGGGACTCAGACTGCTTACAATTCATTTTTCTCGAGGGACTGAGTTCTCGGATCAAAGTTGAGTTGGCGGCTCATGAATTGCTAGCATCCCTGGACTCATTGATAGACCTTGCTGGTCGCATCGACCATCATCTACAGGAGCACTCGCAGGAGTCTAGAGCATCCAAGAAATCTACGCCAAGCTCGTCCTGAATTCAACGCTTGCCTTCACCTAGGCTGAAAGGGGCTCAGAGCAAAATTGAGGACGAGCCTATGCAAATGGGCCGGTGCAGACTTTCACCCAAAGAACGACGCTGCCGCCAGCAATCCAGTCTCTGCCTATACTGCGGCAAATCCGGACTTGCCATAGCCACATGCCCTGTCTGTCCAGGAAGCTCCCAGGCCTAGGTTCCGCAGGAGGACCGCTCCTAGACCTAACTTCGCCTTCTCCTCTATTGACACTGCCCATCTCTGTTAAGGTTTGTGGGTATGTGGACCCTTGGCCCGAGATGAGAGTTGTTACCACCTGTAGGAAGAAGCCCCATAGGTCCACACCATTGGGAGGTGAGGTCAGGCACAGCAGGGAGCTCTGGGTGAGACTGTGGAGAGGTCCCGAGAAGCGGGATAGTAGACTCAGCCAGGAGGGATTCCCACAGTAAGAAGACAGGCTGGATCTAATTCCCTATGTACTGTTATAACGTTTCTATAATAAAAATTGTTTATACCAAGAAGACAGGCTGGAGATAGTACCTGGGCAGAGACCTCTGAAGGGGAAGGCGCTAGGTTGGCCCGTAGAGCTGGAAGCGTGAGACTGGACGTGCAGGAGGTATTCCAGAGAGGCAACCCCAAGGGGCAGAGCTGCGCAGCGAAGGAGGTGCTGATGTAATGACATAGGCCACCCCACGGAGTGGGAAGCCCGAGTCAGGTCTCTTAATGATGACGAGTACTCAAGCCCGAGGAGCAGGAAGCGCAGACAATCTCTGTATATCACAGAAGCACTGCCCCAAGGAGCGGGAAAGCACTGACAGTCTCTTTTATAGCACGTAGGTGCAGCCCCGAGGAGTCTCTGTATAGCACGTAGGCCCAACCCTGAGGAGCAGGGAAGCACTGAGATAGAACTCCCAAGTAGTAAAGGTGTTCCAACCCTGAGGAGCGGTGAGCCTGCAAGGTAGGACTTCAGGAGGGCGCAGGGCCAGCCCAGGAGCGGGGGAGGCCAAGAGACCAAGTCCCCATAGAGTGGCCACCGAGGAGTGGGTACTAGGCAGAGTCCAGAGTCCAAAGAGTCCGATAGCATAGCCACAGGAACACGGAGGCAGGAGCTTGTAGAGACGAATGGAACTCATTGCCAAGTTGGCTAGCTGGGGGAGAAGGTGGAGCTTAAGTACCTTGATCGGATGACATCATCAATCAGGGAAGCCCCCGAGGTTCCCGCCAAAGAGGCTTCAAAGCGTGCGTGTGCCTAGGAAGGCCCAGAGTCGACGTGGGTGGCGGTGGTGTCTTGGCCGCCACGAGGAGCCATGGAGAACACGCAGTAGAGACTAGCCTGCGCCGCGAGCAGGCCAGGAGAGAGAAGTAAGACTGTACAAGACGTGAGTAGTCGCAGTCGGAGCTGTCTGTGACCGACGGTCATAACAGTCTCCATCAAGCTGGACAACCAGGAGTTCCATACCCTGGCTTTAGTGGACTCTGGGGCTGGTGGGAATTTTATTTTAAAACAATTGACTGAGCACCTCCAGATTTCCACCATCCGCTCCCCAGTGCCTTTACTTCTCTCTTCCATCCACGGTGAACCACTACCTGGTGAGGTCACTCACACCACAGCTCCTATCCTGCTCTGCACGGGATCTCTGCACACGTGGAGTCCATTTCCTTCCACATTCTGGACAAAGCTATTCATCCTGTAGTTCTGGGACTGCCGTGGTTACAACAGCAAACCCCGCAGTTTGACTGGGCCACTTTACAACTTTCCTGCAGGGGTTCCTCCTGCCATGCCTACTGTCTGGAGACCGTCTCGCCTCTGCCTTGCCTGAGCACTTCGCTTTCTCCTCCCGGCTTTCCTCAGCAATATTCATCATATACTGATGTGTTCTCCAAGAAGGCTGCGGACACTTTGCCCCCGCATCGTTCCTATGATTGCCAATCAACTTGTTGCCTAACACTGAGCCTCCTCAGGGTAGGATCTACCCATTGTCGCTCACAGAAACTCAGGCCATGTCGGAGTACATCCATGAGAACTTGGCTAAAGGCTTCATTCGACCCTCCAAGTTTCCCGGTGGAGCGGGTTTTTTCTTTGTGGGGAAAAAAGACGGCTCGCTCCGTCCATGCATTGACTACTGGGGTTTAAATGAGATCACCCTAAATGCCCGCTATCCATTGCCTTTGATTTCTGAGCTTTTTGACAGGCTTCAGGGAGAAAAAATCTTCGCCAAATTAGACTTCAGGGGAGCCTATAATTTGGTTCGTATCCGCAAAGGCGATGAATGGAAGACCGCTTTTAATTCTCAAGATGGCCACTTTGAATCTCTTGTGATGCCGTTTGGCCTTTGCAACCCCCTGCAGTCTTCCAGAATTTGATGAATGAGGTCTTCAAGGATGTGATACCAATGTGTAGTGGTGTACCTTGACGACATCTTGGTATTCTCCCAAGATCTACAAAGCCATCGCCACGATGTCTCTCGTGTCCTCCACCATCTACAGGACAATCAACTCTATGCCAAACTCAAAAAGTGTTCTTTCGAGCAGGAGACTGTCCCTTTCCTTGGCTACGTGGTTTCCAGCCAAGGGTTCAGAATGGACCCCCAGAAGTTGAAAGTATTCGCGATTGGCCTCAGCCTATGGGTCTCAGGTACTTACAGAGATTCCTTGGCTTTGCCAATTACTACCGGTCTTTTATTCACCATTAATCTACTCTACCGACCCACTCATGGCCATGACTCGCAAGGGGGCCAATCCTTCCCAGTGGTCACCCGAAGCCATGACCGCCTTCCAGGACCTCAAGACTGTCTTTCTTTGGGAGCCGTGTCTCTGCCATCCGTATCCCAGACGCCCATTCATTGTCGAAGTCGATGCCTCCGATGTGGGAGTAGAGGCAGTTCTCAGCCAGTACTCGACCACCCATAACTTACATCCGTGCTCCTTTCTTTCCAGATGCTTCTCTCTGGCGGAACAGAATTATGCGATCAGGAATAAGAAGCTGCTAGCGATTAAGCTAGCCTTTGAGGAATGGCGTCCCTGGCTCAGGGGAGCCCAACACCAGATCATAGTGTATACCAACCACAAAAACCTCGAGTATTTGCACCATGCTCAGTGCTTGAACCATCGTCAGGCCCATTAGGTCCTCCTTTTTACCTGATTTAATTTCCTGCTGTGCTACCATCCAGCCAACAAAAATTGCCATGCCAATGCTCTCTCCAGATCCTTCGTTCCTGAGGATTTCCCCGACACTCCACGGCACATAATTGACCCAGCCAAGGTTATCCTCTCTGCCACTTTTCCGGTGCCACCTGGGAAGACGGTGGTCCCTCGTCAAATATACCGGAGGGTTCTCCGTTGGGCGCATGACTCCCTGATTGCAGGACACCCAGAGCAGTCTAGAACGCTCTTCACACTCCAGCGGTTTTACTGGTGGCCTACTATGAAGAAAGACACACAGGCCTATGTAGAGTCTTGTCCCACTTGTGTCTGCCATAAGCCTCCAGTGGGACGCCCGTGGGGACTCTTACAACCACTGCCTATTCCGAGTGAGCCATGGATTCATATTGTGATGAATTTCATCGTGGATCTTCCTTCCTCCGGAGGCAACAACACAATTTGGGTCACCGTCGACCATTTTTCAAAAATGGCCCACTTCGTGGCTCTACCTGGACTTCCTTCGGCACCGCAGCTCACGAAATTATTTATCCATCATGTGTTCCGGCTCCACGGCCTTCCCAGACATATCCTCTCAGACTGTGGAGTCCAGTTTACTGCCCGATTTTGGAGAACTCTGTGCAAAAAGTTTAACATCTTCTTAGATTTCACCTCGGATTATCACCCCCAAACCAATGGACAAACAGAGAGAACGAATAGGACTCTGAAACAATTTCTGGGGGCCTATGTTAACCTACGGCAGAATGATTGTGCCGATCTCCTTCCCTGGGTGGAGTTCACTCTGAATTCACATCAGTCCGCATCCACCGGCTCATCATCGTTCCAAGTGGTCTACGGACGTTAGCCTCTGCCACCGCTTCCGCTTCCACTATCCGTTCCTTCACCAGCAGCCCAGTCGACTGCCCAGTAGTTGCATCAACTTTGGAATACCATGAAGCAGCTGCTACAGCAAGCAGTCCAAAGGTCAAAATTTTTTTTTGATGCACTTCATCGTGAAGCTCCCCAGTTTAAACCAGGTGACAAGGTATGGGTCAGCACCCGGTTTATCCAACTCAAGCTGCCTTCAGCTCGCTTTGCTTCCAGCTACATGGCCCCTTCCCAGTGCTCCACTGTGTGGGTCCAGTCACCTACAAACTCCAGCTGCCCTCCTCTCTCAAAATCCACAACGCCTTCTACATTTCACTACTAAAACTCTTGGTAATGTCCAGCTTTTCCAAAAAACCACCCGATCCTCAACCACTGTCATCGGAAGCGGATGTGACATATCAAGTTCAAGACATCCTTGAGGTGAGGAAACGTGGAAAAAAGTGGGAGTACCTCCTGTCTTGGGAGGGGTTTGGGCCAGAAGAGAACAGTTGGGAGCCTGCCACCAACATCCTTGATAAGGATCTCATCAAGCAGTTCGATGCCACACATCCTCGTAAACCCAAACCCCTGGGGGTGGGCCTTAGGAAGTGGGGTACTGTTATGACCGTCGGCCGCAAGCAGCCGCGACGACCCATCTCATGTCATGTATTACCCTGCTGTCCTCTCCGGGTGAACTCGCGACTCTGGCTAGCCGCTACCGCCGCGTACCTCCTAGCTCTCAAGACTCCTTGTGGCGGCTGGGATGCCACCAACCTCCATGCTGACTCTGGGTCTTCCTAGGTGCGTGTGCACGCCACCTGGTCTCACTCTAAAGGCACTATGGCAGGTGACTGATGACATCACAAGCTGGGGATTCATTAGCACCTCCCTTGGCCTACGCTAGCTGACTTGGCAATGAGTTCTTTCGCCTCAACTGATGCATGTTCCAGTCTCCTCAGACCTTTGGTTCCTGTCTTGGATCTCAACCTGCTGTTCTGGACTCTGGCTTGGGTACCTGCTCCTCAGGGGCCTGCTTGCACTTCCTGTGGGAGACTTGGTCTCCAGGATTCCCCGGTCCTCGGGGTAGTCCCTGCGCCCATACCAGAGGTCCTGCCTGCCTGCTCCCCCCCCCCCCCCCCACCCTCCACTCCTCAGGGTTGCCTCAAGAGCTGCCTATCGGAGATTACTTCTCTACACTTCCCGCTCCTCAGGGTAGTGTCTACCTTACCACACCGGAGACTTTGACTCTACACTTCCCCGCTCCTCGGGGCAGTCTATGTCACTACATCGGAGACTCGACTCTGTGCTTCCCGCGCCTTGGGGCAGTACTTACGTCTCTACACCATTGACTTTACGCTCCTCGGGGCAGCTTACGTCACTACTTCGGAGAATCAAGCTCTGGCCAGATGGACCTTAGAGTGCAGCCTGATATTTCTTGACTTCAACCCATAGTTTCTCCAAGAGGCAAAAACTCATAATAAAAACTTTTTAAAATATATCCAAAGCAAGAAACCTGTGAGGGAGTCGGTTGGACCATTAGATGACTGAGGGGTTAAAGGGGCTCTTAGGGAAGATAAGGCCATTGCAGAAAGGCTAAATGAATTATTTGCTTCCATGTTTACTAATGAGGATGTTGGGGAGATACCAGTTCCGGAGATGGTTTTCAGGGGTGATGAGTCAGATGAACTGAACTAAATCACTGTGAACCTGGAAGATGTAGTAGGCCAGATTGACAAACTAAAGAGTAGCAAATCACCTGGACCGGATGGTATGCATCTAGGGTACTGAAGGAATTCAGAAATGAAATTTCTGATCTATTGGTTAAAATTTGTAACCTATCATTAAAATCATCCATTGTACCTGAAGACTGGAGGGTGGCCAATGTAACCCCGATATTTAAAAAAACTCCAGGGGCAATCCGGGTAATTATAGACCAGTGAGCCTGACTTCAGTGCCAGGAAAAATAGTAGAAACTATTCTCAAGATAAAAATCGTAGAGCATATAGAAAGACATGATTTAATGAAACACAGTCAACATGGATTTACCCAAGGGAAGTCTTGCCTAACAAATCTTCATTTTTTTGAAGGGATTAATAAACATGTGGATAAAGGTGAACCGGTAGATGTAGTGTATTGGATTTTCAGAAGGTGTTTGACAAAGTCCCTCATGAGAGGCTTCTACGAAAACTAAAAAGTCATGGGATAGGAGGTGATGTCCTTTCATGGATTACAAACTGGTTAAAAGATAGGAAACAGAGCGTAGGATTAAATGGTCAATTTTGTCAGTGGAAAAGGGTAAACAGTGGAGTGCCTCGCTTTTATATATATATATATATATATATATATATATATATAAATGATCTGGAAAGGAATACGACGAGTGAGGTTATCAAATTTGCGGATGATATAAAATTATTCAGAGTAGTTAAATCACAAGCAGACTGTGATACATTACAGGAGGACCTTGCAAGACTGGAAGATTGGTCATCCAAATGGCAGATGAAATTTAATGTGGACAAGTGCAAGGTGTTGCATATAGGGAAAAATAACCCTTGCTGTAGTTACATGATGTTAGGTTCCATATTAGGAGCTACCACCCAGGAAAGAGATCTAGGCATCATAGTGGATAATACTTTAAAATCATTGGCTCAGTGTGCTGCAGCAGTCAAAAAAGCAAACAGAATGTTAGGAATTATTAGGAAGGGAATGGTTAATAGAATGGAAAATGTCATAATGCCTCTATATCGCTCCATGGTGAGACCGCACCTTGAATACTGTGTACAATTCTGGTCGCCGCATCTCAAAAAAGATATAGTTGCGATGGAGAAGGTACAGAGAAAGGCAACCAAAATGATAAAGGGGATGGAACAGCTCCCCTATGAGGAAAGGCTGAAGAGGTTATATGATAGAGGTCTTTAAGATCATGAGAGGTCTTGACGAGTAGATGTGACTTGGTTATTTACACTTTCGAATAATAGAAGGACTAGAGGGCATTCCATGAAGTTAGCAAGTAGCACATTTAAGACTAATCGGAGAAAATTATTTTTCACTCAACGCACAATAAAGGCTCTGGTATTTGTTGCCAGAGGATGTGGTTATTGCAGTTAGTGTAGGTGGGTTCAAAAAAGGTTTGGATAAGTTCTTGGAGAAGTCCGTTAACAGCTATTAATCAAGTTTACTTAGGGAATAGCCACAGATTCAGCTCCAGGAGTCCCAGTGTCAGCTGTTCTAGAGACTTTGATTGCAGTTTTCCCATGTCTGGTCCTATTTTGAACCCCATCTCTATATGGGACTTTGACTCCCTGAGATAGGACTAGAATTCTAGGAGTCCTTGGGGGGAGTTCAGAGTCTTCCCTTTTAGAGGGGGTAATGTGAAGCCCTGTTGGGCAGTTCTTGCCTTCACAGGCAGAGGGCCTCAGTGGGTTTATTGTTTATTTTATTTAAAAACATTTATATTTCACCTCTTCCAGTACAGTTGCTCAGGGTAGATCGTAGCAATATACATCCATAAATATATTTAAACTAATTTCAAAGAAATATAACATGAAATGTAAAATTGTCAATTAAAAGTATCCTTAAAATATAGCACCTTAATTCCCTTCCTGAAAATCTTTAAATCTTTCTGTACTCTAAATTTAGTTGGTAATGCATTCCACAACATCAGTCCCACATAAGAAAAACATCTAGATCTGGTGAGCTGCTGTCAATAGTCTCAGGTAGACAGAATCACTAATAACTGAATCCCAGAAGACCTCAAAGAGCACACTGGCTCATACCACTGCAATATATTGGCAACAAAGCACTTGTACTCTGAATGCAACAATTTATGTATTAAAACAACCATTTTTTTATAGGGAACCAATGTGGCAGACGCAACACGGAAGTAATATGATCACTTATCCCAAACCCACTTAATAACCTAGTAGCAGCATGTTACACCAGTTGCAGCACACAAAAAGATTATTTGGAAGCCCCACTCATAATTTGTTACAATAATCCAGGTGATCTAGAACTAAAGCCTGCAATACAGATCTAAACATATCCGCAGGGAACAGGAATTTCAAAGGTTTCACTTTTTCAGTTTATAAAATGCAATTTTCACTACATGCTGAATATGCGGTTTCATTGATAATTTAGAATCTATAATAACACCCAAATTCCTGACATCTGATAAAATAGGCAATGGAGTTCCTCAAATGTTAGAGGCACACAATCATCGCTTGGGGAATTCTTTCCAACCCACAGAAGTCTAGTTTTCTTCACATTTAAAGATAACCCATGCAAAGCCAACCATATCCTAATATCTTGTAAACATCTGTACAACAAAGACGTAGGGAGTACACCATTCCCATCACTAGGGAGAAACAACTGGACATCCCCAAGGCTTTAAGCACAGCCCTAGTGGGGACAAATAAATACTAAATAGAACAGGTGATAAATTGTGCTTCACAGTATCAAAAGCAGCTGAGATGTCTAGCTGAACCAGTAAATCAGTTCCTCCTCTTTCCAAACTACAGAATAAATATAATAAAGAAACTGTTGCGGGTATAGCGGTGGACCCTTGGGCCGGCCTGACGGAGAGTGAAGGAGAAGAAAGGAGGAGTCTCCGTAACGATGAAGCAGGCCAGGAGGTGGACACTGGCAAGCAGGGAGCAGAGATCTTCACCCTGGAAGCCGGAGTTCCCCCGGGAGGAGCCCGTGAGAACCCGAGCCGCTGGGAATTAGGAGATTGATGAAGAAGGTTGCACCCTGGAGACCTGAGGTCCCCCCGGGAGGAGCTCATGAGGACCCGGGCCGCTGGGACTTAGGCAAGGAGACGAGCTGAAGGAGACGGTCCAAGGTCGAGGCGGGCGGCAGGCACGGAGAGTCGGAGGCAGGCAGGGGTCAGAACCAGAGGGGCAACACCAGAAACAGGAGAAGAGGCTCCGTACAGGAACTGAAGAAGAAGATCCGGAACTGGAACTGAAGCGAGAACTGGAACAGAAGATGAAGATCCGTAACTGGAACTGAAGCGAGAACTGGAACAGAAGATGAAGATTCGGAACTGGAACTATGGAACCGGAGCTGGAATGAAGCACAACGGCTCCAGAAGGCAAGGAGAAGAACCGGCAAGGCCAGCAGCACACAGCAACTAGGTACCAACAGGTAACCTTATTGCAAGGCGTTTGAGTGAAGCAGACGCCGGCCTTAAGTACTTGCTAGCGTCTGACGTCACTCTAAGGGGCGGCCCACGGTCCAGCGGGAAAAGCCCTTTAAATTGGGCTGTGTCGTGCGCGCGCCTAGGAGGGGAGGGGTTGAGCTTAGAGGCTCGGTGGCGTCTCCCTCGTGGAGGCGCCGCCACAAAGCAGGCACAGCAGGCCCGACCGAGCACCGCGAATGCCACCGGTCTCCCGGGCCTGGGAGTGACGGTCTGAGCCGCGGATCCCGGAGCTGAAGCCCCGAAGAAGAAGGTAAGGGCCCGGTCGCAAAGCCTGCGACCAGGACCTCAACAGAAACCACTAGTAATTCATTATTTTGGGTCTTTCTAAAACCAAATTGATAATAATCGAAGACAGTACTGACATTTAAAAATTCATCTAATTGTGACAATACACATTTTTCCAACACCTTGGCCAACGATGGAAGTTTGGAAATATGATGATAATTAGATAAATCCCCTATTGATAAATTAATGTCTTTTTGGATAGGTCTAATAGATGCCAGTTTGAACTATTCAGGTACCTGACCCTAAGCCAATGACCTATTAAACAACGCTCTAATGATGTCATACAAAATCACTTTCATACCCTTAACTATAGTAAACAGGCAAGATTCTAGCTGCAAAAAAGGTAAATTTTAATTGTCCCACCACTGAAGTATGTTCCCTTAATGATACTGGCCTAAAGGTGTAACACTAAGGCCTGAAAATACCAGGGTGCACGTTTACAAAGTCTGCAGTGGGGGCTTCCTGCCCATTCTCTGCAGCAACCTCAGGCTGCCGGTCCACCATAAAGTCTTCCAATCCTACATGTGACCATATAAGCTTCATACTTCAGTGGTTAGGATTATACCCATTACCCAACTGGGCCACAGTATTAAAGAATGATCAGACCAGAGAACATCATGAATAGTAGAGTTTGCCACAAGCTTCATCTAGGCTTCATAACAAAATAGCAAATCCAACGTGTGCTCTGCCATGTGAGTCAGTGAATGAATCAACTGTTTATAGATTACTGGTGCCATGGCAGAAAAACTCCTTTGCTTGGCTAGACGTCATATCATCTACACAGAGGTTAAAATCTCCCATTATTATCAACTTTGAAAACCTGAGCTGAAGCACAACCAAGAATTCAACCAGTTGATTAATCACATCGATAGTTAAACCAGGTGGACAGTATAAAACACATATTGTCCAGCCTTGATCCATAAACAGCAAAATTTCCTAAAGAGGGAAAGATTGAAGTTCTAATCTCCGAACATGAAGACTCTTTTTACAAATAAACAGCACCTCCCCAAACACACACACTACCACCTTGCCGTACTGTGCAAGCCTGTTGTATATAACCATATTTAATTTAATAAAAACACATCAGTCATAATGCCTCCATTATTAATAAAATATCTAAACTGTATTTGTTAATAATATTGACCAAATAATCATCTTTCCTTCTCACAGTCTGTGAATTTATATAACCAACCCCAATCCTAGACCTAGGTTTATCACTGCTCAGCTTCTCAACTGTAGCTATTGCATCTGGGGACACACTAATGTCCTCTCAATTGGGACTATCCTCCTCCCAACAGGAAGATCAGTGTATCTTCCCCGATTAACTGCTCAGGTATGAAGCCCTCCATAAACATAATCATGACAATCCAGACAGCAGTACAAAAAAGCATCATAAAAAAAAAAAGTTTAAATTGCAAAACAGTCTCACCAAAGGCAAAAACAAAACAAACACAAGCACTTACTACATATTCTGTAATACAGATTCCCTGTTCAATGTCCAGGGTCTCACGAAGAGGCCCACAAAGGGATGGAACCTTTGTCAGGTTCTTAGGTGAAGGCCCGCCAGGCAGTATCCTGCCTAAATGGGCTGCCTCTTTATACAGGCCCTGAAGTCACCAGCTGATGACAATAGTGTTGCAGCACAGCCCCTTCTAACTCAGCGATGGATCAGGAAGCAGGCAACGGAGAGTAAAATGCTGTAGTGCGAAAGTGCTTTGCGTAGCAGCAGCAATCCAGGATGTGAAGTTAACAGCATTTTTTTCTAGTGGCCTAAACAGACTGCCTCTTTATGCAGGCCCCGCAGTCGCCTGCTGATGATGTCACTGTTGCAATGCGGGCCCCTCTGTTGTGGATCGGGAAGCAGATAGCTGAAAGTAAACTGCTGTAGTGCAAAAGTGCTTTGTGTAGCAGCAGTAATCCAAGGCGAGAGATTAATTGCACTATCTGTTTAGGTGTCCTAGCTCTTGGAACCACACTTCTTTCTAGTGGTTATCTTATTTCTGTCTAGATGCTCTGATTAGTCCTCACAGTTCTATGACCCACACTTCCTTAACATTGGCAGCTTGCACTCCCGTGTCCCCCCCTCCCTTATCCGATGACCATAAAATAACCACCCATATACCATTATTGGTGAAAACAGGCCGCAGCTTTTATTAATAATTAATATAAACCAAACATTTCGGTACCCGAGTATTAGTGCGTCTATCAAATATATCTGAACCGGGCTTTGTACCGGCGTCCGCCATTTTAGCCAGTCCACCATACGATCTTCCCGGCCCCCCGCCATGTCCAAGCCAAGGGGCCACCCCCCCGGGCAGCCCACACCCACCTCTACGCACTTCCTTTCCTCTCGGACCCAGTTTGTCCACCGTGTCCCCCAGACCCCTCCTGGCCCCTAACTCGGGTACCCCCGCCACCAGGCCGGGACAGTGGTACACTTGTCCCGGACCCCCCAACACCCCTACTGCGGCCCCACTAGGTCAGTGCACGCTCCAGCGCCTCCTGCATTGCATTATTAAATATATCGTACCCCACGTCCGATAGGTGAATCAGGTCCTTTCTATACAGGCCCGAGCACGGCTCGTCTGCCCACTCGTGCCGTATGGTAACTATCGCCGTTGTTTTAGCCCATATCTCGATCTGCCTGTTCACCTTCTTCCTCCCTCTGGCCCATAATCTGTCACCCTGCCATTTGAGCCTGGGTATGATTTCGGACCATATTATGATTGTATCCTGTGTCAGCTCCTGTATCTCCTGCAGATCCCTTTTTATGCTGTCAATGAGCTGTTTAGCCGTCGTCCCCCCCAGGTCATTCCCCCCTAGGTGTATGACTATGGCGTCTGGCTTCTGGCGGGTACGCAGGCCGCTCCGCACCTCCGGGATCAGTTGTTCCCATCTCATCCCACGGATTCCCATCCATGTCAGGAGGATTCCCCTTGGTGCCATCCCCAGGTGCGCTCCATACGTTCGCTCCCGGGCCCTCTTGGCCGCCCAATGCACGAAGGAGTGTCCCATGACCCACACTATCTTCCTCCGTAGGCCGCGACCTGCAGGCAAGAGGAATTGTATGATTAGTGACCCAAGTATACAGCCCCCGGCCTAACGTATCTGTTGGCCGCCGCCGACCGCCACCTCCCGATTTTTTGTATGACCTCCATGGGTAAACCCGCCTGGGCTGCGCTTGTCGCCGCCCCGATTCGGAACGAGTGGGTACCGTATTCGCCCGGGTTTAGCCCGATGGAGGCCAATCCCTTCCGTAGTACTGCCGCAAATTGAAATTTAGTGAGTGGTACCTCGTCCCCATGAATTAATAAATGGCGACCCCCCTCCGGTCTGATCCGCAGAAAATTTAACACGTTCTTCACAAGGCATGTTACCTGTGACGTCACCTGGGACAGCCTTACCTCTGCCCCCTTTGCCCTCTGATCGGTTTTTGATTTGTGTACCCTTAGCCTGATTACCTGTCCCTCGACTACTACATTGTGCAGTAATATGCTGTCGTGTCCTGTGTCCTGTTTGGACGCAGCCACCAATTCGCTAACCCGTAAGGCCGCGAAGAATGCCGTACAAAAGGCGGCCCTGAACAATATCACCTCGAACCCGTCGGCACATACCTGCGCAGCTGCGTGCCATAAGCGCACTAAAATCTCGTGTGTTATTGGCCGCCGCCTATCTCCCTCCCATACAACTGTCCTGGCCCATCCTGCCAGCATCTTTTTGACCATGAAGTCATCGAGGGGGTCCCCCCAGCCTTGTGCCTTCGTGAAGAAGGCGAAACCCGCCAGCTGGTTGACCGTCGCCCCCCTGGATAAACCCTCCTCCTTCGCCCAAGCCACGAATCGCTGCAGGTGCCGGCCCTCTACCCTGCCCCCTTGCCAACCCTGCCCCTTCAAGAATGCCTGTACTCTGGCAAACCCTTTACAGTAGGCCTTCCATGTGGCTGGAGCAACGGATGCCTTCAGCAGTCCCCATTCGGTTACATTCCAATCAGCCATAACCGGCTCGGTATGGGGGCTCCTTCGGCGTCTGCCTCTGGCACCTGTCGATGAAAGAGATCCCACTTAGCTCGGGATAGCGCATCGGCCACCTGATTGTGAACCCCAGGCACGTGCTTGGCCCGGATTGTCGTGTTCATTCGCAGACCTTGTAGTACCACCTCCCTCAGTAGTTCTGCCACCTTGGAGCAGCGTGCCGCTTGCCTGTTAATAACTGTCACGACTGCCAGATTGTCCGACCAAAATATTATCTTTTTGTTACCCAACCTCTGAGCCCAGACCGTGATAGCCACGAGAATCGGGAAGAGCTCCAGGAATGTGATGTTCCTCACCAATCCGCTCTGTATCCATTCCGGCGGCCATGGTGCGGCGCACCATGCACCCTGGCAGTAAGCCCCAAAACCCCATCCTCCCGATGCGTCAGTGTATATGTCTAGATCGTGATTCGACACTGCCTCGTCCTGCCATATGGATACCCCGTTAAAGTTATCCAGGAATTCCAGCCACACCGCCATATCCTTCTTTATTGGTCGCGTGATCCTGATGTGGTGCCGCGGGTTTTTAACTCCCTTTGTTACGTCGGCCAAACGCCTCAGGAATGCCCTCCCCATCGGAATCACGCGGCAAGCGAAATTTAAACTCCCGATTATGGATTGAATGGCCCCCAACGTAAGTTTACTGGATGCCCCTGCCCCCCGTAGCATGGTCCGTAACTTGTGCAACTTGTCTGGCGGAAGCCGCAACGTCATGGCCTGTGTGTCCAGCTCGATCCCCAAAAATGATAATGTGGTCACCGGTCCCTCCGTTTTTTCCCCGGCTAACGGGACCCCGAAATCGTGGGCCATACTTTGGAATGCAGACAAGGTTTTAGCACAAGTGTCTGCGTGAGCTGGCCCCACAAATAAGAAATCGTCAAGGTAGTGCGCCACATTGACATTCCCAGCCTTCTGCTGTAACACCCAATGCAAAAACGTACTAAACATTTCAAAGTATGCACAAGAAACTGAGCACCCCATCGGCATGCACTTGTCGAAGTAATATGACCCCTGGAAGTGAAAACCTAGGATGGGAAAATTATCGGGGTGTACCGGGAGCAGTCTGAATGCCGACTTAATGTCCGCTTTTGCCATCAACGCGCCCGCGCCGCAGCGGCGTACCAACGCCACGGCCTGGTCGAAGGAGGCGTATTGCACTGTGCACTCCTCCGCTGGCAAACCATCGTTTACGGAACGCCCCGGCGGGTACGACAGGTTCTGTATAAGCCTGAACTCGCCCTGTTCCTTTTTTGGTACTACCGCCAAGGGTGACAACATCATGTTAGTAAATGGCGGGTTCGCAAAGGGACCCGCCATCCTCCCTAACTCGATTTCCTTCTCTACCTTTCTTTGTACTATGTCTGCTTGCCTAACTGCCGAAGCTGAATTCGTGTAACCCGTGCCCGTGATCCTACCCTGAAATGGAATCCTGAAACCATATGCAAAACCCTCCCACAACTGCTGAGCCTCCCTTCGCTTCGGGTATTTCTCCAGCCATTCCCCCATGGCGGAAAGCCGCACCGGGGACGGCGCCTTACCCTCTGCACTACTGCTTCCCTTTACCATTACTCCCGGCTGAAAACCCCTGCCCCTTCCTTGGGCATCTCGCTGCCGAGTGTGATGCCGCACATACTGCGCACACGTGTTTAAACCGACAATCCTGGAAGGTGCACCCCGCCTTGTTAAAGCGCCAGCACACCTTACTGTTACCGCTGTCGACCCGATGGGAACTACCCGCACCGGTCTGTCCGCCGGATGGCCTCGACGGTTTGCGTGCCGCCCCTGACTCCATCACCTTGCTAGTCATCTGACGTAGCCACAACCCCACGTCTTGGGCTGCCCATGACAAGTTCTTGTTGTCCTCCATCCTGTCCCTGAACTTCTCATCGTAGTTCAGCCAACACCACCCTTGATACTCCTTATATGCTTCCAAAATTGAGTCCGCGTAACTCAACATCGGGGCGTACTGTGAAGGGTCCTCCCTCCCGATTACACTAACCATCCTCAAGAATGCCCTTGTCCAATTAGTTATATTCCTAGCTACCTTCACCTCATCCCCTTTCTGCTCCTCCTTCTTCTTTCCCTTCCTTTTCTCCGCTGCACCCTTTCTTCCCTCTAGTATTGTGAATATATCGATGTATTCACGTTTGCGGATTTTGCTCCGCAATGCCCTCGGCACACTCTCCCACAACTCGTCCATGTTTGGCAGAGCTGTTGCGGTCGCCTTGGCGGCCCCCAGGTCTCGAGCGGGGGAGGCCGCCGAGCCCCCCGACGCCTCACTCTCCTCCGACTCCTCCCCTGAGGATCGCCCCGAGGAGCCACTTTCGTGTCTCTTTCTCTTTGCACTCTTGCCTTTTGTGCCTCCAGCCGATGCCGTCCTTCCATCGCTGGTTCCGGTCACCTCGTCACCCGCCTCTCGTGCCGCCTCGGCTGTGCCTGGTGTCCTCCCTGTCTGTTCGATGGCGTTAGGGGCCTCGCCCCGAGGTGTCCCTTGCACCGTGGTAACGCTTGCGGTATTCCCCGCCGCTGAGTCCCTCGCCGTCTCTCCCCTCGCTCCGCCGGCCGATGTCTGCTCGCCTGCGCTGGTTACTGGTGCAGTGTACCATGGCGGCGGGACCTGCCACCATGGTGGGTACATCTGCGCTTGCCATGCGTTGTAGCTGTAAGGGCCGCCGTCCTGTGCCCACTGTGCCGGTGCTGCCACCTCCGCTCCGCCTGGCCCCATTTGAGGCCACGAGGGCCAACCCCATGGGGGCGCACTGTATCGGCCGGCCCCTGCTGCGTCTCGATCGCGCCTGCAGCCTCTCCCGGCGCGGTGTTGCCTTCGGCTGCCGGTGCCGGTCCCTTTGCAGCTTTTCCGGTCCGTCTGTTGTTTTCTTTATCCGCTTGAGTTTGTTCCCACTCTCGAGCCTTGACTGTGGCCGTCCGAAGGCATTTTCCTCGACGTCCGCCCGCCTCGACCGCGGGATCGGGTCCCGTCTCGGGCCCCTTCCTTGGTTCGGCCGCCTTCTGCTGACGACTCCGCCCCCTTGCCTGTCTTGGGGCAGGGACTGCGTTCTTTCCTCTTCCTGCCATCGCTGCTTCGCCGCGACTCCAACTCTTGCTTGCGAAAGTCCCTCTTGCGAAAGTGTCCCTCGCAACAGTCCCGCTTGCCAATTTCGCTTGCAAAAGTCTCGCTTGCAGAATTCCCACTTGGAAAAGTCTCACTTGCAAATTCACGCTTGCAACAGTCTCTCTTGTAAAAGTCTCACTTGCAACAGTCTCACTTGCAACGGTCTCCCTTTTTGCAATGTTTTATCCCAGCCTTAAAAGTCTCGCTTCACTTTGAAAAGACACTTCCCAACTTTAAAGTCACTTCGCGGTAAAGTTCCTCTTCCGCTTAAAAGTCCCTCCCCGGGGGCACTTTCCACTCTAAAGTCTTACACTCCCCGGTTCCGGCGAGAAATACAAATGGTACTCACAGTTCCGGTGCACAGCCTCTCCCCGGTCCTTGTGTCCTCTGGTCCAGGCCTTTTCCGTGCGGCTCCTATATCCGCGGCTCCTGAACAGCGCTGTCCAGTGCTGGGACCCGGCCTGTGCTGAGGACGCTGCAGCCCCGAGCTGCCCTCAGCCTCCCGCGGGCCTGCGAACCACGTGGCCACCGGGTGTGGGGATCTGTGCCTTGGGGACGCTAGCAGCGCTGCCCCCTCTCCGGTTTTTTTTTTTTAAAAACAACTTTATTTGCCTCCGGTTCGTGCCGCCGCTGTATCCGCGTTTCGGGCCGCTGCGTTCGCGCCTCGGGCCGCCGATCTGCCGTGCCCTGTCCCACGTGTCCTTCCGGTTCCCTGCAGCCTCGGGCAACGCGGGCACTTCCTCCCAACGCGAGCGCTGGCCAGCCGAAAAGGCCTGGCCCAGCGCTCGCTCGGTATTTGAGGCCCGAGGTCTCGCGAGACCTCGGGCCGAGACTCCCGCACTGCTGTGCACTGGCGTGATGACGTCACCGCGCGCCTGCGCGGCAACGTCATCACGCCCCGATGCCTGCCCCGGCCCTCCCGACGCGTCCGGCCCGCCGTGGCACTCCTCCCACCGCCGCCTGGACCCGAGCCCCGGGACGCGCACGGTAAGCCGCTCCCGGGGCGGGGAACAGGGGGGGGGAAAGGTGGGAGGGGTCGACCGGCCGGCAAGCGCCATGTTAAGGGGTCCCTCCCCGCAGGCGCTTGTCGGTCCGTCATTTTGTGGCTATCCTGTTCCTGTTTGGACACAATTATATTCCAGGCTCAGTGTCTGCCCTTGGCCAGAACTTGGTCTAGACTTGGTCTTCATGCTCCTAGATTCGGTACTTCGTTTTGTACCCTGTTTATTCTTAGATTGCCTCATGCATTCTAGATTGAGTCAAGTTTTAGATTGCCTCATGCATCCTAGATAGAGTC
Source organism: Rhinatrema bivittatum (assembly GCF_901001135.1). Taxonomy (NCBI): domain Eukaryota; kingdom Metazoa; phylum Chordata; class Amphibia; order Gymnophiona; family Rhinatrematidae; genus Rhinatrema; species Rhinatrema bivittatum. Next base: position 119,406,711 of record NC_042622.1, on the reverse strand, counting down.
AAGCAGCCTGTATTCCTGTTAGTTCTTGTTTGCTTCATGTATCCAGTCCTCCTGCAATGGTCTTGCACTGCTTCATGTCTGCTTTTGTTTTGTGGGCACTTTCATGTCTCCGGGTTTGGATTCTCCATTGTTTTAGTTTGTGCCTTGTGTTTCCTGTTGTTTCTGTCCAAGGCCTGTTGGTCACTAGCATCTGAGAGTTCAACCCAAGGGGAAGGTTGCCATTGCAGGCAATAGACATCCTGCCCGTGCTCCAGTTAGAATCTGCTAGTCTTGCCCTGTCTGTCTGCCAACCAGACTTGGCTTTGGAGGTCATACCCTTGGCAGACTACGCCATCACAATCACTCTGTGAAACACTTTGTTTAAATAAAATAATTTAACAAGAAGTGTCCCTACAAAAATCTCCTTCAGCAAGGCCCAGATTTATGCACAGGCATACCCAGGGCAGCAAAATTCTGGAAGTGGCAAATTTCCCACGCCCCATTCCCCACCACCCTGCAGATCTCCAAACCAAACTGGCCCTGTGATGCTTACCTGCCTCCTCTTCCTCCCCACTGACCTCAGAGTTCTGAGACTAGCACAGCTGTTTTCACAAGACAGCATGTATGGGAACTGAGTCAGCCTGTGACCCCATGCTCATAGGCCCCGCCTCCTTCGTGAAATCTTGGAGGGGGCATGGCCACCATGGTTCCTGTGGGTCCCTGCACACGCTGCCATGAGAGAACAGCAGTGCCAGCACCAGAGGGCTGTCGAGATTAAGAGAGAATAGAAACTGATTTGTTTGGGGGATAGGAAAAAAGAAAATTACAGGTCCCTGAGACCTTCCAGCAGGGGGAGGGGATTTCATAAAACCATAGATCTGAAAGCCTAGGAGCAGTAGGAAACAAAATCCATCACTGGATGAAATATAGATAATATATAAATTATTGCTGGTAAATAATATTTATCATTCAGTTCGTGATTTAGCAGTGATTTGTGTTTCAAAGGAGTTACTAGGAGTTACTTTTAATCTTAGCCTATGAATTTAACCTTTATTCTATGCCAATTTATTTTGCAAAAGAGCCATAGTCAAAGCCAGAAGGCCATTCTTTTACAGAACCTTAAACTGAACACCATTTCGGTAAGGATACAGATTAATAGGTTAGCAACCGTATCACTTCTAATGGCTGACATTTCATCACACAACAAATCTGATTACAACTCCTACATTGCATCTTTTCTCATGCTGAAATCCTACTGCAGAGTTTTCAAGACCAAAGGAAGATACACAGGTTCATGTTAGGCTTCTCATGCTGTTACCAACAGAATGAGTGAAACAACAAAAGTGAGATCCTGCCACTGCTGAGCCTATGAAATAAAGAGAAAAACAAAACAGGACAAAGGACATTTAACATGGCAAATAAGAGAATAATTTATGCACTATAATGATTGAATCAAGGATGACCATCATTCTAGTTGAATTCTTCCTATCAACCTCCTAAATTAATGAAAACAATACTTTTTGTGCAAAACAAACATTTTACAATTAACTCATAATTATATTTTTCTCTAAAACAATAAAAAATGATAAAGTAAAATATGTAATCATTAACCTATTATGTAAAGCAGCCATGTAAAGATAGAAAGAAAGACAACACAAACTGATTACAATTATTTTCCTTCACAGAGAGATTAGTGAACAACACAACACAAATTTTAAAAGCTTCTCTACAGCAGATTAGGGTGAGAAATTCAACACAGAGCTTGTGTGCTGGTTAAGAATTTAATTTTGTGCTGTATGAAAGATGGCATTGATGATAATGATGATGAAGATGACTTTGCTTGCAGTAACCCAGAGTGATGTATGTTTTAATTGTGAATTAGAGTAAATTGCTTAGGTCACTTTGACAGCCTTTTAAAAATTATTACTAGGCAGCCAAACGATGCCCAGAAATTATTTATAATGGCATTTATAAAGAATTTATTACAAAGCAAGCAGGTGATAGTTAAACCTCCATGGGGCCTAAACTTCTGTCACAGATGGCACTGATTTTCATCATCTAGTATCAATTTACTCCTTACTTTTGCTCTGGTAGGACAGCACAGGAGATAAAGATAAAGCTGATGTATGAGGCTGGAAGGTGGCTATGGCTGTGAGTGACAGATAATCAGAGCCTGCACAGCTTTAACCTACCATATGCTAACTAAAATTACAACTAAAAATGGATCCTTTCTTCCCTTCATTGGATGTTTTGGTCTCCCGGTGTTGGTATGGGTTCAAATCCTACTTCTGATTCGTTGGTGTGGATGGGCTGATCCGATAGGCTGCCATCATGATTTTATGGAGGTCCACATTCAGAAGCATTTAGCTGGATAATTCAGAAGTTAAACAGCTACATTCTAGCTAGCTAACTTTTTATCCTGCTAAAATTTGGCTGGATAAGTCAGGGGCATTATGAGGATGTAACTGGGAGGAGCTGAGTTAGCTGGATAAGTTGTCTGGCTAACTCTGGTCAGGCCCATACAACTGTCCTAAAGTTAGCCGATTAAACACATCCAGCTAACTGATAGCTGTATATATAGGCTAAGTTAACCAGATCAGTTTTTCCTGCTAACTAGCAGAGCCGTTCAAGCCACCCTTTCCCCAAAGCAGTGCAAGCTGCCCTAGACCTCAGTCTGAGTCAGCTATAGTAACATAGACAGAGTGATTCTATACTGAGCTATTTTAAACTCCACAAATTTTGTGAGTTTTACCTGTGTCTTCTTTTTTAAATTAAAAACAAATTAAACTGGCAACAGGATAAAATGATTCTGCAAAATATTATCAGCATTCCTCCCTATTACTTTAAGCCAGGTACCATGTGTGGGCAACTTAGTTCATCTCTTTCCCCAGTGATTAATAAACTACTATGAAATGCTTTGCAAATGATTTCCTATTCATCAGGAATAATTAATGGAATGAGCAATTTACTATTCCCGTACCTCTGATGCTTATTCAACATATCCAGTTGTTCAAGTGGCAGTGTCGTTTACACCTACTGAATGCTAATGCTTTCTTGTGTGAGACAAAAAAAAAAAGAACTTCAAATCATCTCCCCTGCTTTTAAAAAAATAACTGAGGGGGCCAATGTACTAAGCACTGCTTTTAAATTGGCCAATATGTAACCGCTGCTGGAAGCTAACGCACCACCAGTGGATTCACGGAAATCACATTGCTTAATGAGATTTGGGTTAACTCTAGTTTAACATTAATAAACTGTTTTGCTTGCATTTGCATGCAGCACAGCTCATTAATATTTTTATTGCATGAGTGTACATTAACTCTGCATTAATGTTAACATAGATTAACATATGAGTGCATTAAAACAAGTGTGGCATATCATGTGCATTAAACAGGCATTATTGCTGCGTTAGTCTTACCACACATGAGTACATTGACCCCCTAAAAGTAGAAAACAGGCAGTTGGGTCGGCACCATAAAAAATAGTATGTTAAATTTGTATTACATTTCAGATGTCATGTTTTTATGGGCAGACATGTTGAATTACTGAATGTCATACATGATTTTCATATGTTGCATGAGGTTTCAGATGTCCTTAAACCTTGTGCAACATCACAACCAAAGTAGGGGGGAAATGGAGCTGCGGAGGCATTCTCTGAAGATCTCACAGGGTCCAATAATGAGTAAGAGAACCACAAAGCTAAGATTTTTGATATAGATTGAAATGTCATATTTTGAGATCACCCAGTATGTACTGGGCTGATGGAAGCTCCATGGCTAAGGCATATCTCTGACAGAATGGACAACCCATGCTTCTTTTTATTTTGGATGCAAATTTGTTTATTGGGAATCTATAGAGGGCAAGAAATACAACCTTGGTATGCCATCAGATGCTGCAAAGGGAAAAGATATCCAAAAATATTGTAAAAACATGCATGTCTTTTTCATTTTGCAGGAAGAATTTGCCAAAGAGCTCAGGAGAATACAGGCATAGCTGCTCCAGACACAATTCCTAGCGGAGTTGTTTTAGAGAACAAGTGCAAACAGCTTTCCGGGAGCCATTTTCCATTTCGGAGTTTCCTGAATCACTTGTAAAAGTTCTTCTAGTTTTGTGAGAATGTTTCACTGTGCCAGATGTAGTTGAAACCCACCACAGCAGCGTGGGCTGCCACAGAAGCGAGTATGCTCATGGATAGGCATGACAATTGTGAGGAACACAACCTGAAAAAGGAAACAGATGAGATCAGATTGCCATGCTGTGCTGACATCCAAGCAAAATCAAGGCATGTCTGTGGGTCCGTTATGAGCCACATAATTGATCTAGCTCTTCTACTTCTAATTTTCAACTCTTTACTGAGTCTTGTCATGACCTCTCACTAGACCCAAGCAGCAGAGTCTTCTCTTCCTCATTCACCCTAAAAGTATAGATGTTTATTCTGAACATCCCTTTGCTTTTATTTTTGGTGCTGTCCTAGAGTCCACCAGAGTTATAGCTAAGATCTAATTAAAACCCCTCACTGATTTTCAATTCCAAAACTCTTTCAACTCTCAGAAGGTTTTCCAAGCATTGATCATTCTTGTATATGCTGTAGGAGTGAGTCCAGCTCCATGCCATTACAGCTTCCTGTCTTATTAGTCTTAATTACGTCTATGCTGCTTTGTTTAATCGTTTGGTTTCTTCGTTGACAATACCGGCTTGGGAATTAACAAAGGGGAGGCTATTATACAGAAGCTAAGTCGAAATTGTACAAAACAAAATGTATCTCATTTCCACCCCACCCCACCCCCCAAAAAAAAAACAATAAGGTGCACAAGTAAATCAAGCTGATTTTCGTCATCCTCTTCTGTGCCCTTTGAAGAATCCGCAATCAGTTTGTGCTTCATTTCTGGTTTGAAACTGATTGCATTCTGCGTTGCCATGGAAACCAGCACAAAAAAAAAAAAAAAAAAGAAAAACCCTCTGCATCTCTAAAGTAACTAGCAACAGATGCCGCTTTGACCTCAGCAACTTCCTGGAAACGTAAATTTGTCAAAATAAAAAAAAGGAAAGATTAATGTGAGGAAAGTTCTTTAAACTTGGGAATAACTACATAGAACTTCAGGCATTTCAAGTTGTCATTTTTAATTGTTGTGAAATGCTTGATTAAAGTCTTAAGAAAAATAGGCTATGAATTTTGGTTAAATATAGGAGCATAACTTTGTTATTATTTAATGTATTTCTATCAATTTGGGAGAGGGGGTCTATCCAATACGTCAGCATCATCAAGAATATTGAACCTTTTCCATGATTTCCTGATGCTTTTAAATACGTATGCAAGAACATAGATTATTTCATTATTTTATAGATTTATATACCACATTTAATCCAAAATTCAAAGTGGTGTACAAGCCAGAAACATATATTCAAATGCTTAATACATGGGTTATTTGGTATTATTTGAGTATCAAGTCTTTAATAATTTTGCCTTTTAACAAATTAGTTCATCTCTGGTACACTAAGTACTTTAACGAGCAAATACATTTTGAATTTATGGCGCTCTCAAATTCAAAGACCTATTCCAGTGTGATTCTTCTGGTCTATATTATTCAAACTAAGTGGAAAAAAGAATGAAAACACCCAGTTATAGATAACACTTGTGAATGTTTTGCAATATTGGGGTAGATTTTCAAAAACGGCGCGTTGGCGTACTTTTGTTGGCACTCCAGGCGCCAACAAAAGTACGCAGGAATTTAGTAGATACGCGCGTAGCCGCGCGTATCCACTAAAATCCTGGATCGGCGCGCGCAAGGCTACCGATTTCGTGTAGCCGGCGCGCGCCAAGCCGCGCAGCCTACCTCCGTTCCCTCTGAGGCCGCTCCGAAATCGGAGCAGCCTCGGAGGGAATTCGCTAACGCCCTCCCCTCACCTTCCCCTCCCTTCCTCTACCTAACCCACCCCCCCGGCCCTGTCTAAACCCCCCCTATCTTTGTTGGGGGATTTACTCCTCCCAGAGGGAGAAGTAAATCCCCGTGCGCCAGCGGGCTGCTGGCGCGCCTAGACGCAACCCGGGGGCGGTTCCAGAGGGCGTGGCCACACCCCCGGACCACCCCGGGCTGAAACCACGCCCCCGGGCCCGCCCCCAAAATGCCGCATCCCGCCCCAAAAATGGCGCGCCGCTCGGCCCCGCCCCCGACACGCCCCCTCGGAAAACCCCGGGACTTACGTGAGTCCCGGGGCTCTGCGCGCGCCGGTAGGCCTATTGAACATAGGTGCACCGGCGAGCAGGGCTCTTAAAATCCGCCCCATTGTGAATAACATTTAGAATTGTTTGAAAATATATTATCCTTATCCCTTTCTTTATTATATCTTTTGCTGCAGATGCTTTTTTGTCTAACATAGTACTAGTAGTAATATATACTTGTATGGATTATCTGATGACTTCACTAAGCTATTTTAAATCACCCATGATCCATGTTTAGTTCACTTGTCCACCAGAGCTGGAATAGTAGGTATGAAATACAGAGGGCAACACACACCAAGTCTGAGAAGCTGATTGGCAACTTCACAATGCAAGAGTACCTTCTATTGACCACAGCTGGGCCAATAGAGTCCAGGGCTCAAAGAACAGTGTTCCATTTTACTATTTACATTCTCCCATTGCTCCATTGGCTTCCAAGAAGTGTCTCAGACCTTTGAGACCTTCTCAGACCTTTGAGACACTTCTTGGAAGCCAATGGAGCAATGGGAGACCTATGGAAAAAATCAATGTTCTAACGATACTTGGAGTGGTTAAGTCTAAACCTCCTGCATTGATAGAATGCACTACTACTCCTTTATGTGTCAGGCACAAGTTGAAGAGATTTTGTAATAATTTGAGACAATATAAGAAATAATGTAGGTCACTTGTTCTAGCAATAAGAAATTAATAAAATTCTTCAAGATTGGCAGAAATGCTGCAGATCTCCCTGCAAGAACTCTGATGATAGAAGGTATCAATGTGTATATTACTGTATATATCCACCGTGCAATAATCCTGTTGGAAAACTATGCATTTTCCTATGAGACTTACCCATAGGGTAACATCATTGCACTATGTGATAATGTTGCTCCCAGCAGTGCCACCTCTGGAAAGTATTTTACTGAAAGCAAAAAATACAGGCAAAAAAAAAGAGTGACCACATTACAGGAACACTTGCTGAACTCCACTGGCTTCCAATTGAACAAAGAATACAATATAAGGCACTTTGTATAATCCATAAACTAATCCACGATGAAAAAACCAACTGGCTTAACACGGCACTGCACGTGCACGTACCACAAAGAAACCTGAGATCTGCAAATGAAGCTCTACTAACTGTCCCCTCTGTCAAATCAGCACATCTCACGCAAGTTCTATGTAAACCGGTTTGATTTGCATCTAATGTAGGAAGATCGGTATATAAAAACCAAAAATATAAAAACCCAAAATAAATAAATAAATAAATAAATAAATAAATAAAGTAAGGGAAAGAGCACTGTCACGGGCTGGTCCCGTACTATGGAACACCATGCCACTCAAAATAAGACTACAGAGAAATCTGAAATTATTCAAAACTAATCTGAAAACCTGGCTTTTTAAACAAGCATTTTATAAAGATAAAGAGAAGGAGAAAAATAGTTGATAGATAAGGATGCACCAAGCTAGAAGTTATTAGTAACCTACTAAAGCATATTAATGTTAAAATCAAACCGCCTAACTTGTTCCTAACAATCAGGATTAACTTACACACTTAGTTTATTATTTTAAATTGTTACCGTACTATGATGGCACATGATTAATTTGTAATCTATACCACCCATATTTCTCTTTATCGTGCCCTTCTGTAAACCGTTGTGATGGTTATTTAACTTAACGACGGTATAGAAAAGTTATTAAATAAATAAATAAATAAAGCGGTAACATCATTGGGTAATTACTGTTTCCGATATTGAATAACATTCCTTGAAGTGCTGCTTTTTAGAAAGATCTTACAGGATTGACAATAAACAGCAAAGAGAAAATAGTGGCCTGGTTTGTGCAGCCTCCTCCCTGCTCATGGATCTCCGAACACTCATGTTTATTCTACTTTACTTTTCATTCTGACCAACTGGGAAAAACTTGGAAATATTAGTACCAACAGATGGGATTGGTATCATGTTACCAAAGAAAACAAAACTCTTCAACAGCTCATAGATCAGCGTACATGTTGACATTTCTTCTCTCCTAGTTACTCTCATAGCAAGAGATCAGGGTAACACACTGTACATATGTGCATTATTTTTGCCATGTCTCAGTATTTTCTGATATACTTCTTTGTAGACTAACATTTGGGCAATAGTGCCCAAAAGTGGCAGGAGGTTTGGGTGTTAAATCTACAGTGTTACATTGTGAAATCTTCTCTTCTCTTGGGACCAATATGGTCTGGGTAGAAGGTCAAAATTGTCTTCCTCTCTCTTGAACTCAAAGCATGCAATGGAGGGCTGTTTTAACTAGGAAGATGACTTCTGACACAAAAGCAAAGGAAGCCCTATTTTCAGGTTTCCTTGATGGCATTGTGTAGAAGTTTAACACTCTCTTGAGAGCCTTTCTTTAGTAGCATGCATTTCCCACACGAATTGAGTGATGGAAAAACAAAGAAATGGTGGGTTGTCACACATCTATACAGTAATGCTTTTTGAAAAGTTTGAATCCTTTATTTATATTCTTACTGAGATGACTCTTTTTCCATGGCTGCAATAGCCACATTGCCAATTCTGAAGGTAAATTTGATGTTGATGTGCACACAGCTGCGTTTTTGGTGGATCTATGTTAAATTTGCTGTGTACTTGCCCGTATTTCAGATGCACACATGATAGATTATCATACAAATTAAAAATTATACTGTTTCATTATTATTGAAATTCTTTAAATAGATCCCTCATTAATCATAGGAAGAGTCATTTTCAATAGTCTGCGTAAATCAACATATGCACATGGCAGTCAGTGCAACTAAAATTACAGCAGCATTTTATAAACTGTGTAGTGGGAGCTGCACAGCTTATAAAATACTGCATATTTCAGCCCCAAAAGTATGTACATATTGTTTAATATGCGTGTATATTGTGTAATGCAGGAAAATACAAGCTTTCTCTATTTTATACAAGTACATGCAGATATTTTGCATGCATAACTGAAACATATGCATGTAATAACCCTGAGTTATACATGCAGGCATGTATTTTGTAAAGAATGTGCATACTCCGCTTATGAAAATACTTGTGTGTGCACACTTGCAATCACCAGTTCATTACTACCTCCACCGCTTCATCCAGACCTCCACCAATTAACCTAGATTCTCCAGCATTTCACTCTGACCTCCTATCTGAAACCGGCAGACAAAAGACAGGTGCAATTTCACTTCCACGACCTAATTAACAAGTGTAAAAGCATACAGATAAGTTTGGTAATGTATGTGCACATACTGCGTACAAAATAGCAATTTGTGTGCAAACTTCTGAACCCCCGTCCCAGAATACCCCAAAAAACGCCCCTTTTTTCCTTTCACATTTATGCATGACTGCTAATATACCCGTATTTCAGGCTCTTACTCACATACCTTCCAATTTTACTTATGTAAACATTTTGAAAATTTACCCTTCAATGTTTACGACCAGCATTTGACAGAAAGGTTATCCCATCTTACCTCATACTTACTGGTTTGGATCAGTTCACATTTAAAGTGACCGTATATTTCAATATCAGAATAATCAAGCAGAGCCCATTGCAGGTATGAACTTATAGTCTTTTTTATGAATCAATTGGAAGTATAGGTTCGTAGATGGGGGGGGGGGGAGGGGTAAAACCAGGATTGGCACTATGGAGCCTCTGGAAGCTGAGAACCATTGGCACAAAATCTGGTCTTCAGCATCAGCTTCCAACAAAATTGTGGTCATAGACCCATCCGTTGCGTTTTCAGGTTTCTGCCTACAAAGTAAATATCAGACCACAGTGAACCACATACTTTTGGGACATGAAAGATGTTCCTGTTTATTGAACAAAAGGATTTACTAAACTGTGTTAGGGATGTGATGTTAGTTTAAAAATACAGGAAATCATCAGTGATAGCTGTTATATCAGTTTGTGTCATTTCTAGACTTTTGTTTTCAGTTTTTGTTTTAGTTTTCCTGGGAATTTCTCAGTGATTATTATAATGAACTAAAATGGGAAAAAATTAGTGGAAAAAATGTCTTTTTCCCATGAATTTCCTCCTACTTTGGGCCTGGATTCACCATTCTATCGCAGCATGGTGAATCCATCGAAAACGGGGGGACAGGCCTGCAAAAGCCGGCAGCCTTCGCACCACCACGGTGTTTTCGCTGCCGGCTTTCGCATCCGATAGTGCCACCGTGAAAGGCGGTGCTAGTGGGCGCGCTACTGGCGACGATAACGTTACTAACCTTATTGCCGCCAGCGAAGACACCACCGAGTCCGCCTCCTCGCTGCCCCGACTCCTCCCCTTGCCGCTCCAACTCCGTCCCAGCATGCTATCGCACGCGAAAAGGGACTTTGAAAAAGACCCCCTTGGTTTGTTATAATAAATACTAAGAAATACCAAGGAAAAATAAAATAAAACCTGAAAACAAAGGTCCCCAGTCATTTCCCGTCTGAAACACATTTTAGCACAACTACTGCATTTCAGCATTTGCTATCCACAAAATTTAGTAAAGTATGTGCGTTATTAAACAAATAGCATACGCTAAAGCAAAACAATATACTTTTGAAAATGATATGAGAGAGTGCTGACAATGGAACCTTCATCTGCTAGTAGTAAATTTGGACTTGCTGGGAAAGCACTTAAATCTTGAAACAACATTTAAAAAAAAAATAATTCTTTGAGGGTTAAACTATTACTAGCTGTTTATATGGCCTGCCACGTTTAAGGTTTGTATTTGTTTGTCAGTGTTATATGAATGCATATACAGAGTCGCTCTCTGCTTCTACGTCAGGGGGAAATGTGGAAAACAGGATTTGCATTCACACAACCACCAACAAGGACCGAACTTCACATTCTGGGTAAACAAAGAAGTGTGGGGGTAGCTTGCTTATTACAGCGGTTACTACCCTAAATCAATTAAGCCTGATACATCACTTTGAATACATATACAGCACTGCTCTTTGCAGGGGGAAATGTGGAAAACAGGTTTTACATTCAGACAACATCCAACAAGGCATTGATCTATGCAGTCTGGGTAACCAAGCATCGGGGTAACTTGCTTGATGCGGCGGTTACTACCCTTAACCATAAGCCTTATGGTCACCTTTGATGCAACTCCAACATTACTCTCTGCATCAATGACAGGGGATGGCAGGAAATTTGAATCAGTTACCAACAAGGGCCCTGAACTTGGTGGTTGATGAAACAGATAAGTATGGGAAAATAATGAAACAGATAAGTATGGGAAAATAAGTGTGGGAGCTTGCTGGGCAGACTGGATGGGCCGATTCGCCTTTTTCTGCCGTCATTTCTATGTTTCTATGTTTCTGTAGTGGGAAAATAGACTTTGATTCTCTGAGCTAGTAAATGATAGCATTTGTTTGCCAATGGTTGTGCTTGAATTGTAAGGGCCTCCTTTACTAAGCATTTTTCCCATAGACATAGAATGGGAGAAAACCTTTAGTATATGACCTCATAAGTTTACAAAGGTCACTTATTTGATCTGAGAAGATGAGAGTACTGGTTTCTGGGCAACTAGTTACTAGTTTGAGTCCCACTATCCCACTCATCCCTGTTTCATTTTTTTGCTATGCAGATTATCACTCCCACTAGGAGGAAGTCTTCAAAATTAGATAGTCGCTTAAAATAACATTAAATTAACCCTTATCTTAGTGAATGGATAATTTTATTCCTGCTGCTGGTCATTCACTAACTAACAATCACCCAGTTATCAGATTTAAAAGCCATGAGATCCATATTCAAAATCATATAGCTGGATAACTCAAAAGATATCCAACTAAATGAAGATTTGGGCACTTATCTGTGTAGATGCTAGGCAGCTAACTTATTAGCAGGCTAGAATTTAGCCAGATAAGTTAGGTACATTCTGGGGGCATAACTGGGAGGAACTGAGTTAGCAGGCTAAGTTATCCAACTAACTGTAATATTCAGAGTTAGCTAAATAACTTAGCCGGCTAAGGCCTAGATTTATCAAAAGGCAGTAAATATCACATGCAATATGAAAAAGGGCATCTTTTATGGTAATAGCCTAATTATTGCAATGTGTGTTAATGTTTGCACTTTGTGGTAATACCTACATAATTGCATTTTCCTGCCTATAAAGTGCTCATTTTACCACTGGGGGGGAGAGGGAGAGAGAAAGAGAGAGAGAAAGAAAGCCTATTTACAAGGCCTTTCTAGTAGTTAGTTATTTATGCTACTATAGGAGGCCCACCTAGTAACTCGAGGTGAGATTTAGGTAGTAGTATAAGGGTTAGAGGCCACTTTTACATGCAGAGTGAGACATACAAAGAAAACAGTACACTTGTGAAGATTTGATGTCGTTTGGAGTGAGGAAACTCATACAAGGTGTTGTGGGAGTCTCAGTTTAGTGGACCCTTGGGCCGACCTGCTGGAGACTAGGAAAAGATGGACAATGTCTCTGATGAACAGCAGGCAGGGAGGCAGATGTTCAGGCAGGACGTAGATGCTCTTCACCCTGGAAGCTGGTGCTCCCCCGGGAGGAGCCCGTAGGAGCCCAACCGCTGGGACTTAGGTGGCTTCACCCTTGGAAGCCAAAGCCCCCCCCCCCCCCCCCCCGGGAGGAGCCCGAAGGGCCCGGCCGCTGGGACTTAGGTGGGTTGTGGATCAGGATAGGTAACTGGAACCAGACTAGGACAGTAGTGATACTGTAACTGGGTACGGGTTCTGGAACCAGGCAGGAACTGTAGCAGGCTCGGGTACTGGAACCAGGCAGGAACTGTAGCGGGATTCGGGTACTGGAACCAGGCAGGAACCAAGCAGGTACTGTAGCAATCAGGCAGGAACCAAGCAGGTACTGTAGCAGGAACGGAGCGATGTAGCCAAGCAGGTCACTCCGGGGCGCAATGCAACAGGAAACTAGAATGCTAACCCGTTGCAAGGTAAAGACTGGATGGCCGCGGCCGGCTTATCAAGGTCGCTGCTTCTGACGTCAGGAATTGGGCAGAGCCAGTACTGGTGGGAAACGGGCTACAAAGGCGCCCAAGTGGTGCGCGCACGTGCCTAGGAACAGGGCGTCCACCGGAACCTTCACAGCGGCGCTGCCCCAGCAGGGACGCCGCCAAACAGGCCGCAAGCCAGGACTCCGGAGGCGGGAGCAGGTCCGGGAATCAAGAGGTAAGGGTCTGGCCGCGGTGCTCATGGCCAGGACCGCAACACAAGGATGAGATTTGTACAGTGTTCTCTTAACCTAGCTTGATGTTACCCAGGTAGAGCATCCATCAAGCTAGATTGAGAGAACATCGTACAAATCTCATCATTGTGTGAGTTTCCTCACTCTAAAGGACATCAAATCTTCACCAGAGTGTACAGATCTGTTCATCCGTCTCACTCTGCGTGTAAAAGGGGCCCCTAATCCCTACACTACTACCTAAACCTCACCTCAGGTTATTAGGTGGGCCTCCTATAGTAGCATAAATAGCTAACTATACAAGGGCCTTGTAAATAGTCTCTGTCTCTCTCTCTCTCTTTTTGTAGGTAGGAAAATGTTGTTATATAGGTATTACTGAAACGTTAACACACTTTGCAGTAATACCTATGCAAAACATTAAGATAATGCACATTATGATAAATAGGCTATTACCATAAAACATGCCCCTTTTCATATCACATGCAATATTTACTGCATTTTGATAAATCTAGGCCTTACATAGATAAGTTTATCTGGCTAACTTTGCCATTCAGACAGTGACTGAACATGGAGCAATCCACAAGGTCAAAAACTTTCAGGAGGCATGGATGCTGTTTAAAATTGCCATCCTTGAGGCCCAGACAAAATATATTCCATGTATTAAAAAAGGTTGAAGGAAAACCAAACTACTGCCTGCATGGTTCGGTGGTGAGGTAAATTAAGGCCAAAAGGGCATCATTACAAAAATACAAAGCAAACTCAAATAAGGAAAATAGGAAAGAAATAAGCACTGACTAGTTAGATGTAAAAAACTAATTACGCAGGCAAAGAGGGAATATGAAAAGAAGCTTGAATAGAGGTAATAACAAGTAATAAAAAGATTTTCAAGGACATTCACAGCAAAAAGCCTTTAAGAACAAGAGGAATTTTAAGTTAAGTTCTCATACTCTCTATTCTTCTCAAAGACTGCATACAAAAAATTATTTTAAAAAACATAATTGTTTAACCAGTGATTATAACCTAAGATGAAGTCTGAAAAAGACCACTTTTTCTACTAATAAGTAGATATTACCTTTTTTTTATGATGGTTATATTTGTTTATTTCCTTCAATGATGGGTCTATGAAGCATTGGTGAATTTTGAATTTTGCTATTGAAGACATGGTCAAGGCAACTAACACAGTGGGGCTCAAAAGAGAACTGGATGAGATCCTGAAGGCAAAATCCATAAACAATTATTAACCAGGTAGACTTGGGAAAGCCAATGCTTATCTCTGGGAGTATGATACAAGAAATAGATCAACTATTGGGGATCTGATGGGCACTTGTGATCCCTGACTGGCCATTGTCAGAGACAGAATGTTGGGCTCAATGGACCTTGGTCTGACCCAGTATGGCATTTCTTATATTCATACTGAGCGTTTGCGCTGAAAGTTTTGTGCTGTGGGGAAGGAACCGGTAATGGTCAGCAAAACGACAGGAGGAATCCCCTGAAGCAGGCGAGCTGTGCCGCCGAAACATTGCAATGTCGGGAGGGTAGAATTTTAGCAGTTACACACACATATTGGGTGATAGCACTGCCTGTCAGGCAGTTGATTTGGATACTTACAGGACAAGTTCACACAACGGTGCGGAGAGGTTGTCATGAATTTGGCAAGATAAGTAAAACATTTTTAAAACGATTAAAAAGTTAAAAATTGGTATATAAAATAAAAAGAGTACATTAGTGAAATTGGTAAATGAAGTTACTATTCTAGTGCCATTGCCATCATGAAAGAGGGTGTAACCCTGTATAGGGCAAGAGCCTAAGCGATTGAGCACGCAGTCGGATACCAATTTCTGAGGGTGAAAAAACAAACGTATGAAATGTTAAGACATAATTAATCCTCACATATTGTGTATGTTTGATTGTATTGAGTGAGGACAGTAGCCCTTCAATTTTGTTATTTGGGATTTCTTATATTCTTACATTTTAATGAAATATGTAAAACAAAATTTTAAAATATTTTTTCCATGCACACCCCTACCCTGTATGCAGACTCCATCCTTTCTAAGTTTATCCTTATTTAGCCTAATTTGAATTCTTCAATTAATGTCACATTCCTCTGTTATCAGTTCTTTATGCCTTTGAGTTAAGTCTCCCTGAGACTACCATTCCCATCAGCCCACTGTTTTCTGTCGCTCTTTTTCTTATTGTGTTATTACCTCTTTTCTCTGATAATAATGATAAAGATCAATATCGTACAAGTGATCAAGCTTTTTCAGCTGGCAGTTGAGGTATATTTATTTATTTGATTTATATTTTGCTTTTTGGGCACTTAAAAGCAGATTAAATTCAGGTACTTTAGCTATTTTCCCTGCCCCCAGAGGGCTCACAATCTAATAGGGAGATTTATCAAGCCACAATAGTTTTATCACAGGAGGGGAAAAATATTGCAGGGTGGGTGTCACTGCAACATTTTTGCCACTCCCCGACAAAGTATCATGGTGGTAAACTTGCATGGAAAAATTCTGTGAGAAAAAAAACATGCAATGGAGGCTCACTTCATACAGGACCACCATTGTTTTAAAGGGCCCTGAGGCTCAAACTTATGCACGGAGATAGGTCTAAAGTTAGCCGGCTATAAATATAGTGAAAATAGCGCCTGTGATAAAAAAAAAAAAAAAAAGGGGTGTAGTTAGGGTAATTTTACCACAACATGTGTTAAATTTATCACACACCCATGATATTTTCAGATAGAGAGAGAGACTGTTCATAAGGCTCTCATATAAGTAAACTATACTTCTGTAAGAGAGGCAACTAGTAACTCGGGGTGAGGTTTTGGTGGTAGGTACGTTTTGGGGGGCAGTTTTACATGCACAGTCAGAGGTACGAACAACAGCACAGTAGACATCAGTGAAGATTTTATATGATTTGGAGGGATGAAAGGTATAAAAAGATGAGATTTCTACAATGTACTCTTGACCTAGTTTGATGCACTCTGCCTTATAAAGAGTCTCTCTCGTTCTCTCTCTCTCTCAAACATGATATTTATTCCAAATCCCAGTTCAGTTGTAACACACAGCTATCTCAGGCATAAATCCAGGAAAAAAAAGGTGTAGTTAACTCCCATGAAAGCGTGCATTACCTTATTGAGGGCAATATTAAGCATCCTTCATTTTCATAAACTCCTCCCGCTTGACTAAATTTTTTTAAATGTGCATATGCATCTCGCGATGTGTTATTTATCACATACATTATCAGGGGGGATTTTAAATCCCCAGCATGCGGAAATCCTCCGAAATATGCATGTGGGCAGGCCACACACGCCAAGCACATTTTCAAAACAGCCCAGCAATGCGCGCATATCTCCTGGTACACGCAGAAGTGCTGGGCATTTAAAAAGGGGTGGGTTCAGGGCAGGGGACAGCCAGGACAGCACCATTTTGCCGGTGCAAGGAACTTACTCCTGCTTAGAGGAGCAGGTAAGTTCAAAAACAAAAAAAAATAGGATAATTAGGGTGGATTTAGAGGTCAGGATAGAAAGGGGAAAAGGGAGGAAGATTAGGGGGATAGGGAAATTTGTTCCCAGTCCACTCCTTTAATGCAGCGGACTGGGAGGGAACTGGGAAAAGGCCTGATCACATCACCACATGTTTTTACAAAATACCTCTCCCTTGTGCGTGCGAGTCAGAACCCACGCGCACATGCACACACTGATATAAAATCGGGCACGCATGTGCATGCGGATATCAGATTTTATAACACGCACGCAACAATGTGTGCATGTTATAAAATCTGTGCATCCATGTGTGCGTGCTGAGAACCGCGCGCACATGGATGCCCACACAGTCTTTTTAAAATTTAACCCATGGCATTACTGCAGGCATTAGGGTAATAACACCCACAATAATGCCCTAATGCGATTTGATAAATGACCCTGTTAGTTGGATATATCTGAAAATCAGGTAAGTTAGTTGGATAACTAAATCTCTCCCCAGAACACCTCTGGAATGGCCGTTTTTTTAGCCAGCTAAATTATAGCCAGTTAATGACTAATCTGGCCATAATTTAGCCAGATCAGTGACTGAATATGCTAAATTAGCCATTTAGAAGGATAACTTGCGAGTTATCCGTCTAATTGGCTTTTGAATATTGACCTCAGCGAGTCTTATTTTTATTATGTTTATGTTGGATGTCTTTTATCTTGTTTGTATTTGTTTTAGTATTTTATTATGTTATTTTCTGCAACTCATTTATTTATGTTTTGATTTTATGTTTTTAACATATTTTGACTTATTCCTTACTTGGAGCATTTAATTGCAAACAGGCGGGTAAAACTTTAATAAATGAAATGAAATGAGTCAGGCTTTAAATGTTTGCCTCACCACCCAAAGCAAAACATTTCACAGTTCTTATAGAAAATCACTTGGTTCCAATTGCTGATTTACCCTCAACATAGAACAATACAAAAAGAAAGCACAAGAATAACTTTTAATTCATTTTTAGAAAAAAAAATGTATTCAGAAACAGAGCCAAATTCTTTGTTCAGTATCATTGACCTCTAAAACACTGTGCAGTCAACGATCTTTGAGCGATTTCACTGAATGGCAGGTAAATCAGCAAAGTCCAATCAAGGAAAGCATGTTTATCTGAAGCCAACCACAGCTGCCTTCCTTTACTGGCTTTTCTGCATGAGTGCAAAAGCAGAACTTATACAGCACAATGGCTTTTATGTGACTATTTATGCTGTGTGCCATGTGAAAGCAATTTACACTATAGGTTCTTCAGCTCCATTGGTGATGTCATCATAACGTTCCATGCCATTAATAAGAGACTTCTTCATGATTATTGTATCAGAAAGCAGAGAAGGTGATATATACCACAAACTTTAGGAGTGTGCATGGGAATCATTTTTATTTCATTTGTTTTTCATTTCATTAACTATTTTTTATTTTGCTTCATTTTTTCATTTTAGCATATCGCAATTGTTTTAGCAAGCGCTAACAAAGCAAAATTTGTTTTCTTGTGTCGTTTCAGATGTAGTTGATGTTTTCCATGTGATTTTTTTTTAATTTTCTCTTTATTAAGTTTTTTCAATAATGTACAAAGCATCCATTTTGTTATGAAGCATGGTGTAACATATATGGAAAAAGAATCAGTACAATTTGAAATAATTATTCATGGCAATATATCCATATATTTAAACAACCCATTAGACCCCAAACATTGGGAGGGAGGGTGTACATGCAAATTTAAGGAACATAAGAACATGCCATACTGGGTCAGACCAAGCCCAGCATGCTGTTTCCAACAGTGGCCACTCCAGGCCATAAGAACCTGGCAAGTACCCAAAAACTAAGTCATTTCCATGCTACTGTTGCCAGTAATAGCCGTGGCTATTTTCTAAGTCAACTTAATTAATAGCAGGTAATGGACTTCTCCTCCAAGAACTTATCCAATCCTTTTTTAAACACAGCTATACTAACTGCACTAACCACATCCTCTGACAACAAATTCCAGAGTTTAATAGTGCGTTGAGTGAAGAAGAACTTTCTCCGATTAGTTTTAAATGTGCCACATGCTAACTTCATGGAGTGCCCCCTAGTCTTTCTATTATCTGAAAGACTAAATAACTGATTCACATCTACCCGTTCTAGACCTCTTATGATTTTAAACACCTCTATCATATCCCCCTCAGCCGTCTCTTCTCCAAGCTGAAAAGTCCTAACCTCTTTAGTCTTTCCTCATAGGGGAGTTGTTCCATTCCCCTTATCATTTTGGTCGCCCTTCTCTGTACCTTCACCATCGCAATTATATCTTTTTTGAGATGCGGCGACCAGTATTCAAGGTGAGGTCTCACCATGGAGTGAAACAGAGGCATTATGACATTTTCCATTTTATTCACCATTCCCTCCCTAATAATTTCACACATTCTGTTTGATTTTTTGACTGCCACAGCACACTGAACCGACGATTTCAATGTGTTATCCACTATGACGCCTAGATCTCTTTCATGGGTGGTAGCACCTAATATGGAACCTAACATTGTATAACTATAGTATGGGATATTTTTCCCTCTATGCATCACCTTGCACTTATCCACATTAAATTTCATCTGCCATTTCGATGCCCAGTTTTCCAGTCTCACAAGGTCTTCCTGCTATTTATCACAATCTGCTTGTGATTTAACTACTCTGAACAATTTTGTATCATCTGCAAATTTGATTTCCTCACTCGTAGTATTTCTTTCCAGATAATTTATAAATATATTGAAAAGTAAGGGTCCTAATACAGATCCCTGAGGCACTCCACTGCCCACTCCCTTCCACTGAGAAAATTGTCCATTTAATCCTACTCTCTGTTTCCTGTCTTTTAGCCAGTTTGTAATCCACGAAAGGACATTGCCACTTATCCCATTACTTTTTACTTTTCCTAGAAGCCTCTCATGAGGAACTTTATCAAATGCCTTCTGAAAATCCAAGTACACTACATCTACCGGTTCACCTTTATCCACATGTTTATTAACTCCTTAGTGAAGCAGATTTGTGAGGCAAGACTTGCCTTGGGTAAAGCCATGCTGACTTTGTTTCATTAAACCAAGTCTTTCTATATGTTCTGTGATTTTGATGCTTAGAACACTTTCTACTATTTTTCCTGGCACTGAAGTCAGACTAACTGGTCTGTAATTTCCCGGCTCACCCCTGGAGCCCTTTTTAAATATTGGAATTACATTAGCTATCCTCCAGTCTTCAGGTACAATGGATGATTTTAATAATAATAGGTTACAAATTTTTAGTAATAGGTCTGAAATTTCATTTTTGAGTTCCTTCAGAACCCTGGGGTGTATACCATCCAGTCCAGGTGATTTATTACTCTTCAGTTTATCAATCAGGCCTACCACATCTTCTAGGTTCACAGTGATTTGGTTCAGTCCATCTAAATCATTACCCATGAAAACCTTCTCTGGAACAGGTATCTCCCCAACATACTCTTTAGTAAACACCGAAGCAAAGAAATCATTTAATCTTTCCGCGATGGCCTTATCTTCTCTAAGTGCCCCTTTAACCCCTCGATCATCTAACGGTCCAACTGACTCCCTCACAGGCTTTCTGCTTCGGATATATTTTAAAAAGTTTTTACTGTGAGTTTTTGCCTCTACAGCCAACTTCTTTTCAAATTCTCTCTTAGCCTTTCTACCTAAGAGCCTAAATTTGGCTTCCAGAACCTCCCTCCCACATTTTCCTATGTCGTTGGTGCCCACATGTACCACGAGAGCCGGCTCTTCCCCAGCACTGTCTAAAATCCTATCTAGGTGATGCGTGAGGTCCGCCAGCTTCGCACCAGGTAGGCATGTTACCAGGTGATCCTCACGCCCACCAGCCACCCAGCTCTCTACATTCCTAATAATCAAATCACCAACTATGACGGCCGACCTAACCCTTCCCTCCTGGGCAGTAGGCCTTGGGGAGATATCCTCGGTGCGAAAGGACAATGCATCACCTGGAGAGCAGGTCCTTGCTACAGGATCCTTTCCTGCTGCATCAGGTTGATGCTCTCCAATCATGAGACCTTCTTCCTCCAAGGCATCACCAGGGCTGCCAGTCTGAAGTTGGGAGTTGGCTACTATGTCCTGGAAGGTCTCATCTATATACCTCTCTGTCTGGCTCAGCTTCTCCAGGGCTGTCACTCTAGCCTCCAGAGATCAAACTCATTCTCTGATAGCCAGGAGCTCTTTGCATCATATGCACATGTACAATTTCTCACCGGCGGGTAAAAAATCATACATGTGACACTTGATGCAAAAGACTGGGAAGCCCCCTCTTGCTGCTGGACTGCTGCCTTCATCTCAAATTTGTTCAGTTCCTACTTAAGTTTTAGGTTGCTATGGGAGTACAACCATACAATAAAAACAGAATAAAGGCCACCTAAACCAGTTTACTTCAATGGACTCATTAACTACTGCCAATTTGCAGCAGCGCTTTTTTATCCTCAACAATTCTTTTTAGCTGCTCAGGATGAAAAAATACATAGTTGTCTCTCTCATATTTTACATCACATTTGCATGAAAACCTTAAAATAAAGCAGACTCCCACTGCCAATGCATCCTGTTTTAAAGCTAGAAAAGTTTTTCTTTTCAACTGTGTCGCCTTTGTTAAATCGGGAAAAATTCTGATTCGTGATTCCATAAACATAACAATGATTTTCTTAAAATAAGCTTGCATTATTTCTCCCAAGTCTTTTTCATTAAAGAACGATATCAATAAAGTTGTTCTTTCAGCAATCTCATAAGTAGACGACTCAAGAAAACCTGTTAACCTGTTAGGTTTTCTAAAACATTAGGAGCAACTTGCTTTTGTTGGTTGTTACGTATGGGTAAAAAGAAAACTTTATCTAGGGGGTGGAGTCTCCTCTGGGGAAATTTCCAATACATCAAGAAAATAATGTTTTTTGGTTATCTGAGGAATTTCTCCAATCACCCTGGGAAAGTTTAATACTCTCAAGTTCAAATGCCTCAGCGTGTTTTCAATATATTCAATTTTCCTATTAATAGCTCCACAGTCCTGTATGATAGTTGTTTGTACAACTTTAACTTGTTTAAGATCACTTTCTATAATCTGACGTTTTTCTGTAGTCTCCTGCTTATATACCTCAAAGTTCTTATTCATCACATCTATCTGCTGTGACACAGAATTTAATTTTGTTGAACAGTCCACAAAAGACTTTGCCATGGCTGATGTTAGGTTCCACAGCGAATCTAACATGACTATCTCTGGTTTCTGTGGCATTAAGTCACCTTCGGAAAAGGGAAGGGGCTCTGACCCCAGACTCTCACCTCCTCTCCTCGTCTGGTCTTCTCCTCTTCCCGGATCAAAAGCTCCAGAGGGACTCTCTCCATTATTCATGAAGGTCTGTGCAGGATCTTCCAACGATACTGCCCCCTCCGACTGTTCAGCTCGAACTCCCTCTTCGGGGCTCCTGCCCAGTCGCGGCGTCGAGGTCACACGCGCAACTGGAGGTAGCCTTTCATCCAGAGGGCCGAGGAAAACTTCTTCCGAGGTCGGGTCACATTCTCCTCTCTGTGACCCGACAGGCAGACCTCCCAGCTCCAAACCAACCGGTTTACCAATGCACTGAAAGATGGTCTTCTGTCCCGAAGGAAGCGCTGGAATTGAGGGGTAATTCCTGACTTTCCCTTTGCGTTTCGGGGCATTTTAGAAATTGGAAATCCTTTCAATAAGAAAAAACGCCGGAACAGTGAGCTCAGTGCGACCACTCAAGTCGCCTTTCCATGTGATTTTAAATGACTATACATTCCTACAAAAAAGTTAATATTATGAAAATGAATTAATTCTCAGGCAGTGTTATGAGAGTGAAACCTTTGAATGTGCGTTTCTATTGTCTTTTTTTATGTTACTGTTGATTCGCTTTCCATGTATTATATGGATATTTCTTTGGGTATTTTTTTCTGCAATTCTGAAAGAGGGTTTTCCTCTCCATAGATTTTGTTCTGCAATGTTTGGCACCAAAGGTTATTCCAAACAACGGTGAGACTGCACTTTGAATACGGTGTACAATTCTGGTCGCTGCATCTCAAAAAAGATATAGTTTGCGATGGAGAAGGTACAGAGAAGGGCAACCAAAATGATAAAGGGATGGGACAGCTCCCCTATGAGGAAAGGCCTGAAGAGGTTAGGGCTGTTCAGCTTGAGAAGAGATGGCTGAGGGGGGATATGATAGAGGTCTTTAAGATCATGAGAGGTCTTGAACGAGTAGATGTGAATAGGTTATTACACTTTCGAATAATAGAAGGACTAGGGGGCATTCCATGAAGTTAGCAAGTAGCACATTTAAGACTAATCGGAAGAAAATTCTTTTTCACTCAACGCACAATAAATATGCTACACTAACTGCACTAACCAAATCCTCTGGAATTGTTGCCAGAGGATGTGGTTAGTGCAGTTAGTGTAGCTGGTTCAAAAAAGGTTTGGATAAGTTCTTGGAGGAGAAATCCATTAACGGCGATTAATCATGTTTACTTAGGGATTAGCCACTGTTATTAATTGCATCAGTAGCATGGGATCTTCTTAGTCTTTGGGTAATTGCAGGTTCTTGTGGCCTGGTTTGGCCTCTGTTGGAAACAGGATGCTGGGCTTGATGGACCCTTGGTCTGACCCAGCATGGCAATTTCTTATGTTCTTATGTATATCCAGAGCTAAAGAAATAGTCATGTTATGGTTTCTATGAAGTTTTGACACTAAATAATCTCAAGAAAGACATAATGGAACTAGAAAGTTATAAAATGAATAGGGATTATAAATGGCTTCTGTATGAAGAAAGGCTAAACAGATAAGGGCTCTTCAGATGGGAGAAGATATGACTGAGAGGTGATATGATAGAGATTTATAAAATCATGAGTGAAGTGAAACATGTAAATAGGGAATGGGAATGTTTACCTTTTCAAATAGTACTAGGGCTCGGGCGGGGACATTCCTTGAAGCTAGCAAATAGAAGATATAAAACAAATGGGAGAAAGTATGTTTTCACTCGACACACAGTTAAGCTGTTGCCAGAGGATTAGGTTAAGGCATCTAGCATATGTGGTTTAAAATGGGGTTTGGACAAGTTCCTGGAAGAAAAGTCCCATAAACTGTTATTAGCCAGGTAGTCTTAGGGAAAGCCACTGTTTATCCTTGGGAGTAAGCAACAAGGAATTGCATCTTCTCTGTGGGTTCTGCTGGGTACTTATTTTTTATATACCACTTTTTCAGACCCTTCAAAGTGGATTACATTTAGGTACCATAGGTATTTCTCTGTACCTGAGAGAATGGTGGGTGAAGTAACTTGCCCAAGGTCACAAGGAGTAGCAGCAACAGGATTCAAACCTTGGCTTGCCTAGTTCTCAGCCTGCTCTAATCACTAGGCTACTCCTCCATGCTTACTTATTGCCTAATGACCCAGATGAAGACAGGATGCTGGGCTTGATGGTCAAAGGTCTGACCCAGCATGGCACATCTTATGTTTTTAAGATTATTTTGCATAGGATGAAATAGTTTAAAATATAGTAACACCTAATCAAATTAACTTCAACCTCGATAAATTATTTTTCTTTTTATCAAATAATTTTTAACATGTTAGATTTCATTCAGATTTCATTTTTTGTTGTTCTTGTGTGTGTTTAATTCTAATTTTTCCCGCTCTCTGAAATTTGTATTAGTGTAGGTATTTGATATTATAGCTGTTCCCTTTTGTATTGATCAAGAAAGGTAAGAAATGTACATATTGGTCTCTCTCTCTCTGCTTTTCCTCACTTATCACGGAAATTTCTATCTATAAGACTATCTCAAAAGCCATCCCCTCTTTATGATGCTTAGGGGATCAGAGATGGACACTTAGGGGGTCATTTTTCAAAATGCGGTAAGGCGTTTTCGCATGCGTTAAGGGCTTATCGCATGCGAAAACGTGTTTACCGCATGCGATCGTATGGTGCGATGCAAATTCCAAAAATAGGAGGAGTTAGGGGTGGGTTAGCCTCTCTGATGAAGAGCTATTGCACAGCTGTAATGCTGATTTTAACTACACCTCTTTCAAATGTGTTAGGCTGTGTGTTTCAGAGAGAGAGAGAGAGAGAGAGAGAGAGTCCATCAAGCTAGGTTGAGAGAACCTTGCCCAAATCTCATCTTGGAGTGAGTTTCCTCACTCCGAAGGCCAGCAAATCTTCACAAGAGACCACTGTTCTGTTCGTAGGTGTCACATAGAATGTCAAAGTGGTCCCTAACCCCCTACACTCTTACCTAATCCCCACCTCGAGTTACTAGGTGGGCCTACCATAGGGATACAAATACCTGCCTATGGGCCATGAGATTATGGCCACTCTCTCTCTCTCTCTTTCTCTCTCTCTTAACAGTGGTTGAATGCAGGAAATACAACAGGTGAACACTTATCACAGAATCTGAAATGGTATCACAAATTGTGGTAAATGCTATATTAGCATAAAACACACCCCTTTTGCTATCGCATGCGGTACTTACCGCATTTTGATAAATCCAGGCCTTAGTTGGCTTGTTTAAATTCTGAAAGCAATGGGGCCTATGCACTCATGAACATTAGCATTACTCTGCAGGTCAGAGTGCCAGAGGCACAATTTTGGATTTGACACCAGTGCCAGCAGGAGGAAAACCAACTGCCTCCTGCTGACAAAGATTCTAGGCCCCTTTTAGGCTGTGAGTGGGAGATTTTGCAGGCCTGGAGGCCCATTTTGTTGTTTGGTGGCTGGAACATTACAGAACCTTGAAAATAGATTTATTGATTGGTGGGGGAGGTTTCAGGGGATGGGGGAAGATTTCCAAATGCCTTTTACTTTGGGTCAGTTAGCACCAAGAAAATTCATATGCAGTGGCTATGGTGTTCAAATTTGTTATATAGAATATCTTTGAATTTACTTTATAATCAAAGATCATTATTTACAGGGATGGTAACTTTCAAAGGGTGCACGGACACACATTGATGCATATGTATCAGTGTGCACTCAGGGACAAGGATATTTTATAAACATACGCACACATACACATATGTGTGCGTATGTGTGTGCTCTATTTTGCACATAGCCTTAAACATCTGGGTCTCAACAACGTAAGCGGGGGAATTTTATAACTGGTGCATGTCCACACCATGACCAGTTTCATCAGTTCATCCACCAGTTTGCCCAGTGACGAGCTAGGTCCTCCAAACCCCCTTGGTTTAATAGTCTGCAGTCCCCCAGTTACCGCAGACCCTTTAAACTCCTCAGAAATGGCTGGTTTTTGTGGGTTTTTAAGTTACACTTCCTCCATAGCAGAAGTAAAGTTTTGTGGCACTGGACCTAGGTACGTGCCCAGCCACACAACTATTTGCGCACATCTCTAGGCCCCGCCCCGGAATGCCACGCCCAAACCATGCCTTTTTTTGAATCGGAGTGAGATATTCATGTATTGGGAGATGCACATGCATGTGGGTGGCTTTTAAAATCTGGTGCATGTGTGCATGTCCTGTATGCACGTGAATCTCCCGATTTTGGTGTACGACCAGCTTTTAAATTTCACCTCTTAATTAGTGACTTAGAAACCAGGGCCCGTGCGACCCTCCAGGCAGCACATGTGACTGCCTAAAATGGCATAGTTGAAAATGAGGCCAGAGTCAACACTGTTCCTGCTCTTCCCTGTTGCTTCTCCCTCCCCTCAATGGCTCTAGCAGCTCCTCCATTTCCCTCTCCTTCCTGCTGACCATTCCTCTCCCTATTTATGTCATAAATATTCATTGTGGATATCCTGAAAACCTGACTGGCTGGGGGTCACTCAGGACAGATTTGGGAAGCCCTGTTCTAGATTTTCCCTTCTCCTTATTTATGCTTTTCAAATTATTTTATTTCGGACAAACATTGACATTGGAAACCAAAAAGACACAAAAAGAAATGCATGAGAAAATGTTGGTTACAGATGATCTAAAAAGAACAAGACAAGTTCAAGTATATTACTCCACGAATTCAGTTGTTGCCTCCTGGATATGGTTGGTGGTTCACTATTTTCATGTCCATCTGGCAGGTGCTGCCATGTTTTTAACATTCAGTAGAGTACTACCGCCAAAGTGGAAGATCTTGGAAGGGCATGCATTTCAGCTATGGGATGTCTAGCCTGCTGGGCTCCTTAAATTACCTTTCATGAACTGGTTTCTTCAGGTTGGAAAATATCTTGGACACCAGCAGAAAGTGTTTATCCTTAAATGGATAATCTTCAGAATAAAAGTAGATTGTTTATCTTGCAAGTAGCTGGATCAATGACAAGTAATAGAAGGATTTCTTCCAGGAGCCTGCAGTGAGGTTACAGCCATGAGCTCCTACTGGTAGTGACACAATAGGCACTGATTTAGCAGAAGCAAATAACATCTCATCTAAATCTAAATAAAAATATTGTAAATAACATGTTTTCATTTTCTTCCTTAATTATTTTGTGCACTAAACTCTGTAGTCATTACCTTATACAGTACATACAGCAATTTACTACAAAACCCAATTCCTCTGGATAATCCATACAGCTTTTAACAGCTGTAATTACTTTCACATGTTGAGTGACAGCTAAACTTCTCTCCCAATAAATTCTTATTTTGAAGTGTTACAAATATGCTGTACTAGGACTATACAGTCTCCTACTAGTAGTTAATTTCCTCATAATTCTTGGATAACTACATTTCGTTCTGCACTGTCAAAAAAATGTCATTTGCATTTTAATTTCTATTTGTCTTTCAGGGTGGTAAATATCATGTTAGGTGCATTTATGATTCTATTTCAATTACTTTAACTCCTCCCTAAGATCAGATTTGCAATTACAAAAGTAGTAACTGTAATGGAGCATTATCACAGAATTATAATTCATTGACACTTATTGGTTAAGTTAGGCAAGTTAGTTTGCTCATATTAAACACCACCATTCCTTTCCACAACAATGTGGGTCAAAGAAAACAGTTTAATACAGATGAATCACAACTTTCCTGTTTTGGGACTAGATTTAATCTAAACCTGACCACATTAAACTAATATAATCAAAATATATAAGGGATCAAAAATATTTTTGCAAAATGCTTATGCTCATCAAAAACCTTTAGTGCAACATTGACCTTGAAGTCAGCATCATATATAATTTCTTCATTGTAATATCAATATTGATAAATTCTATGATATAATCATATGCAAATGTTGTTGTTTTTTTAATTTGAAGATTTTTTTAAACATTTGATTGCGCTGAATACACCAATTAATTGAATCTATGGGCAAAAATGTGAACACCTGCTCTCTAGAATTTATCTTTCACATCAGCATTTGGTTTTATTGGAAGGACTTTTTTGTCTTGGTTTAAAGGAAAACACATTTTTTAAGCAAAATTAAAAAAAAATGTTGCCATATAATTATATCTTGAAATTCAGATTATCAAGGTTTCTATTACATTGAAGAAATTATATATGATATCAACTATAGGATCAGTGTTGCACTAAGGGATTTTGGTGAGTACAAACATTTTGGAAATATATTTATGCCCCACTTATATATTTTGAATAATTTGAATTGATTGTAAATAACCTGACCCATGTTAAGGTTTAAAAAGGAATACATGCCCCTTAATGATTCTTAAGATGCAGAATTAAACATGTTGAGTCTGACCCTTATGAACATCTACACTCAGCTGTCATACTAAATTTTGCCTTTGAGGTATGCTGAGTATGAGCTGAAGAGGGGAATCTTGTATGCTTATCCACTTGAGATGGCAGAGTCCAAATGTGAAAGAAGAAAAATCTGGCCTAGATAAGGAGAAATATTTTACAAATGGCCATACTTTATGGCTGGCAGCTGAGATATATCCTTAATGTGGTCAGAAATAACTGGGCAGACTGAGCTGGGTGGTCTTTTTCTACCATCATTTACTATATTAACATGTTTCCTATTATTTGATATCTCTATAAATGTACAGAGAAGTTAAAGGAATAACAAACATGAATACAGGAATGTAGAAGCAGTATATATAGATTGCAAGAGTGGACATAGCAACTGTAAGAACATGAACATAGGTATAGAAGATCAAGATTCAGGTATATAAGAGAAACAGAGATAGGAATTAACTTACAAACATTACAGTTAGTATATAAGAAAATCCCTTGGAACACCAACCCAGCAAGGGATTCTGGGCAAGGGTGGATCCCTGCAGACTGGGATAAGAGACCAGTGCCAAGAGGGATTAGGTGAGACCCAGGAGAAAGAAGAAAACCTCAAGGAAGTGAATATAACTGAACTGTAAGTTGCATTGCCACATTTATTTTGTTAAACTGCATGAAACAGCAAGATTGTTTAGTTTGTTACTTTTCACCAATAAAGATTTTTGCCAGAGTCCAGCCTGACGTCTGTTCTCTGGCTGTTCCTGACCACTTGGTACCACACCATCTATGTATATTTTGAAGCAAATCCCAACTGCAGAATCATGCATTTTGATCCACTGATGCATCATGATGCTTTAGATAAAAGACTTTTACAAAATATTTCAACCAATCTTTCAGATCAACATAAGAGGCTTCTTGATTTATCCCATTATCATGACCCACTGTAGAATTAGGATCAACAAATTGTAAGTGTTAACCTTTTTTTTAAGAACATAAGAAAATGCCATACTGGGTCAGACCAAGGGTCCATCAAGCCCAGCATCCTGTTTCCAGCAGTGGCCAATCCAGGCCATAAGAACCTGGCAACTACCCAAAAACTAAGTCTATTCCATGTTACCATTGCTAATGGCAGTGGCTATTCTCTATGGGGTAGATTTTCAAACCGCGCGATTTGGCGTACTTTTGCTGGCGCATCAGGCGCAAGCAAAAGTACATGGGATTTTAGTAGATACGCGCGTAGCCGCTAAAATCCTGGATCGGCGCGCGCAAGGCTATCGATTCCGTATAGCCGGCATGCGCCGAGCCGCGCAGCCTACCCCCGTTCCCTCCGAGGCCGCTCCGAAATCGGAGCGGCCTCGGAGGGAACTTTCTTTTGCCCTCCCCTCACCTTCCCCTCCCTTCCCCTACCTAACCCACCCGCCCGGCGTAAATCCCCCTTTGTCGGGGGATTTACGCCTCCTGGAGGGAGACGTAAATCCCCGCGCTCCAGCGGGCCGCTGGCGTGCCGGGACGCAACCTGGCGGCGGGTACGGAGGGCGCGGCCACGCCCCCGGACCGCCCCGGGCCGTAACCGCGCCCCTGGGCCCGCCCCCAAAACGCTGCCAACACGCCCCCAAAACGCCATGCCGACTGGGCCCGCCCCCGACACGCCCCCCTCAGAAACCCCGGGACTTACGCGAGTCCCAGGGCTCTGCGCGCGCCGGTAGGCCTATGTAAAATAGGCGCACCGGCGAGCAGGGCTCTTAAAATCCGCCCCTGAGTGAACTTAATAGCAGCTAATGGACTTCTCCTCCAAGACTTATCCATCCTTTTTAAACACAGCTATACTAACTGCACTAACTCAGTACTGCTACTAAGCTCTTCCATAAGGTCAGTGAAGAGAGAGCATGGTTGCACTAGGGGTCTAAATAGTAAGCATCCTTTACTCTTGGCTTATTCAAAGGGACAGTCAAAATCTGTAGAAGTGTGGAACCCAAAATGGACATAATAGTTCTTTCCCGTTGTTTTTCTTCTTCCCCACCAAATTAATTTTCAACAGTTACAAAAGTTTATTGATTAAGTAGTGTTTGTCAGTTTATCAGCTGCACATTTTAAAATACAGTATTTTTATCTACCCTACTTTTAATAACCACTTCATTATCTATTTCAGGAAGCTGAATCTGTACAGCTTGCAGTCCTACTATTGTAACAACTAAAGTATGGTTTGTGCACATCCCTTAAGAGGTACAACAGTATAAAGCAGCTTTGCTAACATTAAATACATTTCATACATCAAGTGGCATCTATAAAAGACTGCTCACTTTCAAAAAATGTTTCAGTTCAAAACATGAGAAGGAGCATAGGGTGCCAAAGGAAAGAAAATGGAGGAACATGCGTGGATTTATAGTTAAGGAAACGCTTTCTCTAGCGCTGGCTGACTGTTTCATTATGAATAATAGAGGATGCACAATGTGAGCTGTCTCTCTAACAGAGATGAGGAGGGTGGAGGGGTAAGGCTATTATCAGTTCTTTTCTTTGGCGGTAACTCCTTTCCTGGAAAGGGGAGATATGATTTCCCTCCAAGTGTGCTGATGTGTAATCAGCAGGAATAAGAATATCCTGACTGGGGATGAAGTTGTGAAAAGGGTGTCGCCATTGTAGATTTATGAGGTATTGTAATGGTTGAAGTAATGGCAGCAGGGAATCACTGTGTTGGAACGTACCAAAATTCCTCAGTCATGTAATATCCCTTATTCTTGTCTTTCTTGTTGAGTCTTATGGGACTTCAGAAAGGGGAAGTCATGCATCGGACACAAAATCCAGGAGAGTTACATTTTTATCTTTTCATTATCAATAGTAAAATAGCTTCAGTGAACAAAAATGATTTGGTAATTACCGTAAATTCACTGTTTTATAAAAGTCAGAGTTTTGCTTTGAGTGAGTATACAGATGATTTGTAGCATGCACCCAGATGTTAACTGAAAACAGGCTGCCTTACTTACAACTAACACTCTACAAATGAATAATTTCCATATTTTTCAAGCACTTGCATTCTTTATTCACACTGCTGTCGGGCCAAGTGTTTCAGATTTCAGATTCCCGCATGTATGTTTTCCTGTCATCTGTGTATTTTGTATTTTATTCTTTCATCCTTCCCATGACTGCCCAGTCCTATCACTAGATATCATAGGAGACCTATGAGCCTTATATAAAGAAAGTGAAACATGCTTGGGCTAACCAGTATATTGGTTTGTTTCTGAGATATCATTGTGACAGATCCTATGGTCACGTCACAATTAAGACCTGGGTGAACTCTTGGTTCAGCTAGAAAAATGCAGGTTAGTGTGAGGGGAAGGTACCATTCAAATTCAGCCCCTCTCTTTGAGGGGGTCAGGCCGAGTGCTCAGGCCGAGTCAGAGGAGCCAGGAAAGCCCTGTCCAGAGTCAGGAGGGGGTGTCCTCATCCAGTCCACTCACTGGCTGGTTGGCATTTTCCCTCTTGGTCTATTTTCCAGGTTTTAAGATTTTAAGTGGTAGAAAGTCTCACTGGACAACCTGGGGCCTTTCTTGGGCTCAGGGATTGGGGAATGTCTCTGGGATGCCCAGGCATAGGGAAGACCTGCCTCTAAAGTGGTACTGACCTGTTATGAGGAGGAGCTCTGGTGTTAAATTCAGTTATGGGACAAAAGACTTTGATTTCAAGATCCAGGAGGAAGTTCTGGCTGCCCTTTCTTCCTGTTTGAAGCAAAGAGAGCTGCTTGCTTCAAGGGGATTCTCCCATCACGGATCCAGAAAGAAGAAATATAAGACTGTGTAAGAACTAAGGAGATCCTGAAGATCTGCTAACCATGAGTAAAAGAAATCAAACATCACTGCGGACACAAATTCCAGTGTTTCAATCACCACCCTGAGGAGGCAGACAGAGAGAAGATTTACTCTGTGCCATAGATTCTTTATCATTTATGTCAGATTGGAAGGGATTTTGCCCACCTGGGAGCTCCACTTTTCCTAATCCAAGAGAGTGGATGTTTCCTCCCTGGCCCTGATATGTGAGTCCTGCAGAGACTAGAGGAAGAGACTGTAAGGAAAGAAAATAGGAAAATTCTGTGGTGCTACAGCTTGAGTTATTGTGCCATTCATCACCGTTGTTTGAACAGTAAAGACCTTAATTTGGACACTAACCCAATTACTCCAAAGTATATGTTCTGCACTCACTGCACCTACCATAAGGACAAGTCCCCTCTCCCAAGGGAACACAAAGAAAAAGGGAAGATGTTAAAAGGTCACCTCTGTCACATTAGAACCTGAAGTATAATCTCCCCCCCCCCCCCCCCCACCTACAAAGGATCTGGCCCGGGAAGTAAGCCAGAGAGTGGTTCCAGCCCTGAAGAGAAACACATTATTTTATGGTCCCACCCATGCAGGATAGACATACCGGGGAGGGGGTTCCATAAAATGGCACCCAATGTGAGGATAGAAAATGTGCAGGGGAGTGAATTGGGAAGATTTGGATATGGAATCTGCTATTTTATAACTGCGCCAACTTGTGCTGTGTTAGAAGAAAAACCGTGAAATTCCGCAACATGGCTGCCAGTTCCACCACCAAAACCACAAGCAAGAACTGAAAGCATGCTAAACATTTGCGAGGGAGAAGGGAGTGCATCGATGCATGATGTCATTGAGCAGCGCAGTGTCTCCGTATATGCACGTCCATCACCCACGGGTTTATAAACCACGCATGTGGAGCGCCCTACGAGGAGCAAGGAGAGAGTGCAAGGCAAGCTGTGTGCAAGGCCGTGAGCAAAAGCAAATGGCAAAAACAACATTTTTCTTCACCTGCTGTGGGGAAAGAGAGCAATACCAACATAGCAGAAATCCCTGAAGTCTGGGGTGGGAGGCAGGCCCTCTGCTGCTGCACCAGAAGGCAAAAGACCCAGATCGGCATCAGGGTCTGATGGACAGCAAGGCCTAACCACCAGCCTAGGATCATCCACCGGGGGTGAGGCCACAAATTTCTTCACCTTGAAGGAAAGGATTAAACTCCTTCTCTGAGGATGCCAGCCTATGGGGGCTTTAGAGTGTACAAACTATTTTACCCTTCAGCAATCTGCAACCGGTGAGCCTCCAATGTTGCAGCTGTTACTGCTTGCTGTACCAAAGAGACCAAGCCTGATAGCACTCAGCCCGACACCCATCACAAGCCAGCAGCTGGTGTCAGCTGAGTGGTGGCTCAGTGGGAGCGATCCGTGTCCCTCTGCAAAGTGTCAGATGGCAGTAGGGATCACAGTGCAAAGCCAGTGACCAGCACGACAAAATAAGTACCAGCTTTTCCCAGCGTAGGGAGATGCCACCATTGCATTCCAAGAATTGTTGGTGGGCCTTACCGATCAAGCCTCCAGAAAGTATGGGAAGCAGCAGAAGAAGCAAAAGACTGAAAGCTTGAAACCAGGCCTCCCTGAAAAGGAAAAGGAGGCACTAGTGAAGGTATTGACCCCTGGAGTGCAATAATGGATGCAGAGGAACATATGTTGGCCACCAAAGAAGCAACAGCACCTGAGAGCAGCAGCAGAACATCACTGTCCCAAACAGCGGGAGGCTGAGACTTCAAGCGATCAAGGTAAGCCATTGCCCAGAGGCCTTTGACTGATATCAATAGGGGCACAACTGACTGCCCCTATTGTTTCAACCAAAAGGAGGCAAGGAAGGTCGCCTGACTCCTTATTGTCTCATTCCAGCTATTCCAGCTCCCCATCATTCCAGTGAGTGGACTGGTGTGTGGAATTTAAGAACTGGAATATGACCATTAGCGCTGGTATTGCAAGAGAAAGATTTTCCATTTAGCCACCTGAAGTTAACATTTATGCTTGGGAGCTTACGGCCTATAGAAAGTATGAACAAGCAACAGTTGGGAATATTGTAGTCCAACTCTGGGTTTTTCATTTAAGAATGCTTTCCAACCAGAAGGTTGCTTCTTCCATCTCCCACTTTCTTGATATCTCCAGTCACCAATGAAATCTCTTTACCATCCTCAGTAACAGAGATATTGTCAAGAAAGGATTTAGTGGAAGAAGCCATACATCTTGATGTAAAAAAAATCAATCCTAGGTGGAACCCAGCAAAAGTCATGGATCCCAGAAGCCTCTCAAGGGCCTCTCAAGTCAAACATTTAGTTTGGAGGCATGTGAAGAATGATTTTGGCCTCTGTTACCCATATGTACCAGTCTACATCATGAACTATTTGAAGGAGCATTGTGAAGCATGGATCCTGGAAGAGGTGGACCGGAGGATTTTCAAAACGTCCAATTCATATTTTGCAGAGCCCGGATGATGTGCAATATTCCATACTTGTATCAGAAGAGAATGTTCCACCACCTATGCCAGGACAAAGGGCACATTACCCATTAACCAAAAAGCACAGTTGGTGAAGGATTTCTTTATCTCTATGGTGGCTAAAGAAAAGGAGAGTACTATCCATTATCCAACCTCTCCTTTCCAGGATATAGGATCTATTCCCATGAGAACAATTCCAAATATCTCCAGATCAGGTAGATACTTCATCAGATCCCCTGCCAGGTGGCTCTAGCCTATGACTGTCACTTGCAGCAGAGTCCAGCTAATCTGAGAATGTATACCAGAAATGTACCCCTCTGAGATTACTGAAGACCCCTCCTCAGTCACTTACTTCATCATTGGGGTCCTGAATTAAGGTTCCCCTCACCTTCAGACTCTGAAGAGCAAATCTCCTCTGACCCCATCCCAGAATCTCCAGAACACTCATCTCCACTAAAAGACCTTTCCTTTGCCAGATTTCTGTACAAGTTGGGAAAAGCTCTCAGAGTCAATGTGCACAAGGATAAAAATATTCAAGTAGGACACTCCATTGGAACCAGCAGCTATCCCTATCCATGACTTCCTATAAGTATTACAGACAAGAATGTGGGAAAATCCTA
The DNA here is from genome assembly GCF_901001135.1 of Rhinatrema bivittatum. NCBI lineage: Eukaryota > Metazoa > Chordata > Amphibia > Gymnophiona > Rhinatrematidae > Rhinatrema > Rhinatrema bivittatum. The sequence goes on along the minus strand of NC_042622.1, from coordinate 119,371,283 downwards.
TTTCTTGTGCACGGGTACAAGGAAATTAGACCTCAAAAGTAGAATGCAAAAACCCTGGGATTTGGAATAGTGTAATTACCTCATCAATCAGCTGTTGTAGAATCAGCTCTTAAAAAAGCAAAGAAAATAAGAATATACTCAAATACTCCATTGGGAATAGATCCCAAATTATTGACAATTTTGATAAGAAGGTATTCCAAAACTCCATGCTAAATGCACAGATTTCTGCCCACCAATTCTATATGGTTCAATACTTACATGATTGTATTTAGAAACTGAAGCTTTTCCTTCCACCCAGCAAAAGCAAAGTTGTGTACTCTCAGCCATTCCTAGATACTGAAAAAGGCAAAAGCCATCTTATTTGCTTCATACCTCAACAGTGTCCATCAGAGCATACCGCATAGCTTAGTTGATAGCAAGACTATGTCCATAACAAGTTGGCGGATGTCCCATGCCAAGGTAATCACCTTTTTGTTGAAAAGCTCAGAGAAATAGTTGCTCAAGGAGCAACATGTGGTGGTCAAATCCCTGTTGAAGGGACCAGAACATCCTTTTGCAAGGTGCTATTACTACTCTTTTAAAAGACAGTATTTGCAGAGAGATACCCCTTCCAGCAATTTCAAAGATACTGGATACAGTCTCTACTTCCACAACAGCAGCAGCTTCTGGAAGCTTTCAACCTAAAGTATCTCTGCAAGTCAACCCAAGTCTGAACCAAGTTTTTGACCACACTCCAAACCCAGTAACAATCCTTTCCAGTAGGGAAAAGGATCCAACACTTCCTTGAGGAATGGCTCAAAATTACCAAAGATTGCTGAGAACCCGAGATTGTGGCATCTGGATACCACTGCATTTCTCCTGGCTTCCAAAGCTGCCTCATTGCTCAGTCTTTAATCTAGATCCATCTCACTTGAAGCAACTCTGCCTGGAAGGGGAGTCACTCCTCAAACAGTGGATGATAGAACCTATTCCTCCACATCATCATGGTCAGTGGTTCTATTCCCATATACTTCTTTATGCCTAAAATGTTATGCTGCGGAGTGTGAACCTTGGTCCAGCGAAGAACGGGTGTTTCAAACACTGGAAGGCGAGGCCTTGTCGAGTCCTTATGTGGAAACAGAAGAAGATCTGGATGCAGGCGCCTCCTGCAGGGTCGTGTAGTCCCAGATGGCTGGCGCCTCCAGCGGGTCGTGTAGTCCAGATGGCTAGCGCCTCCAGCAGGTCGTGTAGTCCAGATGGCTGGCGCCTCCAGCAGGTCGTGTAGTCCAGATGGCTGGCGCCTCCAGCAGGTCGTGTGGTTCAGATGGCTGGCGCCTCCAGCAGGTCGTGTAGTCCAGATGGCTGGCGCCTCCAGCAGGTCGTGCGAAGGAGAAGAATAGATGCCGTCCAAAACAAGAGGATTTTCGGGAAACTCGCAGCCAGTCCAGGGATCGGAGCCAGAGAAGACCACAGCCGGTCCAGGGATCGAGAGCCAGAACACACCTCAGCCGGTCCAGGGATCGAGAGCCAGAACACACCTCAGCCGGTCCAGGGATCGAGAGCCAGAACACACCTCAGCCGGTCCAGGGATCGAGAGCCAGAATACGGCCGATGCCAGTCCAGGAGTCAAGAGCCAGAATACGCCGATGCCAGTCCAGGAGTCAAGAGCCAGATACCACACCCAAAACCAGTCCAGGAGTCGATCACAGGAGCGCAGGAAACAAGACAGGAACCACTGGGAGCCAAGAAGCCAAGGCAAGGTCTGAGGTGCAGACCTTGCCTTAAATACCCTAGCCGTAGGAGCTGACAGGAAGGAGCCACTCAATTTCCTGTAGTGGCTCCTTTAAGAATTCTTCAGCTGCGCGCGGCTCTAGGGAACCAGCAGGGGGCGGAGTCAGGCGCGCGTTGGGCTGCAGACGCCGCGGCCATGGTTGGAGCCGGAGCAGAACGCCGCGGGACCATGAGGCCAGGACGGAGGTTACCGGGAGCGGCGCGGTCCACCGCCCCGGTGAGTGGGCAGCCCGGCGGCGGCTTACCGCCGTCGGGGAGCATAACAGTACCCCCCTCCTTAGGCCTCCCCCTAGAAGGCCCTGGGCTTATCCGGATGACTAGTATGAAAGTTCTTGAGAAGATCTTTGTCGAGGATGTTCGTGGCCGGCTCCCAAGAATTCTCCTCAGGTCCAAAACCCCTCCCAGGCAAGAAGATACTCCCATGTACGACCACGGCGGGCGGACATCCAAAACGTCGTGCACTGATAGATAGAATCCTCCGCAGTCGTAACCACTGGGGAAACAGGCATCTTACGGGACGACCAGGTGAGGAGAACCGGTTTTAAGAGAGATACATGAAAGGAGTTATGAATTCGAAGAGTAGAAGGTAAACGTAATCGATACGTCACAGGGCCCAAACGTCTCAGCACTGGGAAATGGGCCAATGTACCGCGGAAGCCAATCTCATCGAAGGAACCTTTAAAACGAATGTTATTTGGTGCTCAACCACACTCTGTCCCCCGGCAAAAATCGTGGGAGCAGGTCATCTATGGCGATCCGTGAATCTCTTAGCAGAACTCGCCGCCTTTCGAAGCATCTGATGGGTCTGCGTCCATAGCCTCTTAAGCTGGAGAGCCGTAAGGTTGCGCCGCCGGGGAGGCGACCGGACTGGTAGTGGGATAGGCGGAGCGGGTTGCCGGCCATAAACGATCCGGAACGGAGATGTTCCCGTAGAGGTGCAGGAGTGAAAGTTGTGGGAAAAACTCCGCCCAGGGCCAATAAGGCTGCCCAATCATCTTGTCGGGAGTTCACGTAAGTACGCAAAAATTGCTTAAGAGACGGTTTGGTCCTCTCTGCCTGCCCCATTGGCCTGGGGGTTGAAAAGCCGTGGTGAAATCGAGAGCAATATGAAACTTAGTTGCAAAGGACTCCGCCAAGTACTTAGCAGTGAACTGTGGACCGCGGTCAGAGGTAATGTGTTGCGGAAACCCCCATGGAGACGAAAAATGTGGTGACATAAAGAGTTGAGCCAAACGGGGAGCAGAAGGAAGGGAGGGCAATGTATAAAATGTGCCATCTTGGAGAATCGATCCACTACCACCCATATGACAGTATGTCCTTCAGAAGACGGTTAGGTCGACAATAAAATCCGTTTTGAAAGTGTGACCAAGGTGAAGGTGGGGTACCGGAAGTGGCTGTAATAACCCCCAAGTCTTCCCTGTAGAACCTTTATGTTGAGCGCATACAGGGCACGATTCTATGTAAGCGCGGATGTCTTTGCGCATTCCTGGCCACCAATAGTGCCTTTGTAAAAGGTAAGCGTACGTTTTTGTCCAGCATGCCCAGCTACTTTAGAGTCGTGTCCCCCACTGTAATACTTGTTGCGAAGTCTTCGAGGTACAACCGTCTTGCCGACGGGCACCGTGAAGGTAGCAGAAAGGATAATGCGGGCAGGATCGATGATATTCTGTATAGGCTCTACGACATCTTCGCTGACGAAAGATCGTGACGAATGCGTCGGCTTTAATGTTTTTTTGTAGCAGGTCGATAGCGAATCTCAAAATCTAAAGCGAGTAAAAAAAAAGTGCCCAGCGGGCCTGGCGTGGGTTCAACGTTGGGCCTGTTGGTAAGTAGATTAAGTTTTTATGATCTGTAAAAATGGTAATCATATGCTGGGCCCCCCTCCAACACTGACGCCATTCCTCCAAGGCGAGCTTAATGGCAAGCAGCTCCGATCACCAATCGAATAATTGCGTTCTGCAGATGAGAATTTCTTGGAAAAATAAGAGCAAGGATGGGACGTACCAGTGGCAGTCCTTGACTTAAATACTGCGCCAACTCCAATAGTAGAAGCAATCGACTTCGACTATGAAGGGTTCGTCTAGGGTTCTGGGTTGATGCAGGACAAGGTTGTCGTAGAAAAGATTCCTTAAGGGTTTGAAATGCTTCTAGGCCTCTCTTGGCCATGTCTTAGTATTGGCTCCTTTGCGTGTAAGTGCCGTCAGGGGAGCGGCAAGCTTGGAAAAGTCTTGATGAAACTGCGGTAGTAATTAGCGAATCCGAGAAATCTCTGAAGTGCACGTAGACCCGTGGGCTGAGGCCAGTTCTGGATGGATTTTAACTTAACAGGGTCCATCTGAAACCCCTGTTTGGAGATAATGTACCCCAGAAAAGGTAATGATTCAGTCTCAAAAACACACTTCTCCAATTTAGCAATAGATGATTGTCTCGTAGACGTTGCAAAATCTGCAACATGTTGCGATGTGTTTGAAGATCCTTAGAAAAAATTAATATATCGTCTAAGTAAACCACCACACAAATATAAGCAGATCCCTGAAGATTTCGTTAATAAAATGTTGGAAGACGGCTGGAGCATTGGTTAATCCGAACGGCATGACTAAATATTCGTAGTGTCCGTCTCTAGTGTTAAAAGCCGTCTTCCACTCGTCCCCCTCATGAATCCGCACTAGATTATAAGCTCCACGTAGGTCAAGTTTAGAAAAAATTCGGGCTCCTTGTAAACGATCAAATAATTCCGCAATAAGGGGTAACGGGTATCGATCCTTGATAGTTATAGCGTTGAGTCCCCTAAAATCAATACAAGGTCGTAGGGTACCATCCTTTTTTTGACAAAAAAAAATCCAGCTCCAGCCGGAGAGGTGGATCTTCGAATGAAGCCTTTCTGTAAATTGTCCTGTATGTATTCGACATGGCCACAGTCTCTGAAGCGGATAAAGGATATGTCTCCCCGCGGAGGTGTAGAACCTGGAATCAGATTAATAGTGCAATCGAACTCCCGGTGTGGAGGTAATATGTCCGCGGCCTCTTTGGAAAATACATCTGCAAATTGTTTATATTGGGGGGTAATCCCCCTAGGCCAGAGGTGCAAAGTAAGTTTCGAGATTGAGGAGTTTGATTTAAACATGCTCCCGAACAATTGGGTCCCCACTTCGTGAGTCTTAATAGTGTCCAGTCAATTTGAGGATTGTGACGTTGAAGCCACGGAATGCCAAGAACCACCGGGTGAATGGCTTTTTTAAGTACATAGAAGGTAATCCGTTCAGAGTGGTTAGGTGCAATATGACAGTCCAGAAGCTCAGTCTGATGAGTAATGGTCCCAGGTAGGATCCCCATGGATGGAGGAAACGACTAATGGTGTAGGACAGGGTCGAGTAGGAATCTGTAATTGTTCAACTATTTCTTGCAGAATAAAATTCTCCCCCGGCACCGGAGTCCACCAGGGCCAAGGTGTTGAATTCTTGTTCATTGATCAAGAGCGTAACCGGTATCGTGAGTGGGGGAGCTGGAGATGTCAAACCTAGGGTTACTCCCCCATGGACCCTAGGCTCTGAAGTTTCCCGGACGGATAGGACAGCTAGCAATACGATGGCCAGAGCCAGCGCAATACAAACAAAGTCCTTCTCTGCACCGTCTCTGCCGTTCAGCAGGTGATAAAGGACCTCTGCCAAGTTGCATAGGTTCCTCGGTGGTTGTTTTCAGGGGCGGGTCCTTCGCCGGTTGTGCACAGGAAGGGATGATGAGGCCGGAAAATTAGTCAGGCGTCGTCTACCTCCTGGATTCTCCCGAGCTCTTCTTGAAGTCGTCGGTCAATCCTGCTGGCTAAGTCGATCATGGAGTTTAAAAGAGATAGGAAGCTCCCGCGCGGCCATATCATCCTTAATTTTGCCAGACAGTCCTTCCAGGTAAATTGTTCGGAGGGTAGATTCTGCCCAACGAAGTTCCATAGCCAGAGTCCGAAACGCAATAGTGGTAAGCCATGAGCGGTCGACCTCCCTGTCTGAGATGCAGAAGAGTAGATCCCGCGGCTGCTTTTTTCCCAGGGTCTTCAAACGCTGATCGAAACAACTCCAAAAAACGGGGCAAGTCTGTAATATCGGATCAGAGTGTTGCCATAAGGCCGACCCCCAGGCGAGTGCTTTGCCATCCAACAAGGACAGTATATAAGTAGTTCTGGTCATATCATCCGGAAAAAGTGTAGACATGTAAGCGAAAATGCATGTTGCATTGGTCCAGAAATCCTAGACATAGACGCGGATCTCCTGCATACCGCGGTGGAACAGGTAATATGGTACGACTGGTCGGGGGAGATTTTGTGGACTTGGCGGAGCAGGTGTGGCCACAGAACTGCCTACAGGTGGATTAGAGTGCGTCGCCACCACCGCATCTAATCGAGCACTAAGCCGTTCAATGAGGCGGCCATGGATTCTAGCATGTTCTGCTGTTCCACAAGTCTCTGTGCTAGACCAGGAATCGCTCGTATTGCTGAAGCCTCTGCCGGGTCCATGGCCTTGGCTTCCTGTTATGCTGCGGAGTGTGAACCCTTGGTCCAGCGAAGAACGGGTGTTCAAACACTGGAAGGCGAGGCCTTGTCGAGTCCTTATGTGGAAACAGAAGAAGATCTGGATGCAGGCGCCTCCTGCAGGTCGTGTAGTCCAGATGGCTGGCGCCTCCAGTGGGTCGTGTAGTCCAGATGGCTAGCGCCTCCAGCAGGTCGTGTAGTCCAGATGGCTGGCGCCTCCAGCAGGTCGTGTGTTCAGATGGCTGGCGCCTCCAGCAGGTCGTGTAGTCCAGATGGCTTGCCCTCCAGCAGGTCGTGAGAAGGAGAAGAATAGATGCCGTCCAAAACAAGAGGATTTTCGGGGAAACTCGCCAGCCAGTCCAAGGATCGGAGCCAGAGAAGACCACAAGCCGGTCCGGGATCGAGAGCCAGAACACACCGCAGCCGGTCCAGTGGATCGAGAGCCAGAATACGCCGATGCCAGTCCAGGAGTCAAGAGCCAGAATACGCCGATGCCAAGTCCAGGAGGTCAAGAGCCAGATACCACACCAAAACCAGTCAGGAAGTCGATCACAGGAGCGCAGGAAACAAGAACAGGAAACCACTGGGAGCCAAGAAGCCAGGCAAGGTCTGAGGTGCGACCTGGCCTTAATACCCTAGCCGTAGGAGCTGACAGGAGGAAGCCACTCAATTTCCTGTAGTGGCTCCTTATAAGAATTCTTCAGCTGCTGCGCGGCTCTAGGACCAGCAGGGGCGGAGTCCGGCGCGCGTTTGGGGCTGCAGACGCCGCGGCCATGTTGGAGCCGGAGCAGAACGCCGCGGGACCATGAGGCCAGGACGGAGGTTACCGGGAGCGGCCGCGGTCCACCGCCCCGGTGGAGTGGGCAAGCCCCGGCGGCGGCTTACCGCCGTCGGGGAGCATAACATAAAAAATCCGGACTCATTCTGGATTTAAGAAGTCTGAACAAGCATATACCCCCAGGAGAGATTGAAAAAGAACTCTCTCCACCACAATTCTTTCCTTCATTTATTTATTTTAAAAGCTTTATAATCCACAAACATGTAACCCTTTTTCTTGGAAGTGGCATTTTCTTCAAAGGCACACAAAGTAATTTATATTGTAACTTCCTTCACTGATGCTTGACCTTTCCTGTTTGGTTTATCCTCAGGAGTGAGTCCTTTCAGTGTGGGGAAGCTGCCTGCTTATAGCCCAGGCGGTGGTGTGATTCTCTCACAGTTGATGTACTGTGAAGTTGTAGGAAGTGGGATAGATGAACTGGACACAGAACTGGGTGTTCAAAGAATATTTTACTGATTTTGTTCAAAAAGTTAAATAAATGTCAGATCATCAGAAACTGCAAGTTACAGCTAGTTGTCCTCTTTTCTGTGTGTAAGTGCTCAGCTCTCAGGTTCCTTAGCCACTTCTTACCACTATTTCTCTGAATGAGGGAGAGGCCCAGTCTCTGGAGTATCCCTACTCTGCGAGTAGTCCCATATATCACAGAAATATCCTACCTGAGACTCTGTCTCCAGCCTGTGTCCCCGGTGTTCCTTTTGGTGTAGAGATCCCTCTGTAAGTCTCTCCAGGATCTTCCTCCTTCTTCTCGCTGTCTATAACCTCTCAGAAAAAAGTTTCTGATATCCCACTTCAGGAATGAGCTGCTATAGTACCAGCTCCAACCAAGGAGGGTTGCCAAACCTGCACAGAAACAAAACCTGGCCAAAATTCTCTAATTGCGAAAATCTTCTTTGGAATGAACACTATATCACTGTAGCCCCATTCTCCTTACATGGGTGTAGGGGAAGTTCTATAAATGAGGCAGGGGTGAGGCGGTCACTTCAGGCGGCAAACTTGTGGAAGTGGCAAAACCCTGGCCCCCCTCCCCCCCCCCCCCAAGGTCCTCTAGCTGCCACCTCACCCTGCCGCCAAAACAACAAAGGACAAGTGCAGAATCCCCCCCCCCCCCCCCCCCCCACATACACACACCAGCCAGGGTCTCCTTCATCTTTGCCATTTTCTGCGCAGAATTCAAAGTACATCCTGCTTGTGGCGAAGATGAAGGCCTCCGGCATTGCAATAGCAGAGCACGTCCTGCTCGCAGTGATGATGAAGGCCCCGGTGAGAGTGAGTGTGTGTTTCTTTAGATATGTCCTCTGCATTCGACACCATTGATCACAATATCTCTATCGTTTGCAAGAATGTGGATTAGCCGGAACAGTTCTAACCTGGTTTCACTCATACCTTTCTGAACATTCTCAACACCTTAAATTTAATCATGAAATCTCTTAGTTTCTCTCAACAAAATTGGTGTTCCTCAGGGTTCAGCTCTTTCTGCTGCTCTTTTTAATATCTGTCTAACTCCAATTTGTTAAAATCCTATCTAAATGGCTGATTGCTATCAAGTCCATGGTGATGATATTGAGTCTGTTTTGCGCATTTGCCCCTCTTGGAATGAAACTCTCAAGCAACTTAATATATGCTTCTCTGTTATCAAATGTTGGTTAAACCAAAACAAGCTTTCATTAAATATGTCTAAAACACAGTTTCTTACGGTAGCCAGTCCTCACCTTATGCTTACGGAAAAGATCATCCAGCTTGATAATACAAAATTTCAAAATCAAGAATCAAGTCAAAAGTCTTGGTGTTGTCTCAGACAGTACCCTTTATTTTTAACCTCAAATCAGTTAAGTGATTAGAAATGGATTTTACAGGATGCGTGTTAAGTTCGGACTTAAGAAATTTTTGCACACTCCAGAATTCCATACTCTATTACAAGCCTCGATATTTCCAGTTATCGACTACTGTAACAGTCTTTATATTGGCCTTCCACACTCCACACTACGAGCACTACAGCTTTTGCTAAACTATTCAGCTCGCTTAATCAACGGTTTGAGATGATTTGATTGTATTACCCCAGTTTTGATTGAGTTACACTGTCTCTCAGTTGGTGGGAGAATGAAATATAAAATTTTCATGACTATTTTTAAACTGCTTTCTGACCAATCTTGCCCATGGGCAAATGCTATCTTGAAATTTTATTAGCCCTAAAGAAATTTTTATTCTTCCTAGCGGGGCTTATTAGATGTTCCATACCCTAAAGTTGCACGTTTATATATCACCCAAGAATGCTCTTTTTCAATTGCCGGCCCATCCCTCTGGAATTCTCTACCAATAGAGTTATGTCACTGTGATTCGGATAAAAGCTTTCGAGAGAGTTTAAAGACCTTTTTGGTTAAGGCAGCCTATTTTTAATGTATTATGTTTTTTATTTGTATTTGTTATTTTTAATTTGTTTTTATCTGATTATTTTTTTTATATAACTTATTGTTTATTGTGCTTCTATTTTATATTCTTATTTTAGTCCTTTCGCTATTTTTATTACAAGTTTTATGTATGTTTCCTTGTTCATCGCTAGACCTATTTTTAATGTTAGGTGATTCATAAGAACATAAGAACATAAGAAAATGCCATACTGGGTCAGACCAAGGGTCCATCAAGCCCAGTGTGTGTGTGTGTGTGTGTGTGTGTGTGTGTGTGTGCATGTGAGAGATTGTGAGCCGGGAGGGGGGTGGGAGAGCATGTGTGAGGGTGCTTGGGAGGGGTGAGAGAGAGCATTTGTGAGGGTGCCTGAGGAGGGAGAGTGCACGTACAAGGGTGCTTGGGAGGGGAGAGAGAGCATGTGGGAGGGTGCTTGAATGTGGGTGCCAGAGAGAGGGAGCCTATGAGGGGGCAGGGGGGCTGGAGCAGAGGGAGGGCAGAGGGGGCAGGGGGACAGAGGAGGGACACCATCTCATCCCTCACCTCAGGCAGCAGATTGCCTTGAGCCACCCCTGGATGGGTGCCTACAGGTCTCGAGTTGCCTGGCCTCCAGATACTGGGGTGACTATCTCCAAAAGCTCCAGGTCCTCACCTCTAGCCAAAAATCCTTAAGTCAGTCAAAACTCTCAACCAATATCTCTCTTTAACCTCAACGTAGCCTACACTGGCAGGCAGTCCCTTGCAGGGATTTACCTTAACCAAAATTCCAACTAGTGAGGGGGATAGGCCTCACTTAGGATAAAGAAACTAACAGAGCTCTTTTCACTCCAAGAGCCTAATCAAAGACCACACCTTACCTCCTCCTAGACCCCAATTATAGGAAAAAAGGTCCTCCCATCTCTGACAGCCTCTGAGGAAGGTGCTGATAGGATAGCATCACCTTCTAACTTATCTGAAGGACAGGGAACTAAGGCCATCTAGTGGCTGACCTGGGGATTGCCACACACATATAAAGTTTCACTCAATGTTAATCACATAATAAAACATACATAGCTAAAAACAAATAAAACAAAATTACAAAGACATGTAGTCTGTGTACACTGCTCACATAAACTATTACATGACCAAGTCAGTATTCATTATCATGAGATGCCAAGTTCTTAGGAGTTCATCTGAAAGGCCTGTGAAAAAAGAAATGTCTTCAATGCCTTCTTAAAGGTCTTAGGGCATGCAATATCCAGCAGCTGGTTAATGAGGGTATGCCACCGTTATGGGCAGCCACTGAAAATGCTCTATTCCTGGTTATGTCTAATTGATCCAGAGTCAGTACCGGGATTTCAAGCAAATTTTTATTAACCAATCACAGCTGCCATGCAGGCTTACATAAATTAAGGATGGTGCTGAGCCAGACTGATGAATCCTTATTCAACAAGTTATGAATAAGAGTCAGAAACATTGTGGACTGTCTTGAAAAGAGATGATGGCACTTCAATTTACACTGGTGTAGTCTACAGACCTCCAAATCAGACAGAAAAACTGGATAGAGATCTGCTGAAGACATCCAAAATGTGGGAAAGTAGGGAGAAGTGCTGCTCATTGGAGATTTTCATTTGCCGGTTATGGATTGGAGTATCCCTGCTGCATAATCTGCAAGAAGCAGAGAGATTGTGGATGCCCTACTAGGGACTATGCTTAAACAAATGGTGATGGAACCCATGAGGGGAAGTAGGAGAAGTGGGCCCTTGGGCCGAGGGGAAGTTGGCGCAACCTGCAGGAAGGAGTCATTTAGCTCTCCGTCGTTGGCAGGTGGAGTTGGCCGGAGCAGAGGCACAACTGAAGCTTCACCAATACCAGCCCTCGCTCCCCTTAGGTTGAGCCCTCAGGTGCTGGGGCCAGCTGGACTTAGGCGTGGGCTTCTGGGCAGGTGGAGATCCATTGAGATGAGAATGTGATGGGCAAACACTAGAAAAGCAAGCAGATTCAAATCAGGCTGAGGTCTTGGCAGGCAGCGAACAAGCAGCGATGAGATTCCGGCTAAGGTCAGGGCAGGTGGAGTTCAGTCAGGAGCGAGAGCAAGTCATGATCAGGGGCAGGCATAGTACTAGCAGCATCGAGGTCAAAGCCAAAGGACAGAATCCAGAAGGGAGATCCAAGGAGAAGCCAGGAACTGGTCCGAGGTCAAGAAACCAGGAGTCCAATCCACAAGTAAGGAACGAAGAGGGGAGATGAAGACAAGACACTGAAGACTGAGGACAGACCAACCAGGAAGCCAGGAACCAACACAGGAACACTCTTGGTAATGAGGAACAGGAACACAGGCAATGCACTTCTCTAGATGAGCTGACCTATTGCCAAGGCACTGGATAGTCGGCTGGGTCCTCCTTATATCTGATCCAGGACGTAATGTCATCAGCATGCACCTATGGAACTTTCCCGCCACTGACCCTTTAAGAGTCTGACATACGGCATGCTTGCATCCTAGGGGGGCTCAGGATGAGCATTGTCAGAAGGAGTGCAGCTTCCCAGCATTGCCAAGGAGAGGAAACACTACCGTCAGGCGGTGCAGCCCAGGCGGGAGCCCAACCAGGCTGTGCTGAGTGATAGGTCAGGCCCGGTGCAGGAATGCACAGCAGAGCATGGCAGGCAGCTGCAGCAAGAAGAGGAGAGCCCGGGCCGACCCCAGAGGGGTAGGTGAGAGTGGCGGTCTGTGTGGTAGGGCTGCGAACCGCCAAACATAACAGCTGGAAAGAGATAGGCGAACAACAGTGGGCCAAATTAAAAGGAACTATAACAAAAATGACAAACTTTTATGTAAAAAAAAAAAAGAAAGAAAAAAAAGAAACCAATATGGTTCTCCAATGTAGTGGCTGAGAAAATAAAGGCAAAAAGATCAGCATTCAAAAAATACAAAGAAACACACAGGGAAGAATATCTGGTGAAGCTAAAAGAGACAAGAAACGAAATCAGAAAGGTGAAACTCAAGTAGAAGGAAAAATCGCCAAAGAGATGAAGCGTAGTGACAAAATATTTTTCAGATACATTGGAAAGCGGAGGAAGTGTCAGAGCCGGGCATGTTGGATGCAGATATTCCCTCAGCAGGAGCGGTACAAGGATCTACGGAAGACAAGGGCAGGGTTTGCCTGGCCAGCCACCTCTGACTTGGGCTGAGCCCACAGGCTCTGATGGGCAGCAGGACTTCTCTGGCAGGCTGCATGGCAGGCTGTGGTCACTGGTCAGTGCAGGCAGTATTCAAGACAGGTCGGAGTCCAGGCAGACATTGAAGCAGGCAGAGATCAAACAGAGTCACCATCTAGAGAAGGTCTTGAGTCAGCAACGAAGATCAGTCAGAGAAGGGTGAGTGGGAAGGCAAGGCACAAGCAGGACAGAGGAACAAGCAGGGGCAGTTCTATAATGAGGCAGGGTGAGGCGGCCGCTTCAGGTGGCAGAATTTTGAGATGGCAAAAAAATGCCCCTCTCAGAACACTGATGTGGCATCTGCCTCACAATGCCTGCCCCTGCCGTAGCTGCTGACGGCCTCACACTCAGCTGCCCTCTGTGTTGATAAACATGCTTTAGGGGCGCCATCGCACTCCTTCTGCTAGAGCTCTACCTCCCGGGCTTTGAGAAGCAGCTGCACCTGATTCTGCTGTCCACCCTCTCTTCAGGGCAAATCAGGAAAACTCTGCTGCCCAAGCAGCCTGCAGAAGCACTTCTCGTCCCCTCATCCCGCCCTGCAATTAGAAGTGGCATGGCCCACAGGGCCATAAGAATCACCTTTCCCTCGTCAATCGACAGCAGGAGAAGCAATGCGGCGCTGCCCCTCCCCTCTGGCATACCAGGAGCAGGAGGAGCAGGGTGCTGCTAGGCAAGAAGCTTTATTGGCTTTTCCCACCTCCAGTCGGGAGCAGAAGGAGCAGTGGGATGTGGTGCAGGCTGTAAAAAGAAGACTCTGCCTTCCTCGATTTTCTGGAGCAGGAGGAGATACATGGCCGGTTAGCAGAAAGAAGCACTATAAAATATCTTCCCTGCCCCCTCCCCATAATCAAGAGAAGGAGCAGCAGGGCCTGAGGCTAGAAGAAAGTCTGATGAGCCGAAAGAAGAGGCATCTGCTGCTGCTCCATGTGCTTCCAAATGGGAGGAACAAGTGAGAAAGCCTGTGTGTGTGTGCTTAGTGAACGTATATCAATGCACCTGCATGAATTAGAATGCTTTTTTTGAAAATTAGTGGGGAAAAAAGCACAGAGCATTGATGATCCTCGTCCTTTCTACAATAATCCCTCCTTCTCCTCCTCCCTCAATATACAGTGGCACTGAGGAGGACACAGCCCTGGAATGATCTTCATCTTTTCCATGATAATACCTTTTCCTTCTTTCTCACATTAAACCACAGCATCGATAATCCCTATTCCTTCCACAATAATTCCTCCTCTCTTGTTGTACTACAGTGCTGATAAGCATACAGCATTGATGATCCCCATCCCCACCACAGTAATTCCTCCTCTTTCTGCTATTTCATTATACAGCAGTGCTTAAAGTACACAGCATCCACTGTACCCTGAAGACTGGAGGGTGGCCAATGTAAAGGTGGTCAAAATTTAATTCCAGTGCTCTACCAAAACACAGTCCCAGGTTTAATACATTTCCTAAATTCTCCTTACATCCTTTGTCTCCTTGGGCAGCACCTGAAGGACACATCATTTCCTTTTGTATTCCCCCGAGTAAGCAGCAACAAAGTTCTAGTTATCTTTACTTTATCTCTTCTTGTTTCCTTCCTTCTTATGCCATCGGCAGGGATCCTCTCCTCCAAATGAATTCCTCCAAGTTCCTTAGATCCTTTCATGGTGAAAGGCACTTCACTCTCCATGGTTCAGTTAGTGAGCTCTGGGTACCAAGGGCCATCATCTCCCAATGGAACAAAAATAGTCTTTGAACCTAAAAACAGGAAAAAATCAAGTTAGAAGCAGGAAGGCTGGAATAAAATTTCCTTGCCTCCCAACAAAGGAGATAGTGCAAAAAGACAGTTAATTCAAAGATGTAACTCCTCTGCATCAGGTCCCTGTCAGGTCTGTCCTCTGAAGGAGAGAGAGCACATTGTAAGTCTTCCCTACCCCAAATCCAGCCTTGAACACAGGGACACATTAATTCACTGTAACAAGGAGGACCGACTCTCACAGAGAATTGTCCAAAATTGCTTTTAAAAAATCAAAAACAATCTTTAAGCTGGAAGATGAGTCAACAGGAGGCTGACCCCCTAAATGGGAAACTTCCTTACTCCTTACCCATAAATTAAGAGGAAAAAATTGCAAGCAGGAGACAGAGAGCACCTGTCTGCTTGAAACTACAACTAAACTTCCACAAGGATAGATAGTGCTGTGGAATGATAAACAGCTAAGTGACACCATCTGCAGCTCCCACAAGAGGGAGTCAAACCCAAACCTCTCTTTACCTATTTATTTATTTATTTACTTATTTAGTTTATTTTAACTATTTGTTCCATGGTTCAGAGCAGGATACAATAAAACATACATAAGAAATTATTCCATTATAATATCTGAATTAAATGAAACAATCAAAGATGAAGAGCATGACAATAACAATAAATTTTGGCTAAGAGATGTTATAAACCAGTTTAAAAAGGTAAATCTTAAGGAATTTTTTTAAAGGACTTGGGGTCTTTTAGGCATCTCAGATCAAGAGGAGGGAATTCCATAGGGTAAGGGCAGCAGTCAAAAAGGACCTACATAGAAAAGAGAAGAGACAGGGGAGATATGATACAGACCTTCAAATACCCGAAAGGAATTAACGATGTACAAAAATCAAATCTTTTCTGATGGAAAGGAAGCAACAAAACTAGAAGTCACGATATGAAACTCCAAGGGGGAACACTCAAAAACAATGTCAGGAAATATTTATTCACGGAAAGGGTGATGGATGCATGGAATGCCATTCTGGAAGAGGTGGGGAAGATGAGAAAGGTAATGAAATTCAAAAAGGTGTAGGATAAACACAGAGGATCCCTGCTGGCTAGAGAACAGAAATGAACAAATGGAGTAACTTTACTATTGCACCTAAAGTTTACATTTCTGTTTGGGAATAGCCAGTTGCTACTATCCTTAACAGAAGGCTTGTGGGTAGCCTGCATGGAGTGACGTTTGCTTGTATCCTTGACAGAAAGCATGGGTTTTGCGACAGTGGACCCCTTGAGCCGAGACGAGTGTGGTCCTACCTGAGAGAGGATCCATCAGGCTCTCATCATCGGGCGGCGGATCTAATTACCAGTCCAGGGTCAAGGCCAGCAGCAGACAGCAGAATCCAGTCCAAGATCGAGGCAGGCATCTAGCAGTGGAATCCAGTAAACAGGCTAAGGGTCAAGATGGGCAGCAGGTGGCAGAATCCAGATACCAGTCCAAGGTCGAGGCCAAGAGTCCAGAAGGCAAGGAGCAGGATGGGTTTGGAGGAGAGGGCAGGAACCAGGAGGCTAGGAACAAGGGCAGAAAGGCACCAAAGGGGCAGGAACCAGACATGAAGAGTAGCAGAACCAAAAGCAGCCAGCAGCTTCCAGGAGAACCTGTTGCAGAGACAAGGCTGGTGTTGCACTGGGAGTGGACCCTTGGCCTGGTGCAGGATTGGTACGGCCCTCCGGTCGGACCCAGAGAGCACCTGCCACCAGGAGGCGGAGCACAGGAGGAGACAGAGGCTAGCTGGAGCTTCACCAATAGCAACCCGGAGATCCCTCAGGTTGAGCCCTTGGTTACCCGGGCCGCCTGGTCTTAGGTGGGCCTCGCAGGGTCTCCTAGAGATAAAGCTCAAGGGAGTGCCCACCATGAACAAGGGTGCGTGGTCAGTATTTAGACAAGGAAGTCCAGAGGTCGCAGGCGGCCAAATAGAGTCTTGGAGTAGAATGGTCAGCTAGGCAGGGTCGGTAGCAGAGATCAGATCAGACATAGTCAAGTCAAGCAGGAGGTCAGGTTCTAGGTGGCAGATGAGAGTAGACGGTGTGAGTAGACGGTGTTCCAGGCAGAGGTCAGGTCAAGCAGCAATCAAGAATATTCGGAGTTCCAGGCAGAGGTCAGGTCAGGCAGCGATCAAGGAGTAGTCAAGAACAAGCAGAGGTCAGTACCATGAGATCAGTCCGAAAGGTACTACTAGGGATGGAGAGACGAAGGAGCAGGAGACGCTGGGACTGGAGACACAGGCGATGCTGGAACGGGAGACACAGGAGACGCTGGGACCAGAGACACAGGAGACGCTGGAACAAAGAACTGGAACAGGAGACACAGGAAACGCAGGAAGGCAAACTTGCTATCACAAAGTGATCAACCCGATTGCCAAGGCGAAGTCCTGGGAGACAGGGCCTCGCTTATATACTAGGCAGGGATGATGTCATCAGTGAGCGACCCGGCCGGATTTCCCGTGCTTGGCCCTTTAAATTGAAGGAGGTTGGCCCCGCGCATACCTAGGGGCGGAGCCGAGGAGACACTGGACTCAGAGCCCCAGCGAGAGCTCTGCTATGAGGCCTGTGACATTGCTGGAATTGGAGCGGGCCGAGGAGAGCGACAGGGTTGGCCAGGACCGGCAGAGAAAGGGAGGACCGAGCTCGTGGACAGTCGGGAGAGGTGAGCAGGCCCGGCCTGATGACGACAGCAGGGAACTGAGGAAATTTTCCCGCCATGGTCCCTTTAAGACTTGACGGGAAGCGCACGCTTGCACCTATGCTGCAGTCAAGTTCGGGGTGCTGGCGGCATTCCTTGTTGCTGTGAAGGGTCATGGTGGTGGCGTTTTCATGCCACAGCCGAAAAGTAAGGATCTGCTCCAGGGCCCTGACTGGTGAGGGAAGCTGGCTGCGCACTCCCGTGGCCGGCAAGCACAACATTAGGGGTAGCCTGCATGGAACGGCAGTTGCTACCACCCTTAAAAAAATAATAATTGTAATAATTTAAAAAACATTTTTTAAAAGAAAACTTGCTGATAATTAGCCAAATAAGTTATATCTGGCTGTTAAGATCTATAACTGAATAGATCTAACTTATCTGGTTAACTTAACCGGATAAGTCCGAATATTGCCACTTATCCGGCTAACAGAGTTATTCATCAAAGTGCGTTAGGGTCTTATGGAACGATAAAAGGTGTCTAACACACGATAAATGTGCAATGTTCATCCCGTTGTGCACTTGTATGCAAAAGCTAGCTTTTTATGCAAAAGAGCAACATGTGGTAGGACTCCTACCGCATGTTGCAAAAATTTAATGCACACTAATGAGGGATTTAACGTAAGAAATAACATCTTTTTTTGGCAATAGACAGGAAAAAAATTTTTATTGTGGGATAGCCGCCGTTATCATGGGTCACAGCTATTATGGTGGCTATTATCTAGAGCGATAAAATGAGGGCTTTTTTCACAGACACCTATACAGCCCTGCTGGGCCAAAAACGAACCCTTTTCTTACCTGCCCTGTCTTCCTAAATCTTCTATGTTAGGGGAAACTGTACTAGTAGTGGGGTACCGGCTGCTCCACTGGGCCACTTATGTGATGGAAGCGGGATGTACGTGCAATATGCATGTACATTTCAAATAGGGTGCACATGTATGCCCCTTTCAGCCTATTTGATACCATGCGCGTATATGTGCCTTTGTTATAATGGCTGCTGCAAGGGGGAGTTGAGAGGAAAGAAGAAGATGAAAATGGCAAATGTTTGATTGTTTTTCTGTTTTCCCTTTGGAGTGCATAAGAAACACTGTACTCTGAAGGTTTGTGAATTTGGAAACTTTGGTTAATAAAAAGTTTTACACTAAAAGGAATATGCACCAACGCCATTGCCACTTTCACCAGTTTGTTCCCAGTTCACCTAAGCTAGGGATAGAACTTCCTAATCCCCCTAGTTTATTAGTCTTCCTTTCCCACTGTTAGTTCCAACCCATAATAGCCCGCTCACTAGCCTAGATTTTTTTTTTGTATGACTTACACACCATCGAACGCATAGCTAAAGTTATGAGGCAGGGGACTCCAGCGCTCATCAATGTGCATATCTATTGCCCTCCCCCACACGGCTACGCCCCGCCCCTTTTCAATACTTTTCACATGTGCACATAGTGGGGAGATACGTGCATACTCAGGCAGCTTTGAAAACCTGTTCTATGCATACCAGCCTGACTCCCAGTTTGGATGTGCAATACGCTAATGCATCACACACCACGAAACTGCATCCCGCAATGCAAAAAATTATCATGGGTTACGATTTTTACCTACACGATGCGGAATGTCAAAAAATTGCCCCTTTTTTTATCATGGCTGCTAAAGCACCATACTATTGCAATAAATATAGCAATTTGATGAATCAAGGCTTTAGTTAGCTAGATAAATAGTATTGTAACCGTCTCTTTTTAGTCAGTAAGGAGGTCCAGACAACTGATCCGTAAAGATAGACTTTTATTGCCAGCAAGATGCAGCTAAGACAAAGGCTCAGTACAACTGCATGCCACGCCCCCTCCGGAGCAAACTTTTATGCACTTTACAATTCTTATCTTTCACACATGCGTTCTGGTTTTTGCTGAACAAACATTTCACAAATTGCTGAACAAGCATTAGCTAGCGTGGTCCTCTAGTAGGTGTAGCTTAAGATCAGACTATTGTTTCGTCATTTAATTGACGTGTTAGACATTTTACATTGTCATTCGTATTAATACAATACAAAGTATTATTCCAAAATGGAGTTACGTTACAAATTAGTGCGTCACTGCGTCACTACGCATTACGTATCATTTGCGTTGCAAATATTAGTATGTTCAAGATGGCTGTGCGTTTCACTGCTGGCATGATTAGTCGGAAGATGTTCAGTTGCTCTTTCGTACTTCAGGGGGGGTCCCGAAATTGAACCTCTTCATTCCCCCCTTTGATACTTCAACTTTGAAGAGAAGGCAGAAGTATCACTTTATATCTGAAGAGGAACTGAAACGACAATGAGAGTTAATACCAGTGACATTGAATGTGAGCCCTAATATGTTGTTAGGTCGTTGGTTTCTTCACGGGTTTGAGACGGGTGGACCATATTGGTGTCACCCCCCTTTGTAGCCCGACTTACCCCAACAACACGTTGGCTCCATTATGGTAATGCTTAGAGGTTAGAGTTTATCAGACTTATAAGTTAGTAGTTAAGTATTCTTTATCAGAATCGGTATCCGAATCATTGGTAGTGTCGTAGTCAGAAGAATCAGATGAAGGAAATGTGGAGACAGACACATACTTATTAATCATCATGACGTGAGCGGCTGCTCGCCGATCAGCAATATGTTCAATCATGGATCGGAGATGCCTAAAAATAAGAGGGAGACAAATAGGAAACAGAATACATGTAAAAACAAGAAGTATCAGAGGAAAGAGGAGTTCTTTAAGGCCAGGAATGGAAGTGAGCCAGTTGGGTAAAGACCCTGTCCAGTCAAGGATTCCAGTCCACGTCTGCACTGGTACATGGGCCAGGCGAATCATTCGATCAGTGATCTCCTCAATGACTTTACTCTTGTCATCTACCTGTAAACAACAGTTAGAAAGATTAAATTTGCCACATACACCACCTTCCTGGGCTAGGAGGTAGTCTAAAGCCAATCGGTTTTGGTAGACAGCTGTTAGAATTCTAGTGTTTTGCTTGGCTAAGATGTTGAGAGCCAAGGCAGAATCATTTGTCAGGAGTTCCAGTACTGCTTGGAGTCTTATAATTCGATTGAGCATATAGATAGGTGTTCTATATCCATAAGAACCATCCTCAGCCCAGGTGGCCGGACCATAGTATTGTACAATTCGTTCAGGAGGCCACTCTTGATCTTTCCAATCTCCTATGGATACTTTAGGAGTGCTGCGACGTTTGTTGGGTCTGATGGGACTGTATACTGGAACTCCTAAGGTTTCTCCAGCAGTAATGGGAAGTAGGAAGAAACTTGGCCGAATTGTAGCCAAGAAGCAAGTTCCATACCAGTTTGTTGGTAACTGTTCATAAGCTCTTCGTCCACATACATAATAATAACCATCTGGAGCATTGAAAACGGTAGTAGCAACACCTGCAGCTGTCCATGTCTTGTTCAAAGTCGAGTCAGTCCAGATGGGAGTTGGCATGGTAGAATTTTCAGTCTGCCACCATGTCTGGGTGGTAAGGTTGGCAGTAAGAACTCCTGTGCATGGAGAATTTCCAACAGGCACGGTATAGATGCGTGAATGTTGTCGAGAGATACATAGTCTGCCAATAACATCAGTCTGTAGTGCCCACTCATATGGATGAGATTTACGGTTATAGGTTACAGTGGTATTCAAGGTGTTAAGATCGGATTGGAAGGTTTCCTTGGCTTCCCATGGCCATTGCTCTCCTGTATCTGTTCCTCCACATACAAAACAGTTCTTGACTTCGAGAGAGAGAGCTATGTTTTCCGCCAAATTGACAAACAGGTTTTTTACTTGTTGAGAAATTGTATGTTTCTTTAATTCCTCAGAGGCATGAGATATTTCGTCGAAGAAGGATTGATAACCCACCACAGTAGTCTGGTGAATAATTGGACGAGGTTTGTCTTTTCGCTGAGTGATGGTAATGTAGGTCATGGGGTCTTTTCCAGTTCCGTCGATACCAAATCCCCAAGTATCTTGCCAAGGGATTCCTTCGCTTCTTAGAGGCCATTGTATCGATACTGTATTACCATTTACTGCAGTTAATCGTCCTATTCCGTGGCAGCCATGGTAACCTCCACCGGTGTAATCACAAACTAGAGCCCATCCTGACAATGTCAGGTCCCCTCCGCATGGCAGCCAACTGGATGGATTAGCTGCCCGGTTGTATGGGCAGAGGTATTTGTGATTGTAGAAATAGGAATTTCTCCAGGCTTGAGACCCACAGTGAAGTGCATTTGGGTGTTTATCGATGGCTTCGCAGGCATCGAACGTTATTGTGACAATCGTTTCACTTCCCATAAGAACCTTAGTGGAGTTGATGTAGTACAAGATGCCTTTTCCTTCTGGGACAATACTTGATGTGTAGCTCTTTGGTAGACCTACAGTGAGGGTGATGTTGTAGTACTTAGGAGTGGTTGGGGTATGACATATGACTTTGCCAGTTTCTAAACATCGATGGAAGGACTGATAGCCTTGAGTAGTATTCAGGGCGCAAGCAGGTAGTGTGGCACAGGAAGTTGGTGGTTGAGATTGGTGGATGATTGTTGAGACAACTTGAAATCCAGTTTGAGTGGTAGTACGAATTAGCTTGATACATTCAGTGCAATTCTTGCTCAAGGACAGGAAAACAGAGGTAGTCGGGTTACAGAAGAATAGTAAGTGAATGTAGAAGATGGATGCAACGTAGATCTTGGAAGTCGGAATCTGTGACATTGCTTTATGACGTAGATGGTTGCATTCATAAGTAATGGATTCTGAAAGGAAGGAAAGAAATGGACACATTAATATTCAGTTGTAGTTACTGATACTTTTTTTACTCAGGACTAGCACTGGGCCTGCCTTGGGTGAATCTTAATTTGTGGTCTCCAATCCTGGAAACCTGCCAGTTGGCTGAAGCTGGTTTGAGGCGTGTCCAATGAATCCATGAAGAACATCCAAAAACTTTGACAGCTGTTGGAGTAGTTAGCAATACAGTGTACGGCCCTTTCCATCGGGGCTGGAGGGAATCAGACTCATCCCAGTCTTTTATCCACACCGAATTCCCTATCTGGTATGGATGAATCGGGTTTAGCAGGACCAATGGTTCAGTGTCACAGGTGTATTTTTGAATCGCAATAACTGTGTTATATAGTCCTTTGAGTTGGTTACTGAGAGACATTTCCCCTTGTATTTGCAGCGATTCAGGAAAAGATGGAAGAGGTGGAGGCCTTGCGTACATCATTTCATAAGGAGTTAACCCCGACTTCCGTGGGGTGCATCGGACGTGTAGTAGAGCTAAGGGCAGGATGTCTGGCCATTTAGTCTTTGTTTCCTGACACAATTTAGCGAGCTGATTTTTTAGTGTCCTGTTAGCTCGTTCAACTGCTCCACTACTTTGAGGTCTCCAGGCGCAGTGCAGGTGCCATTGGATGCCCAGAATTTGACTCAGACGTCGCGTGACTTCACTGGTGAAGGCTGGTCCATTATCTGAATTTATCTGCCGAGGTAATCCGTATCGTGGTAAAATTTTGTGGAGAAGCAATGTTACTACTTCCTTGGCAGTCTCAGTTCGAGTGGGTATGGCTTCGATCCATCCGGTATAAGTACAGACAGCTACCAGCATTGCTTTGTATCTTTTTGAAGCAGTCATGTGGGTGAAGTCGATTTGGCAAACTTGAAACGGAGTTGTTCCTCGCAATATATGTCCAGGGGCTGGACCAGGTCCATTTCTGGGATTGTTCCTTGCACAGGTAACACATTGATTAACAGCATATTTAGTTAGTTGAAAGAGTCTATTAATGTAGTAAGTTTTTGCCAACAGTGTTGCTAATGCATCTCGGCCGAGATGGGTTTTATTATGGGCTTCCCTGACAACAGTCCATGCCAGGGCGTCGGGTATCCATACCCTATCTTCTTGTACAATCCACCACCCATCCTGCTGATGAAATTGTTCGGTTTGTGCCCAATCATTTTCTTCCGCTGAATAAATGGGGGTTTCATTCGTGAACTGTAGGAGTGGGCAAGTGGGAGTTGATGTATGTGGTGATTGCACACGTGCTGCTTCTTTCGCAGTCTTATCTGCCCATTGGTTTCCTTTGGCGATGGGATCAGTTCTCCCTGTATGGGCTTTACAATGCATGACAGCTACCTTCTTTGGTGCCCATACAGAGTCTAGCAATTGATGTATTTCCGATGCATTAGCTATTTGTTTCCCTTCCGCAGTTAGGAATCCTCGTTCCTTGTATAAAGCTCCATGCACTTGGATTGTAAGGAAAGCGTATTTTGAATCAGTATAAATATTTACAGTTTTTCCTTCTGCCAACTGCAGAGCCCTTGTGAGCGCAATTAGTTCAGCTTTTTGCGCTGATGTCCCTGGGGGTAGGGGTTCAGCTTCAACAATGTCGTCTTCGGAGACTACAGCATACCCAGCGACCCTGATTCCATTTATAACCTGGCTGCTTCCATCAGTGAATAAAGTCCATGCTCCTTGCCAGGGTTGGTCGCGTAAGTCGGGTCGGCTGGAATGTACTGTTGCCATAATTTCCCCACATTCATGAGAAACTGAAGTGGGGGTTGGGAGTAGAGTTGCAGGATTCAAGTTTTTACTGTCCTGTATTTGAATCTCTGGAGTTTCACATAATAACGCTTGGTACTTTACAAGACGTGAATTTGTCATCCATTTTGGTCCATGGGTCTC
The DNA here is from genome assembly GCF_901001135.1 of Rhinatrema bivittatum. Classification (NCBI taxonomy): domain Eukaryota; kingdom Metazoa; phylum Chordata; class Amphibia; order Gymnophiona; family Rhinatrematidae; genus Rhinatrema; species Rhinatrema bivittatum. The sequence continues at coordinate 119,347,431 of NC_042622.1, read as the reverse complement.
TAGCAGTCCTTGGATAGTATGAGGAGTAGTTACTTGTAAAATCTGTCCAAATGTTAGCTTAACAGCTTCGGGTATCAGTAGACATGCAGCAGCAATGCTTCGGAGGCATCCCGGCCATCCTTTTGACACATTGTCCATTCCTTTTGACAGATATGCAACAGGTCGTTCCCATGAGCCTAAGGTTTGAGTCAATACCCCTATGGCCATGCCTTTTTTCTTGTCGACGAATAGATGGAATGGTTTCATCACATCTGGCAATCCTAAAGCAGGTGGTTCAATTAAGGCTTCTTTTAGTTGACGTAAGCTTGCCAGTTCGTTTCCTTCCCATTGGAAGGGTTGAGATTCTGCCTCTTTACCCCGCAGCTTGTCGTACAGGGGTTGAGCAATAACTGCATAGTTAGCAATCCACAGCCTACAGTATCCTGCAGCTCCCAGGAACGCCCGGAGCTCTTTCTTACAAGTGGGTACAGGTTGATCTCTTATAGAACTGGTGCGAGAAATCCCCAGACATCGGGTTCCTCCACGTATTTGGAAGCCTAAATACTCTACTTCCAATTCACAGATTTGCGCTTTCTTTTTACTTGCACGATACCCTTTTGAGTACAACGTCTTTAGCAGCTGAAGAGTGGATACCGCACATTCGAGGTACGTCTCTCGAAACAACAGAAGGTCATCCACGTATTGTATGACTGGCCCATACTTTACTTGATACATCTTTAAATCTTTTGCCAGTTGCTCACCGAACAGCGTAGGTGAGTGCCTAAACCCTTGAGGCAACCTAGTCCATGTGTACTGCTGCTTTACTCCAGTATCTGCATCTTCCCATGTGAAAGCAAAAATCTTTTGACATTCCTCCGCCACCGGGACGGAGAAGAAGGCATCTTTGAGATCAATGACACTGTACCACTTTGATGCAGGAGAGACTTGAGCCAGGATTGAGTACGGATTTGGCACGAGGGCTACTAGATCTGCTACTTGACTATTCACTTTTCTTAAGTCTTGTACTGGTCGATAGTCATTTGATCCAGGCTTCTTTACTGGCAACAGAGGGGTGTTCCAAGCAGATCGGATTCGCCGGAGAATGCCCAAATCATACAATCTTTGCAGGTGTATCTGAATTCCTTGTCTGGCCATATAAGGAATGGGGTATTGAGATTGATTTATCACCTGTGCATTCTGTTTCATCTCGATCCAAATAGGGGTAGCGTTGATGGCTATTCCTCCTGGATTTTGTTCAGCCCATACTTTAGGTATACTGTCCATTAGCTGTCTGCGCTTTTCGTTGAGGACGGTGTTTTCTCCATATCGGTGCGTAGTGGTATGTTTGACTATGGGGAGATGTAATCTCCATTCTTCTTGGAGTGGACAGATGAGAGAGACTGGGTTATCAGCGAAGGATGCTCTTATTTCTCCTGTCGATTCAAATTGTAAGTTGGCTCTTAACTTACAAAGAAGGTCTCTCCCTATGAGGGGAACTGGGCATCCCGGGACGTAAAGAAACTGGTGAGATACTAATTGTCCTCCCACCTGGACTTGTCGTTTCTGAAGAAAGGGAGCGATAAGTGGCTTTCCAGAGGCCCCTACAATAGAAATGTTTTTCGAAGTGGGCGTGGTAATAGCGGTAGTCATGACTGATCTTTGTGCCCCGGTATCTAACAATCCCTTAAATGTCTCAGTTCCTACTTTGATTTCTACTAAGGGATCGAATGGAAGAATTCCCTTCTCTAGTCATGCTTCACTACTGTCTTCGCTAGAGGTTTCTCCTACAGTCATCTGCCATTCAGCTTCCTTTGGTTTGGACGGAGTATATCCTTCCTGCTTCATTTGCAGGGACTCTGGGCATTCAGACTTCCAGTGTCCTTCTTGTCTACAGAATGCACATTGATTGGCTCCCAACGGCATCCTTCCACCCCTAAACGATCCTCCTCTACTAGCTCGTCTTCTGGGCGGTCCCCTCGAGGGTGACCTGCCCCTTCCTCTCGGCCCAGGATATCCCTGATAGTGCCTAGCCGAGTTTCCGAAATTCGTTTCTTCCAGCGCTGCAGCTAACAAACTAACACTTTCTCTTAACTTTCTACTTTCTTTCTTTTCTTTCTTGTCTCCGTCCGGCTCTCGGTTTACATAAACTCTGTCAGCCATGGCTTTTAAGTGGCTAATAGTCATTCCCTCAAATCCTTCTGATTTCTGTAGCTTCCGGCGGATATCGGGACAGGATTGTCCGACAAAGCTCATTACTATGACGGACTGACTTTTGGGGTCCTCTGGGTCGAACGGACTGTATTGCCGATATGCATCCATCAATCTCTCCAAAAAGATTCCAGGAGTTTCGTCTTTTCCTTGCACCACGTCGCGGATCTTTCCCATGTTCATGACTTTCTGCTTTCCTTTCTTTAAAGCTCCGAGAAAGGCGACTTGGTATGCAGCAATGCTGGCTCGCCCTGCAGCCGTCTGGAAATCCCAGTTGGGATCGGCGACAGGGGCATGCTCTCTCACTACTTCATCTGGATTACCGTCTGACCCGGCTCCCAGCCGAGCTGCTTCTTCCATGTTTAATTGTATTTGTCGGCGTTCTTCGGTGGTAAAAAGGATGGAGGCGAGGTGCCGAATGTCAGCCCAGTTGGGGTTATGGGCTGCAAAAATTCCTCGTAAAAAATCTAGCATCTGATCTGGATTATCAGCGTAAGAGGGGCCGAGCTGTTTCCAGTTAAAAAGATCGCTGGAAGTGAAAGGTATGTAAGTAAACAACTTTATAGTTTGCGTAGTATTATACTCGTTTTCTTCAGTAGGGACCACGGGAACTACGGTGGTTGTTTCTCTAATTGGTAGTTGTAAACTTGCGGCTTGGGTTTTACTGCGAGTGCCGCCGGATACGGACGACTCGCCGCCGTCTTCAACTTTTGCCGCCGCCGCTTCCGCTTCAAGCCGTACTTCGGGAATCGGCATTATTTCATGATCAACTTGGGCAGCGGCGGGAGCTGGGGGATCTGGTGGCGCATTATACGATTGAGGGCAGCTAGGGGCATAGGGTGGCGGCAGAAGATCTTCTGCGTCAGGCAGTACTGCAGGCGGCAGGGGTTTAATTTTTTTTTCTTGAGTCAGTGTGTTCCCTTGCACTACAAACATGGCCGCCGCAGATGACGCATGGTCCTTTATTCCTAAGATGGCCGCCCTTCCCTTTCTTTTCCGGTTTGAGGACTTCCGGTCACCCATTTTGTTTACTTGCGCCACCATTACGAGGGCGGCTCCCTCCACTAACTTCTTTGCCCACTTCGGAGGATTCTCGATAACTGCAATCCAAGCAGTTATGTATGGCTTATCCTCAGGGCAACCCGGATTTTCTTCTTTCTCAACTATTTTCAAGACCCTTGTGGCCGTTTGGAAATTGAAAGTTCCTTCCGGAGGCCAATTTACACACAAACCGGGCCACCTATGGGTGCATCGCTGAACCATTCCGGGCTTAGTACATTTACGTTTATCGAACACTTCACTATAGTGTTCCGTCATAACTTTTAGTGGAGTTGAATAGCCCCCTCCCATTAGGATAGAATTCACAGACAAAGGAGGGAAGGGAAGACGGATAGGTAAGGGGTCCGTATCCGTCAGACACAAAAGGGTCACAATTGCCCCGACTAGAACGCGGTCGCCCGGTCTAGAACTGCGAGGCCATTCACTCTCTTTCACACAACAAGAAACCTATTCCCACTATCGTACGCGTTACTTCTTTTTCCTCTTTTTATGCGCGTGGCTTTCGGAATGCAATTCCTACCAAACCACCGCTTGGGGTGTGATCAAAGCCCCCTCGGTCCCCTCACGGATGGACCGGTTATTTGCTACTCTTTTAGCTATTCTTCACTTTTCCCATCATTCCCATAATACTCGCCTGCAGGGTTCTTCCGATCGTCACGAAAGCCTTCTTTCCAGATCACCAGCCCAGAGGTCTCAGAAGAATTTCTGTGGAACGGTCCCCTCAGAAACCCGATCGCTGAACTCAGCGGTGGCCACTCACCAGGTGCGTCTGGGGGATCGCTCCGCCACCAAACTACCGGACCAACTGGGGGGCTAAAATAGCGTCCCCGGTACCTCCTGGCTGAGGCTCGCCAAATGTAACCGTCTCTTTTTAGTCAGTAAGGAGGTCCAGACAACTGATCCGTAAAGATAGACTTTTATTGCCAGCAAGATGCAGCTAAGACAAAGGCTCAGTACAACTGCATGCCACGCCCCCTCCGGAGCAAACTTTTATGCACTTTACAATTCTTATCTTTCACACATGCGTTCTGGTTTTTGCTGAACAAACATTTCACAAATTGCTGAACAAGCATTAGCTAGCGTGGTCCTCTAGTAGGTGTAGCTTAAGATCAGACTATTGTTTCGTCATTTAATTGACGTGTTAGACATTTTACATTGTCATTCGTATTAATACAATACAAAGTATTATTCCAAAATGGAGTTACGTTACAAATTAGTGCGTCACTGCGTCACTACGCATTACGTATCATTTGCGTTGCAAATATTAGTATGTTCAAGATGGCTGTGCGTTTCACTGCTGGCATGATTAGTCGGAAGATGTTCAGTTGCTCTTTCGTACTTCAGGGGGGGTCCCGAAATTGAACCTCTTCAGTATCACCCTGATCAGCCCATTCCCTGCCCGAGTTATCCGACTAACTCCTTAGTTCTACTTATCCAGTTAAGAAGCATTTGAATATTGACCTCAAGAAGATTGTGAGAATACGCAAGAAGACCTTGAGAGACTGGGAGAATGGACATCCAAAAGGCAGATGACATTTAACATGTACAAGTGCTAAGTGTTGCATGTAGGGAAAAGCAACCCAAATTATAGATATACAATGCAAGTTACCACATTGGGAGTCACCAGACAGGAAAAGGATCTAGGCATCATTATGGATAATATGTTGAAATCCTCTGCTCTGTATGTGATGGAGCCCAAGAAAGGAAATAGAATGCTAGGAATTATGAAGAAAGGAATGGAGATTAAAACACAAAATATCATAATGACTGTATGACTCCATGGTGAGACCACACCTTAAATATTGTGTTTAATTCTGAATACTGCATCTCAAAAAAGATGTAGCAGAATTAGAAAAGATACAGTGAAGGACAGCAAAAATGATCATGGGGATGGAACTATTCTACTATTTATTTTATTTATTTTTAATTTTTATATACCGAGGTTCTACTATGATGAAAGTATAAAGAAGTTAGGGCTCTTCAGTTTAGAGAAGAGACGGCTGAGGAGAGATATGATAGAGATCTATAAAATAACAGGTGAAGTGAAATGGGTAAAAACTAATCACTTGTTTTCTCTTTCAAAAAGCAGAAAAACTAAGGAGCATGCAATGAAGTTACTAGGTAGTACATTTAAGACAAATAGGATAAAATATTTGTTTACTCAACACATAATTAAACTCTGGAATTCATTGCCAGAGGATATGGTAAAAGCTGTTAGTGTAGCTGGTTTTAAAAAAGGTCTGGACAAGATCTTGGAAGAAGTCCATAAACTATTATTAAGGTGGACTTGGGAAAATCCACTACTTATTCCTGGAATAAGCAGCATTGAATATACAAACCTTTTGGGATCCTGCTAGGTACCTGTGATCTGAACTGGCCACTGTTGGAAACCAGATACTGGGCTTGATGGACCTTTGATCTGACCCTATTCTGTTTTCGCTCTGCGTTTCCTATGCATAGCTTAAACAGATAGCTTAACAGAAAAGCCACTTCTTCAACTCCAAACTTTATTAACAGACAATATAATTAACAGAGTTTTATTATGCATAAACTGAAGATAACAGTGACCAGCGTAATCTGCGCCACAGAAATGAGGACAGGAAAATGAGAATAATTTTGCAGGATTGAATCAGATTCACTGCTGATGCCACATAGGCCTGACCAGTACTGATCAGAGTTAAGAGAGAACCACAAGGAAAAACACCCAGAAATCCCTGCTTCAAGTCAGAGGTTAAACCTTTAGCGCTATCAGCATTGAATATAGTTGAAGCTGTGAACATGCATGCTGACCACCAGTTGGCAGTATGACAGTAAACAAGGAAACTATAGAGAAATAAAGCATGCACAACAGCATTAGTAAGAGAAACAGACAAGCTGCTGTAGAACAGGACACTGAGAAAGCAGGACAACAGTGATTAAATAGAAAAGCATCTATGGATACAGGCAAACCTAGTATGGCAAATCTAATGTTCTTATATTCTTAAGAGGGACATCTGTTTCATCTGAACCTCTCCTTCCTCAACTTGACAGCTTGGATGTTGAGCGCTCATTATTTGCCAAATTCTCTCTACCTAAAGAAGTTGAGAATATTATACTATCCTCCAGAAAACCATCAACTAGAAAAGCCTATGGTTTTAAATGGAAAAGATTCTCCACATGGTATCAACACAACACCTTGGTTCTCTTCATATGCGAACCTAAAGATTTACTGAACTACTTACTTACTCTTTCTGCTTCAGGTTTTGCCACCTCATCTGTGAACATAAGAACATGCCATAATGGGTCAGACCAAGGGTCCATCAAGCCCAGCATCCTGTTTCTAACAGTGGCCAATCCAGTCCATAAGAACCTGGCAAGTGCCCAAAAACTAAGTCTATTTCATGTTACCATTGCTAGTAATAGCAGTGGCTGTTTTCTAAGTCAACTTAATTAATAGCAGGTAATGGACTTCTCCTCCAAGAACTTATCCAATCCTTTTTTAAACACAGCTATACTAACTGCACTAAACATATCCTATGGCAACAAATTCCAGAGTTTAATTGTGCGTTAAGTGAAGAAGAACTTTCTCCAATTAGTTTTAAATGTGCCACATGCTAACTTCATGGAGTGCCCCCTAGTCTTTCTATTATCTGAAAGACTAAATAATCGATTCACATCTACCAGTTCTAGACCTCTCATGATTTTAAACACCTCTATCATATCCCCCCTCAGCCGTCTCTTCTCCAAGCTGAAAGTCCTAACCTCTTTAGTCTTTCCTCATAGCAGAGCTGTTCCATTCCCCTTATCATATATGAGAGTGTATCTTAGTGCCATAGCAGCTTATCATACCCAAACTGAGAGTAAGCCAGTCTCCACTCATCCCTGAGTATCCATGAAAGGCTTATGACATAACACTATCTGTACCATGGGACTTAAATGTGGTTCTGATGAAGCTACTGTTTGAACAACTAGAGTCAGCTTTGTTCAAGTTTCTAATATGAAAAGTTATATTCCTTATAGCAGTCACATCTGCAAACAGGCCTTGGTTCATTATCCTCCTTATATGCAGTTCTTCCAAAATAGGGTAGTACTCTATACTCACACTAAGTTTCTAACAAAAGTAGTACCAGCTTTTCATATAAATCAATCATATTACCTACATTCTTCCTGAGCCCTTCATACCTTAGACTATAAAAGTGCACCGGCCTACAAAAAGAGAAGAACTCAGCTTCATCATCAGTTACCTCCTATGATCCGAACAGAAGCTCATTATTTCCTATGATCCGAACAGACTATGCATAGCGGTGGCTAAATGTACATTGTCCAGCTGGATAGCAGACAACATCGCATATTGCTGCTCTCTAGCAGGCTTACAGATTGCAGATACCATCAAGGCTCATCATGTCAGAACCATGGCTGCCTCAGTGCCTCATTGACAAGCTGCAACATGGTGGCCAGTACACACCTTTGTGTCCCATTACTGTTTGGACAGGCTCTCATAGACAGTAAATTCAGACAAGCAGTTTTGCAAAGTCCATTCACCCAGTAGTTTACTCTCCATGACGAGTCCGGGTTGCTTACTCTGTAAATGTTCTGCTGCATCCCTCAGCTTGGGACTCCTCACATGTCATGGCTAATTCAGCCATACTTAGCAATGGAAAAAGCAAGTTTGCTTATAGTAAACAGTGTTCTCTGTAGATAGCAGGATGAATTATCCATGCTAAATATCCACCAGCCTCCCTGGACAGTCAACTAACTAGCTAGGTTAGCTCTAAAACCGACTGAGGGAGCTCATAAGGCGATGCCCATATAAGCTTTGAGGTGGGACACTCCTTCTTATCTTGCCTCTGTGATTTCTCCCTATCTTCCTTTTCATCAAGTACGTCTTCACAACAAGAACTTTTAATGCTACCTTCTATTCATAATATTTGTTTTGAAAGCTCACGTGTAATTTGTTTTTCTTACCTATCTTCTCACCTTTGGAATTCTTTACCTCTTAATATTTGTCTTGAGAAAGATCTTTTTAAATTTAGGAAGATACTAAAATCATATTTGTTTGTACAGGCTTTTTCACAATGGATTGTTAATTATAATCAGCCAGTATATGTTTATTTGACATTTTCTTATTTGAATTTTATCTGTATTTTGTTATTTTTTTAATTGTATTTTGTTGTTGTTTTTTTTAGATTTGATTTGTAGTTTTTATTACTAATTTTGTTTATTTTATCTGTATATTGCTTTGTTAGTTTTGCCTATTTTATTTGTACATCGCTTTGTTTTACATTTGTAATTAATTGTGATTAATCAAATATTAATAAACATAAACATATAGGAATTCCCATACATAATCAATAGAACAAAGCTCTACTAGCTAACAGGCCGATACAGAAAAACACGCTGGAGAGCTGGCGAGCGCCCGCTCTCCTGACATGTGCACAGGCCACTCTTCTGGGCGCACAATTCAGAAAGCCCAGGTATGTAAATTAGGGCCTGCGGTAAAAGGAGGCACTAGGGACACTAGCGCGTCCCGAGTGCCTCCTTTTTGACAGAAGCAGCAGCTGTCAGCGGGTTTGACAGCCGACACTCAATTTTACCAGCATCGGTTCTCGAACCCGCTGACAGCCACAGGTTCGGAAAACGGACGCGGCTAAATTAAGCATCCGTCTTCCATCCTGCGAGCCGTGGGCAGATTTTTAATTTTTTTTTTTAATTTTTGATTTGTTTTTAATTTTGGGGCCTCCGACTTAATATCGCTATAACTAATAGGCCCATCAACATTCATTTGCATGTTGCGGGCGCTATTAGTTTCAGGGGGTTGGCCGCACATTTTCGACGCGCTATTACCCCTTACTGTATAAGGAATAAAAATAGCACGTTGAAAATGCGCGGCCAAACACGGGCTAACAGTGCGCTCCACCAGAGCACACTTTAATGTATTGGCCTGTAAAAGAGAGTCCGTTCAATGCCACCAGATGATGTCACCCACATGTTATGGCTAATTCATCCTGCTATCTATGGAAAATTCTGTTTACAGTAAACAAACTTGCTGTATTGAGTATCCATGCCCGGAGACACAATCAAGGCAAACTGGCAGGACAAAGAAAGAAAGAATTCCTGAAGGAGTTCTGCATGAAGATTCAGCTGTATTTCAGTATTAGACTTTCAGCAGCCTGACAGGGTAGCATGTCCCATTCCGAATGAAGTGATAAATCTATGCTGAATCTGTAATCTACTCAGGGGTATCAGTACTATGGTCATTTACTTACTGTGGCATTTCCCAAGTAATTCTTTGCAATGTCAGTGACAGTGCAATGTTTCTCAGTATCTTATCCTGCATTAATTCATGGTGTCTTCAATACATAAGTTTATGTAGTAATGAATGAATTCCAGTTCTCCTGCACAGTGTACTCCAATTCAGCGCTGGCTCATGGTACATTTAAAAATGATGTTGGCCCTACTGAGGCTGGTGACATTTCCACAAGCTAGGGCTCATATACATTTAAAAATGGTGTTGGCCTTATTGAGGCTGGTGGCTGTACCACAAGCCAAGGCCGGAGAGAATGGGTATCACTGCTGCCCATTGGACCCCAGGAAGACCCAAACAAAGGGATAAGTGGGGACTGGCCCTAGCCTGAGCAAATTTTCTGGAGGGTGGTTGGAGGGGCCTAGAGAGGTGCCTGAATCATCTTTTGTTGGATGGGAAAGGAGTTGGGTGGGGGGCTGGAGAGGGCTGGGGAGCCCCCAGCTGACTTTCTTTGGGGCAGAAGAGGGTTGGATAGCCTCAGGGAGACCCATTTTAGTTCTTTTTTTATTATGGAGGTTTTTGGAATTTTAATGTTTTTTTGTCAGTTTGGTAAACAAAACCTGAGAAAAACATAAAACAAACCGAAAAACCAACAAAAAATGCACTGAAATGTAAAACAAACCAAAACAATAATATTGGGCCTGTGATTCCTACTGCATGGTGAATGCAATTTTTTATTTATTTCCTAGAGTATTGTATAATTGTGTACAGAGGCTCTAGAACCATGTTGATTTTTTTTTGTATCATTCAGATCTTAGTAGAGTTTAGTTGCAATTAGATAAGATGGGTCCTCAGAGGCAGTGTACCTATGACATTTTTTACAGTCAGTCTGCTTGAAAACATATCTTGGGATCAGCCTATTGACTCTGGCAAGTGCTAGTAAGCACTGCAATAAAGGACCTGGATTTGATTCCCAGGCTGAGCCTTTGCATCCTGAGCTGACTGGGGCAGCAGATGCCACAAAGAGAGCAACCACAGCCCCTGGGATGAGTCCCAACCATTGTGCAATGAGACAACGACTAGTCAGACTGAAGGTCCACGTTAGCTGGGCTCCAAAGGAATCCCTTATTTGTGGCCCCTGACCCATAAGTGTGGCTCCAATAACTGGATTAAGTGAGTTTGGAGGGAGATATAAAAGTAAGGGAATAAATCCTTGGGTAGTTGTAAATAAATTCTCATGGCACCCTAACCCATTAAAAGGCCAATTTCAACGGATCAGGAAGCCCAAAGGAATGGAGGGAAAACTGCCAGGCCAAAAAAGAAATGAAAACAGCATATTTTAAAACCCATTTCCTCAAGCTCGCTTTTACAAATGCATATAAAAACATAACATCATGTGCAGTAATCTCTACTTGATTAGGTACTACTCGCCACTATTCTGGCTTTGCACTGCTGTTATTCATTACACACAGGAATCAACTTTGTTCAATACCAGAGAAAAGCCAAAATAGCAGTAATAATAATAATAATTGGGATGAATCGTGAGCAATGAACTCAATCTGCTGTCCCATAGAGAAAGCAATACCTTACCTGCAGGACCTTTTAAGGAAAGAATGTGGAAGAAGGAAAATCTGTGGTTCACTATGTCTGTATTACAGAAGGCAAGTTTTCCTATCCATACTGATCTCCTCTATTTCCAGGAACAAGAAATGAACATCAAAGTGACTTAAGAAGCAGGCACCCTGTCAAGCCTTACATTGTATCACACTAAATACTGTCATCAGGACTCTGTGGCATTTAATTTGAAACCAGAAATGGACTGAATTGGTTTATGATGATGCAGAAACTAATGAACCTGCCCTGTGGTTTATGCTGCTCCAGTCTGCATCTTTATTTGGGGGGGGGGGGGGGGGGAATGTGACCTGGGAGCAGTTTATGCAGCCTAAGGCAACTGGGACAGCGAGAGTATCTGCCTGTCATTCTATAGGTGTTTGTTCAACTGCACTCTCCTGCTCTGTGCAATACTTAATGAATATGTATTACATGAATAGTCCCATTAATATTCAGATTGTGATTAGGGCAGAATGTGATTATTTATTTAATTCCAGATTTCTTCAGAATGTCTACTTAGGTATGCACCATATTTAGTATGTACTATCATACCCAGTGGGTGGCCTACACAATCAGGAAGTAATTAGTGCTGCTGGGGGTTGTTTGCCTGCCTGTGTCTGCTGTCTGGGGAATGTCTTGCTGAGTCCCATGAATACTACAGACTTGGAAAGTTAATAAAAATTCTTTCAATGAAGGAACTAGCCCTCTTAGCTGTAACCTGTAATTATAACATCACTATTAATTATGAAACAATGACCACATCAACCATCTTTTCTGAAAACGAGAGTTTCATCAGTGCATTGGGATGATTCCTTAACTCATTCCAGCTTCACATTAGTTATTTAAGGGGACCACAGAGTATCCAGACTGACCCGTTGTACAGTTGTTTTTTGCTGGTTCTCCAGGTTCTGTAGTTAACTTTTCGTTCATTGCCAGATCGAAAGTAATTTGCTGATCTTATATGAGTTGACCTCAAAATAGTTTTCATTTTCTTGTCCAGTCTGACATATGCGGAGAACAATCAAAAACATATGTGATGTATATTTCCAGTACAAGTCAGGAAGGAGATGTTCGTTCTATTTGGTGTGTACTGGGAGCAACTTGAGTGCATCATCCCCAGTGCAAGTCATGGTGACAATACCATTAGCTTGTATCTCAGCCTTCAACAGTTCAAGTCTACAGGACAGGATCAAGCATTACCTTGTGGTCTCAATTATTTGTACTATGGTAAGATATCAGGTGGCATACCCTAATGCCTGGTAAGAGAGCAACCTCCCCTTTGACCTGCCTTCTGCCCCTCCCAACAACCTAGCATATCTAGTTGTTTATGTCCTTTTTTGCTTATAGGTATATGTCCCAAGACTGACTGACAGAAAAAAAAAGAAGTAATGCTACCATATGAAATAGGGGATGTTGATGTAGAAGGATTACCTTGGGGCTGAAGCAATATCATGCACATAACAAATGTGCGTCCAATGTGGACGCACATTTTTTGAACACGTGCACATTCACCTCTCCTGGGCACTCGATGCAAATCGTAAATGAGCGGCCATACTAAAAGGGGTGCGCAATGGATAATTTGTGCATCCCTAGTGCTCTGCATCAGGTGCCCTGGCAGGGCTGTTCCTGATTGGTCCTTTTCACTGACAAGCATTTCAGGACAGCCTTCTGAAAGGGGATTGGCCCTTTCCCTGACATGTGACAGTGAATGGACCAATCGGCAGTAAGTGAAGCAGTGAATAAATTAATATTAAGTGCCCTGTGTGTGCAGGTTACCAAAACAGATGCTCAATTTATTTACTGGTACAATATGTGCACACAATACACATGGCCCTGAGCGTGTATATTGTGGGTGTATATTGTGCGCACCAAATTATTATTTTTTTTTTTTTACATCAAGACTTTTTTTTGCATGGTGCTGCTTTCTGTAGTTCTTCCTACTTAGTACTGCTGTGATACTAAGTAGGAGGAACCATAGAAAAGCAGTTTATTGTTTTTGAGCCCTTGACGCATGGGAAGACTTTATACCTGCTCCTGGTCACAGTGCACCATGGAAAAATCACTACTGTCTGATGCTCAGATCCAGGCCAGCACCTGGGCTCTGCTCTCAATACCTTGCAGCAACAAGAGACACCAGCGGTGGCTCTTAAACATATAGGAGCTCCTTTCTGAGAACACGTATAATCATGCATGCCTCTTCTCTCAAGCCACAACATGAGCCTGGAGTGTTGCAATTAATGGGCAACGTGAAGAGTATGGATAGCTGGACCCTGCTTTGTGCAGCACATACATTGCACAGAACACTTCCTCATTCTGAGCCTCGGCTTTTAATACTATATATTAGTTGATATTTTTTTATTGTATTATTTGTTATATATATTTTTAATAAGTTGTTTAATTTATACTGGTTTTATTTTAAATGTTTTAATTTTGATTTAGTATTATGAATGTTATTTTGTAAAGCGTTGTGATCTTCACTTGGAATGACAGTATATAAAATATATAAATAAATAAATACATCCTTCCAGCTCTGTCCTATCCTCAAGCTGACTTCTTCTGGGTGTTGAAAGAACAGCAGTGAAGGAGCTCTGGCAGTCACATGCAGCAGCCAAGTTAACTCACTGAGCCGACAGCCTGCACCACATCAACTTCTCCCTTTTCCTGCATTTGTATACAGAAGTTGCTGGTCCAAGGTGACAGATTCATATGTGTGACTGCCCCCTCTCTCCCTCTGTTTTACAATTTGGAAGGGAGACTGGTGGGATTTTCAGTGCTTTCCTTGCTTTTCTTTTGGCCATAGGAATCCTCTCCATGTCCACACTGCCTGCTCCATGGATGTTGATGTGTCACACAACATTTTTGTTGATGTAAGTATTCCACACCCAAGTGAGTGCTAAGAACCGGTTGTACAGTCCCAATAAGCTTAAAAACGATTGTAAGTCCAAAGGTAATATTTATTCAAAACGGCAACTCCACTGTATATACAAAATCATGCTTTTAGCAGAAGGGTCCCCCGACACGGACCCGTGTTTCGCCAGGGGCTGCATCGGGGGGGACGCACAAGGAGATTCAAAATAATCTGTAAATAAGATAAAGAATACAGGACTGTCACTTACCAAGTTGAAGAGTATACACGTGTGTATACTCTTCAACTTGGTAAGTGAACATTCTGTTTGTTTGTATATATGGCACTGACAGCATCATTTAGTGACAGTCCTGTATTCTTTATCTTATTTACAGATTATTTTGAATCTCCTGCGTCCCCCCCGATGCAGCCCCTGGCGAAACATGGGTCCGTGTCGGGGGACCCTTCTGCTAAAAGCATGATTTTGTATATACAGTGGAGTTGCCGTTTTGAATAAATATTACCTTTGGACTTACAATCGTTTTTAAGCTTATTGGGACTGTACAACCGGTTCTTAGCACTCACTTGGGTGTGGAATTATATTTAGAGTGCTTTGTTGTGCTTGGTGGCTTATGTTGATGTAAGTATGCCATGGGCTTGAAAAGATTGGGAAAAACTGTGCTAACATATAGGGATGTGTAGCGGTCTGGCTTGTTCTGTTTTCCTAGTAGGAGGTGCATTGGTATTCTAGGGCCTGGTTTAATATTTGCAGTGCTGCCTTTTCATAGGTAAGGTTGTTGTTTGAGTTCTAGGAATTAGTATTGTTATGATATGAAAGATTTGCTATATAGATTCTAAGTGACTTTTTTTTGTAGGGTTTTGTTTTACTTCACAAAGTACCTGGTACTTGATGGAGTTGTTTTACTTCAACTAAGCCAACACAGGAATTTTCCTATTATTACAGGAGGGTTACAAGAGGAGTTAGCTGCAGTCTATATTTAAAGAACTTGAATGGTAGGATTCATATTGGGGTTCTGTCCCATCCTATATAGACCCCAGACTTCACTTATTTATAATCAGCTAACTTTAGGACAGCCCTATGGCCCGATCAGAGTTAGCCGCAGAAGTTAGCTGGCTAACTCCAAATATCAAAGTTAGCCAGTTAACTTATGCAGCTAATTCTGCTCCTCCCCAGAATGTTTCCTGCCTGTCCCCAGAATGCCCCCTTCTAGTTACCCATCTACAATTTAGCCAGATACGGGCTGAAAATAGCTGGGTACGCCATTTAGACGGATAACTATTAGGTTATCTGTCTAAATGGCTTTTGAATATAGACCTCTAAATGCTCACTAGCTAGAATGTCTTTATGGAATTATAAACCTGTTAGTGTTATAGCATTGCTGTGGAAGAGTAGCCTAATGGTTAGAGCAGAGGATCCAGAAATCAAATCCCACTGATATTACTTATGACCTTGGGCAAGTCAAGTCATCTTCAGATACAAACTGAGGGGCCTCTGTACTAAAGGCTTACTCCCATTTTGTGGGAAATACCTACTGTACCTGAATATAATTTACCAATGAATGAAAAAGACCATAAGCTAAATCTAAATCAAGAAACAGAAAATGCAGTTTTTAAATCAATGTTCACATGCTTGGCACATGTGTAAATTCTCTCCTGGGGCCCCTTCTCCTTCTGCGTAGGCATTAGGAAGTGGTATTCTGCGTGTGCAGCACTGGCAACCTCACCAGTACAGTGAGTGCACTCACCTGCAAAGTCTCCAGGGCAATGGTCACAGTCAGAAACTTTATCATCTCCCTCTGTGTTCCACTCTGGGATCTGCCTCCTGTATATTAATCACCTCTAAATACATTTACATCTTATCTTAAACTAGCCGTCAGTGGGTCTACAAGAAATCACAAATTCACTCTTGCCCATAAGATTTCCGCAGTCAGTACAGTTGTTCCTTAATAGTTTGTTATGGCAATACCTTGTCAGAGCTGCAAGACTCCCAGCATCACATCTTGTTCTTTTAATAATTATTATTATTATTAGAGTGCTTTAGAAGGTGATTCATGATTACAAGGTCCCCTCCATGAGCAGCATATAATCTAAAGCAAGAGCACAGAGGTTAAGTAACTTGCTCAAGGTCACAGTGAGTGATGGAGAAATGAATGCTCCAACAGCCTGAACATTACCAGTTCTATTGTGTTAACAACTTCGGATGGTGATCTCACAGACCACCACATTTGACTGTTCTGTGGTGGTCAACACCGTGTGTTGATCTGGAACACAAAGAGGAGCAGAGAACTTTGCCATGAGCTCACCGTGGCTTTCTAAACATTTCCAGATTTTCCTGCTCTTCTGTCCTGCACGCTGCCTTTTCCCGTGTGAATTATGGATAGTTCTTAAAGTGAACAGCTAAATCCACACCTGACCTGGCACTGCCTACCAATGATTGGTGGTACGTTTCTCGTGCACCCACCAATGTTTCACCTTAAATGCTTAAACATCTGTACACCGCTTTTATTGTTTTTACTGATTATGCGGTAATTCAATTTTCTAAATAAATAAATGTAATAATAAAGATACAAGGATTACCACGGAATACTAAACAATAATTATAGGCATTATTTTGCACAATCCCATGTTCCACTCAGATGAAAAGAACATCTGTGTGTCACTAGTGCTCAAAAATGAATGGTGCTCCTAGGGCCCTACCCCTGATTCAGTGTCATGTGGCGGCCTCTCTACTCTTAAATGTGTCAGAGATGGCAGAATCAGGTCCAGTTTCGATTGGAACCATTCGGAATGCAATCACATGACTTAGGGCCGGATATACTAAAGGATTTTTCCATTTTGTTTCCATGAGAAAAGAAAATGCTTAGCACATCTGCCCTTAAAGAGGCGATGGTATGGAATAGCAGCAGCATGCTGCCCAGCCTTGAACACTGTGTGTCAGCTAAGCACAAGGGTTTGACTTTAATGATAACAGTAAACTTTTGGCCCAGCTCTTTCCAGGGAGATGTAATTAAAACTTGTCTGCAGCTACCATTTGGCATTCTACAACACACTGCAGAACCCGTAGGAATGAAATGAAAATTCATGAATGTATTCTGTTAACAGATCTCTAAACATTTTCATCTCTGGCCTTGTTTGTTTCTCACTGGTCATCAAATAAAGGGGGCTTTCAGTTTTCTCGGCCAGTCTTTGACATCCAATGATTGTTTTTGAATGACCGTTGTGTATCTTTCGGAAGTATGAGGAAGTTCCCCTATAACTCCTGCCCATCCAACACAAAGCAAACTTTTCCTCCTCTTTTTTTTTTTTTTTTTATCACAGATGCTCACGATAATGAAATGATTGGCATGCTGAAGAGCCCAGAAACAAGATTGTTCGTGCGCTAATGAATAGAAGCTTGATTGCAAGATCCCTGTTTGTGAAATTACAGTGCTGCACCGAAGCCATACAATTACATCAAAAAATGCCTGCATATTCATTTCATCTACTTTGCATAGAAATTAACGAGCGAGCCCTGAAGCAGACTCTCTGAAATTAAAGCTAACACCGAATTTAGTCGCAGGTTAGAAACTAAACGGCATTGTTCAATGGCTATGAATCTGTACCACCTGCTTGCCTCATGATTGCATATCGAAGTGGGGGTGGGGGGGGGGAGGTGGATAAGAAAAAGTTTCTTCCTATGAAAAAAAAAGTATATTGGAAATGTACAATAATATATCTCCCGTTCAGACTGAAAAACATGGCACTGAAATAAGAGCTGGTTATTAAAATGCAGCATGTGTTACACTCGGCTACCAAACTGAGTGATCTCTTCGCTTAGTTTATATCGTCCTTATTTTTCACTACCATTGAACCTATTTTTCTACATACATTTTTTTTGGGGTGGAAGAGGAAGTAGGACCCACTGAATTAGTCAACTGGTGCTCTCTTCATCTTGCAAGTACACATCCATGAAGGCCATTGTGAAGGTCAGGTACAGCAAACAATGCAAAGTGTACAGTATTGCAAAGCAACGTTATTGCTTTCATCCTTCTTGACAGATCAATAGTTAGGGAACCATGAATGAATCCACAGAGATATTTTACATTGCTTGAGTAAGAGCATACGAAACAACATAAGACATGTCATGCTGGGTCAGACCAATAATCCATTGGGCTCCTTATCCTGTCTCCAACAGCGGCCAGTCCAGGTCACTTGGAAGTACCCAGTAGATCCTAATGGACGATCCATTCACTGTTGATCACACCCAAAAGTATGATGTGGCAACCCCTACATTTACCTGGCTGATAATTTTTAATGGACTTCTCCTTCAGACACTTGTCCAAACCTTTTTTAAAAAAGTATTTATTTTATAAACCTTGACCACATCCGCTGATAACAAATTCCACAGAGTCTGGATTAATACACTATCGGAATGGAGGAGTAGCCCAGTGGTTTATGAACCAGGGAAACCAGGCTTCAAGTCCCATTGCCTCTCTTTGTGACCTTGGATAAGTCACTCAGGTACAAACTTACTGCCTGATTCACTAAGGTTTTTCTCCCAGTCTGTGTCTATGGGAAAATACCTTGATGAATCAAGCCCTTAGATTCTAAGCCCTCTGAGGGACAGAGAAATACTTACAGTACCTGAAGTGCTAAAAAGTGAATATAAATTAAATAAATAATAATATATGCAAATTATGCCATAGCATAGTAGGTTGCATTCTCTGTTAGTGACCGTAAGCTAACTCAGATCTTTATACTCAAGAAGCATCAAACCCAGTTTGATTTTAACCAAACTGATTGGCACCAATAGCCTGGTAGAAACATTTCACTCCCTGGTGCTCCAATACATGGACATAAAATGGGAGATCCCTCTTAAAAATAGAAGCCTTTGGTTATACAAACCTAACATGCCCAGTTAGGTGAGTATATGCCCAATTTTCCATGGAGCAGGACCAGATCTGGGGGGGGGGGGGGGGGCAGGGGACTGACTTCAGCCACCCTCCCCCTTTTTTCACTTTTAAATTTAGCATAGATTTTCTTTCCTAGGCAGATTCTTCCTGCCTGTCTTTGGGGCTCAGTTCGACTCTCCTCTTCCTCTGCGACTCCCAGGAGGACAGCGGGAAGTAGAAAAAGTGCCACGCAGCTGTGGGAGAGGCAGAAGAGGAGGAGAATCAAACCGAGCCCCGAAAGCAGGCAGGGGATTGGAGCGCTGCCAGGCTGCCACCACTGATTGGCCCCTGGTCTTGCCTGACCGGGTACAACAGGCTGCAAAACCGGGCTGTCCGATCAAAAACCAGGCAGTTGGTACCCTATGCCCAGTACTCCTGAACTATGCAAAATTCAGACTGCACCATTTTTTCATACATAACCCCATATCCTTTTCAGAAGAGCATGTTCACTATCAGGCAGAGAAGCCCAGCATAGGGCCCATCATAATCTGAATCCAGACGGTTCATTTAGGGAGAGATTAATCTACTTCTAGAATCCAGACAGAGTCCTGTCTACCTGAACTTTAAAAGTGAAAGCATCAATTAGTGAAATGCTATCTAATTAAACTCATTAGCAATCATCTGTGTTGTTATGACTATAATTCTGTGAAACAACCTCATGTACAATTTCACCCTTGAACAGCACCAAAAGCCTGGGATAAGCACAAAGGATCCTTAGCTGCAAAGAAGTGAACAGAGAGCCTGAGATCAATGTAACTCCCAAACCTGTGCTGGTGATCTCACAGACAGTCAGGCTTTTTGGACATTGATAATGAATACGCATGAGATAAATTTGCATATACTGGGTCTCCAGAGTATGCAAATATATCTCATGCATATTGGTTGTCAATATCCTGCAAACCCATCTGCCTATGATGTCACCAGGACAGGTATGGGAACCACTGGTGTATGGCATTGTAATCTTGGAGTTCACAAACTCAGTCCTCAAAAGCCACAGTCCATTTGAGTTTTCAGGATATTCACAGTGAATATGCATTAGCTCAATTTGCATATTGTTTCATTGTTTGCTGCTAGATCTCATCCATCTTCATTGGGGATCCCTGTTGTAAGAGAAAGCAATTTGGACAAATTAGCTGGGCATGATGACCCCTATCTGCTATTATAGACTATGTTTCGGTGATATTTAGAAGTCCATATTCAGCGGTGTGATGAACAGGAAGACACTTGGCTGAAGTTACCTAGGTCGTTTACCCAGGTTGGTAACTCTACCTGGGCTATTTTAAGACTGATTTACCCAACCAGACTGTTATGATATTGAGGTGTTTGGTGGATTCTTAGGGGCAACAGTGATAGTGTCTCCCACAGGGAGGAGCCCCGTAGGGAACTGTAGCACCAGGCTAGACTCAGATGCACAAACACAGAGAATATAACTTTATTATGCAGCTTGTATGGTTCACACGAGGTGGCAGTACAGAGTGGATTAGATAGCAACAGTCTGTGATCCTCAGCGGAGGAGACCCGTCCCACAATGGTGGTATAAGGCCCCAATGCAGATATCCAGTGAGGCGCTGTAGGAGAGATGGACTGGCAGATGTTATTACATAATCTCTTGTAGCTGAGTAGATAGAGTTCCCAATAAGCAGTAGAGAGAGGATAGGTAGCAACAGTCTGTGATCCTCAGCAGAGGAGTCCCGTTCCACAATGGTGGTGTAGGGCCCGATGCAGATAGACAACGAGGAGCTATAGATGAACAGAGAGGGAGAAGTAGTACTCACTCTCTGTAGCTGATAGGTGGTGTTCCAGCAGGTAGAAGAATTGGTAGCAGGCACCAGGATAGACACACAGGCCCTCGAGGAGCGAGTACCTGGATTTTGGATAGGCACCTGGAAATAAGCAAAGGGCCCCAGAGGAGCAGGTACCCAAGTTAGTAGACCCCGAAGGGTGAAGATAGCTTCCAGCAGCAGCAGAAGCAGCAGAGCAGCTTCAGACCAGAACGAATCCAATCCGTTGCTAACTCGGCGAGAGTCAGCAAATGGGCAACCTTTTGTAGTCGGAAGCAGTGATGTCACTCGAGGGGGACGCCTCCGAGGTTCGCGCCAACACTGCTACAAGATGCGAGGCATGCGGGCACGCGTGCCCTAGGAGGCCTCGGGTCAACATGGTGGGACGCCGCGCCAAAGCCGCTCCAGGGACGCCAGAGGGTGCAGCAAGGAGACACTACGGACGCCATTCTTCTGAGGCTGGTGGAGAAGGCTGAAATAGAGGTGAGGCATGTCGGGCAAAGCCGTCTGAGACCGACGGGTGCAACACAGACTTACCTGTCTGCATTTTTTAGGACAGTGCTGAAGAGGAGACCCTGCAGCAGGGCTGCCGCAGACACCATCCTGCAGCAGTCTGAGAAGAGGAGACTCTGCAGTAGGCAGAGGCCCAGAAAGGCTTGATAGAGAGTGTGTGTGTGTGTGTGTGTGTGTGTGAGTGAGAGAGAGAGAGAGAGAGAGAGCATGTGGGAGTAGGAGTCTTTGTGTGTGAGAGAGAGAAAACATGTGAGAGTGAAAGCCTGAGTGTGAGAGAGAGCATGTGAGAGTGAGAGCCTATGTGTGTGCATGTGAGAGCTCCTGTATGTGTGTTTGAGGAAGGAAGGGAAAAAGACAGGAGGAAAGAGAAAAACAGAAAGAAAAAATAGACCCTGAAAAAGGAATTAGAAAAAGACAGACAAGGTGAAAGTGGGAAAAAAGAGACTGGGACCAACCAATTAGGAAAATAAGAACAGGCAACAAATGTAAAAAAAAAATTTTTTTGAGTATTTAGAGATTGGAATATGCTATCTTTGTGAACGTGGATTTCTTATATTTTTGTATTTTGCTCTTTCTTCAGTATTCTGCTATTCACAGAGTCTGGTTTCTTGGGTTTTCTGTTCCAGTTTTGTCTGCATGTTTCTGTTTCTAATTTGTAGTTCCTTATTCTGTAATAGGTAAGGGTCTGTCTGTGCTCTGTATGTGTGACTGCGGTGCAGTATTTCTGCTAGAGTGTAGTTTCATTATAGGGATTGTAGCCACCCAGCTTGTTCTGTTTCCCCAGTAGTTGCTGTATTAGTGATCTAGGGACTGATATAATATTTGTATTGCTGCCTTTTCATAGATAAGGTTCCTGTAACATTTGGCTGGCTGCAGGATGGCCCCACAACTGGACACACTAACCTTCAGATGCCGCAGCTCACTCCATAGGAAGGACTCCTCCATCTTGCCTCCTCCTCAGCCCCCCTTTGGTGTGCGTGCGTGGCATGTGATGAATGTTAAGAATCCTGTGGCAGGAAACCAGGAGAAGCACGAGTGAGGAAAACACTGTGGGCTGGGAATTTAAACCCCAGTCATGCTCCCAACCAGTGCCTCAGCAACAGGTTCTCCTGCATTATCTGCAGTGCACGTTGCTCCATGTTCCTGCGTGCCTTGTTCCTGTCCCTGCCTTACCATGTCTCCTGTCCAGTCCTGCCTTGCTTCCAGCCTTGTTCTATCCTGCTCCCACCTTCCCTTCCTGCCATGCCCTATTCCAGTCCCTGCCATGTCTCCTGCTGTGTTCTGTTCCCAGTGACCTGCCTTGTCCCAGTTCTGTCCTTGTCAGTGGTCTGTGTTTTGTCCGTCTCTGCCTGACTTCTGGTTTTGACCTTGGTCTTGGATTCTGACTATTCTTCTGGATCTCCTCCTGCCCCGACCTCTGCCTGGACCCTTGACATTGCGTAATCTCCGCCTGCCCTTACCTTTGCCTGGACTTCAACACTGCCTGCTCGCTTCCTGCCCTGACCTCAGCCTGCTACTTGATTTCTTCTGACTGCTCCTTACATCCTATCGGCCTCTGGAACCCAAAGGCTCAACCTGCGGGGAAGGGGGGCTGGTATAAGTGAAGTCCCAGCACTAGTCCTTGCACTAAGCCCACGCCAACCTGCTGTTGGCGTGGGCTTAGTGCAGGCATGGCCAACTCTGGCTCTCGAGAGCCACAAACAGACCAGGTATTCAGGATATCCACAATGAATAGGCATGAAATAGATCTGCATGCACTGCCTCCATTATAAGCAAATCTATCTCATGCCTATTCATTGCGGATATCCTGAAAACCTGGCCTGTTTATGGCTCTCGCTGACTTTGTTTTTTGCAGGGTTTGTGTTACTTCATAAAATATTTGGCAATGGGGGGAGTCTATTTTGCTGTTACTGAGGTGACACCAGAATGTGAATTTTTTTTTTTTTTTTGCATGTTGGGTTGCAATATAAACATTTCTAGATTTATTTTGCACCTGTTGCAAATCTTAAGTTCTTGTGATTATGATTATTGCTATTTTATTGTAGTTATGATGTTCTCTACCTTTGTAGAAAGAAGATTTATAAAAGAAAATATTGCTATTTCTTTTATTACATGATTGATTGGATCTATTTGTGTTGTGTTCGTTGTTTACTTTCTACATGATATTATTGTGTATTTATAAATTGTAATAAATATAAAATAAATTAATACAGATTAACAGATAATGCATTTTTAATCTTGGAAGTGCATGAACTAATTGAGTTAAATATTTTAGAGTGTCACTTATGATGGCTGTTGCAAACTACTTAGAAATCCATTGTCAAGTGCACTCTAAGGCATTTATTTATTTGATTTACAGTATATTCTGCTTTTTGGCACTTCAAAGCTGATCACATTGAGATACTATAGGTAGTTCCCTACTCCCAAGGGGCGTACAGTCTAAGGCATTTCTCCCATTTTGTATCTATGGGAAAAACCCTTAGTGAATCAGGTCTAAGTTTGTTCTTGAGCTAATGGAGATCACGTGACTTGCCCAAGGTCACAAGGAGCAGCAACGGGATTTAAAGCCTGGTTTATAGCCCATTAGTTTAACCGCTAGTCTACTCCTCCATTCCAATTATCAATAACAGCACAACTAGTCGAGCTTAGACCTATATGCCTACTGCCCACCCATGTTAACCTTGAGTACCCCCGCCCCCTCCCCCCCAAAAAATGAAATCAGTTCTTGCTGTACCACTGGGAGAGAGGTGAAGTGGGGAAATGAATGAGAGAATGCCTGGAAGGAGAGGTCAAGAGAAAACTAAAAATCCTTACAAATTTGTCTTGGGGTAATTTTCAAAAGGATTTACTTGCTTAATACTGGGTTATATATGCATAAATGCACTCTAAGGGCCGGATTTTAAAATGGTTACGCGCATAAGGTACGCGCGTAACCCTTTTCAAAAACCCCTGCGCGCGCCAAGCCTATTTTGCATAGGCTCGACGGCGCGCGCAAGTCCCGGGACGCGTGTAAGTCCCGGGGCTTGCCTGGGGGGGCCTGTCGGGGGCATGTCGGGGGGGCATGTCGGGAGTGACGCAGCATTTGGGGCGTGTCTAGGGGCATGTTTCTGGCCCAGGGCATTTCGGGGGCGTGGCCGAGGCCTCCGAAACAGTTCCTGGGCCGGGGAATCGCGCGCCAGCAGGCCGCTGGTGCGCATGAGTTCCGCCTGCCTCTGGCAGGCGTAACTTTTAAGATAAAGGTAGGGAGGGGGTTTAGATAGGGCCGGGGGGGGGGGGGTGGGTTAGGAAGGGGAAGGGAGGGGAAGGTGTGGGGGGTGAATGGAAAGTTCCTTCCGAAGCCGCTCCGATTTCGGAGCGGCCTCGGAGGGAACGGGCAGCGCGCACAGGGCTCGGCGCGCGCAAGGTGCACAAATGTGCACCCCCTTGCGCGCGCCGACCCCGGATTTTATAAGATATGCGTGGCTACGCGCGTATCTTATAAAATCCTGCATACTTTTTTTCGCGCCTGGTGCGCAAACAAAAGTACGCACGCACGTAGATTTATAAAATCTACCCCTAGGTATGTAAGTGAGCTTCTGAAAATTGTTAAGATATATGCTACTTTTTTGTACAAAATCATTTTGAAAATTATTCCCATAGAATTTTATTTGTTTACAAGTTCAACTTCTGAATAAAACTTTCTTTATTAGTCAAGATTCAGGAATTTACTAATGGACTTTTTTTTATCAATTAAACAATTCATTCATTTTACTTTTGTCAAGTGTACAATATTATAACAATTGCTTTAGTTATATATTTACAGTTTCTAATGTATGGCATCGGGTCAATCAGTTATAAACTTGCACAAAATTCACCAATACACAAACCCTTCCAACTAACTAACCCCAGATTACTGCAGAATCAATTCTCCGCACTTTACAACATAATTAGGTGTTAAAGTCTATTTTCTTACCAGCTGTCTGTAGGCTGGTCACAGGAGATAAGGCAGATATGTAAGGTGGTCACAGAATATCAAGCAACTTCTGTGTAGGAATCTTCAGCTCAGAGTCAATGTATGGATTAGGGTATGCATTCATTAAAAATGATTGCATAAAATACAACAAATGAGGTCATTTTCAGTTCATTCCAAACTGAAAATGGCCTCCTATGAAAATATCTGAAATTCTGGGGTATTTCCGTATTTGCTGCCACCTCTAAAAAAGAAAAAACAGCATCCTGTCCTGAAAAATGTAATCCAGGGTCCAGACCTGTTCAGCTAAGGCCTCCCAAACTCACTGCTTAAAGTAAAGGGAGCCCAAAGCCTGGGGCCTCTCCAGGCTCCTCCCATCTTCCCATAAAACTATGCTGGGGGTGGAGCAAGGGACCTGCCTAGCCTGCCCCCATTTACCTCTTTCCTGCAGCTGCCCATAAAAGAAAGTTAAGAGCCAGAATACAACCAGACCGTAAACGACTGTACAGCATAATGGCACTGGCCACACCGGAGACAGATACTGAAGTGATGACACTTCAGCACCATGCTCCACATACAGCCAGCGCCATTTTTAAAGATGTACTCGCCAGGACCAGAGCAAGCGGGTGTCGCTCTAGACCTTAATATTCTTTAATGGGCAACCTCAGGAGAGGGTAAATGGCGGCTGGGGAGGGAGTTCCCTGATTTGGCAGGGGTAGAAGAGGACCTGGGAGATCCCAGCTGGGCCCAGGCCCCGTCCCCGGGCTCTATTTGCTTTCAGCAGCAAGAGTAGGGGGGTTGAAGTGTTGTGGGCATCCTTACAGAAGGGCACTGAAAAGGTTCAGTCAAAAAAGGGGGGGGAGGGGCAGGGTTTGTAAGCACAAATTCTGAAAACCTGATGCTGAGCTTGTGCAAAAACAGAGAGACATGTATGTCTCAATAAGAGGTATGGCACATCGTAAATTAACTTTAAGAAAACTTGGGAATACAACTCTTATGATCAGGAGGGCAATTCCCAAAGCTTTTTATGCAGATAAACAACTGTCTACCAGAATATAAAACCCCACAGAAAATTGTTCTCACCTTCAGTGGAGCAGGGAACAACCTGACAACATGTGGGATTTCAGTTTGATGTTAGGATTTCGCCTGCTGGACAGCCTTACCCTACCTTCATGATGCCTCCCCACCAACAGAGGCCCTCAGTATGCCTCATCAGTGATCTTGTCAAGTTCCTCCTCACTGCCCTTTCCCCACCCAAATCCCAGCCCTATCTGTTTCTCCTTCTCTTCTCATGGTCTCACTTTTGGCTTTTTGTCCCTGCAGCAAACCAGGGACAAAATCTATAGCCAGCCCCTGTATTTTCAAAGGGAAACTCCATAGGGAGTTTTCCTCTGAAAATGTGCTTTCAGGCCCCATGCAGGATTTCTAAATTGCCCCACAGATGCGTTCTATTTAAATATTTCTCACCCCCTATGTTACGAGCGCGCGCGGGCGCGGTCGTCTCGGGCGGGTGGTGAGCCCTTGGGCCACGGCAGGACCCCAGGAGGAGCCCAAGGCCACACCGTGGGAGGTGAGCTGAGCAGGCATGGTGAGCCAGGCAGGCAGGAACAGAAACAGGGAGTCCGGCCCTCAGCCGGACCTGCATGCCCATGGTAGCCAACACGGGGAAGTTGACTAATGAACGGTCCTCCGACTGTTCCCGGCCCTTTCGGACCCGCCGCAGGGAACGGCAATGGGCAGCAGGCCGGACAGAGGCGAGGGCAGACAGAGTCCTTAAACTGAAGACATCAGACGGGGCAGAAGCAGGCTGAAGCAAGACGGAGACATCAGGGCAAGGGCTGAAGCGAGACACAGGAAAGGTCCAGGCGAGCAGGAACTCCGATGCTGGGATACTCACATCCGAAGCCCCCTCGGCTGGCAGAAGCTCAAGAGCCCGTGGGACGAATCCCTCCTGTTGGCCACTCCAGGGCCCAACAGGACAGAAGGCTCAGGAACCAGGTCAAGGTAGAGACAGGAAGACATCCGGGCAAGGGCTGAAGCAGACACTGGAGACAAGGCTGGACGGGAACATTGCACTGTCCATCAGGGCGCCCTACTCAGCCCACCCGTGGGACTGAGTCGCGGACCACCCTGTCCCAGACGCGCCCTACACAGCCCAGGAAGGCTGGTCGCGGACCACGCTGAG
Source organism: Rhinatrema bivittatum (assembly GCF_901001135.1). Taxonomy (NCBI): domain Eukaryota; kingdom Metazoa; phylum Chordata; class Amphibia; order Gymnophiona; family Rhinatrematidae; genus Rhinatrema; species Rhinatrema bivittatum. The sequence goes on along the minus strand of NC_042622.1, from coordinate 119,320,126 downwards.
AAGGAGGGTGCGGGGAAAACCCAGGCGAACAGGAACTCCGATGCTGGGATACTCACATCCGAAGCCCTTACGGCTGGCAGGCACAGGAGCAAACATCTAGGCAGAGACACTGGACAGGGATCCATCAAAGCAAAAGTGATCACGGAAGACCTGGATCAGCAAGTATACAGACGACTGTAGGACCTGATCCGCAGGCCGAAGACAAGCAGGAGTCGGAGTCACGGACCGGAGTCAAGGCAGGCTGAAGACAAGCAGGAGTCGGAGTCACGGACCGGAGTCAAGGCAGGCTGAAGACAAGCAGGAGTCGGAGTCACGGACCGGAGTCAAGGCAGGCTGAAGACAAGCAGGAGTCGGAGTCACGGACCAGAGTCAAGGCAGGCTGAAGACAAGCAGGAGTCGGAGTCACGGACCGGAGTCAAGGCAGGCAGAAGACAAGCAGGAGTCAGAGTCACGGACCGGAGTCAAGGCAGGCAGAAGACAAGCAGGAGTCGGAGTCACGGACCGGAGTCAAGGCAGGCTGACAACAAGCAGGAGACAGCGCCACGGAGGACCTGGATCAGCAGGGTTACAGACTACTGTAGAGCCCGATCCAAAGGCAAAGACACAGTGAACAGAAAGTCCTTAAATACTGGAGGTAGAAGGCAACTCCCTGGGAGGAGCTTGCCAGGACCGCCCACCGCTGGTCCTATAACTAGGGTAGAGAGCTGCGGGCCAGCCCCTAGGGAAGGGCGTCGCCCAACAGGAAGTCCAAACGCTGAGGCATGCAAGCCACAGGCACAGCTAGGCCTCTCAGGCCCTGGAGCAAGTCCTGGATGATGCGCAGGCGAGGCCCAGGCTTCAGAGCGGCCTCTGGAGGAAGGTAAGAGACCTCCTGCAGCGCAGCAGCAGGGGGGATCGCAACAGTCTACTTTTAAAAACCACATCCATCCATCCAGATAATGCCATTTTATTTTACAAGAGGTAATCTGAAAAATACTGACTGAAATGCAAGATAGTCCTCACAGTGATTTATCAAGGACTTCGTGGATATTGTGAAAAGCCAAGTAAAAACATTTAAGTTGGGTTACAGGCAAAATATGAACTGGGTTTGACATCTGAGTGAAGATGGTATTTTGGGTAGACTCTGAAAGGAAAACTCTGAGATCCATATTCAGCCACTTTCCAGCTTCCTAAATTAGCCAGATAAGCTTATGTGGCTAACTTGGCTGAGATATTCAGTGGTACAGCTGTGCCACTGAATATCCTTGGCTATCTTAAAGTTAGCTGGATAAGTTTATGCAGGACAACTGAATAGCAGTCCTAAACTTATCTGGCTAACTAAGCCAACCCGAAAGGTCGATAGATTACATGCTGCTTATCCCAGGGATAAACAGTGGATTTCCCCAGGGATTTATGGACTTTTCTTCCAGGAACTTATCCAAACTTTTTTTAAATGAAGCTACACTTACATCTTTTATCACATCGTCCAGCAACAAATTCCAGAACTTAATTATGCAATGAGTAAAAAAATATTTTCTATATATTTTAAATTATTACCAAATAATATCATTGCATGTTCCCTAGTCTTTGTTCTTTTTGAAAGAATAAACAACCAATTTGTGTTTATCATCCCCCTTCACTCCAAGCTGAAGAGCCCTAATCTCTTTAGCCTTTCCTCGTAAGGGAATTTTCCATCCCTTTTATCATTTTTGTTGATCTTCTCTGTACGTTTCTAATTCTGCTATATCTTTTTTTAGATCCAGTGACCAGAATTAAACATAATAGTCAAGATGTGGTTGCACCATGGAGCAATACAGAGGCATTATGATATTCTCTGTTTTATTCTCCATTCCTTTCCTAATCATTCTTAGCATTCTATTTGCTTTCTTGGCTGCTACTACACATTGAACAGAGGATTTCAACATATTATCCATGATGATGCCTAGATCTTTTTCTGAGTGATGACTACCAATGTGGAATCTTGTATTGTGTAGCTATAATTTAGATTGCTCTTCCCTATGTGCATCACTTTGCACTTGTCTACATTAAATGTCATCTGCCATTTATATGCCCAGACTCCCAGTCTTGCAAGATGTTCTTGCAATCCTATTGTGATTTAACAGCTTTGAATAATTTGGCGTCATCTGCATATTTGATCACCTCACTCATTGTTCCCATTTCCAGGCCATTTATAAATATGATAAAAAGCAACGGTCCCAGAACAGATTCCTGGGATATTTCACCATTCACCTTTTTCCATTGAGAAAATTGACCATTTAGTCTTACTCTCTGTTTTCTTTCTTTTAACCAGTTCGTAATCCACAACAGGACATTGCCTCCTATCCAATGATTTTTCAGCTTCCTCATAAGTTTCTCATGAGGGAATTTTTCAAATACTTTCTGGAAATCCAGATATATAGCAACTTTTACTAAATGTTTATTCACACTTTCAAAAAAATATAGTAGTCTAGTGAGACAAGATTTCCCTTAGCTAAATCCATGTAAGCTTTCTCCTACTAAATTATAACTATCGATATGTTCAGTAATTTTGTGTTTTGCTTTTCTACCATTTTGCCCAGCACTGATATTAGGCTCTCTGATCTGTAGTTTCCTGGATCACCCCTGGAATCCTTTTTAAAAATTTGTGTTACATTGGCAGCCCTCCAATCTTCAAGTACCATAGATGATTCTAAAGATAGTTTACAAATTACTAATAATATGTCTGCAATTTCATTTTTCATTTTTTTCAATGCTCTGGGCTATATATCATCTGGTCCAGGTGATTTGCTACTCTTTAGTTTGACAATTTGCATTATTATATCTTCTATAGTCCCTGAGATTTGTTTCAGTTTCTCTGAATCACCACTTTTAAATATCATTTCTGACATAGGTATTTCCCTTATATCTTTCTCAATAAAGACTGAAGCAAAGAATTCATTGAATCTCTCTGCTATGGCCTTGTCTTCCCTAAGTGCCCCTTTTACCCCTTGATCATCTAATGGTCCAAATGACTCCCTCGCATACTTTTTTGTTTCAAATGCACCTTAAAATGTTTTTATTATGGGATTTTGCTTCCATGGCAAACTTCTTTTAAATTCCTGTCTTTGCTTTTCTTATAAATGCTTTGCATCTACTATGCCAGTGCTTATGCTATTTCCTGTTTTCTTCATTCAAATTCCTTTTCCATTTTTGAAAGATGTTCTTTAAGCTATAATACCCTCTCTCACCTCACTTTTTAACCATGCTAGCAGTCATTTAGCCTTCTTTCCATCTTTGTAATGCATGGACTATATCTGGTCTGTGCTTTCAATATGATATTTTTAAAAAGTTCCATGCCTACTGTAAACTCTTAACTTGGCAGCTGCTCCTTTCATTTTTTTCCTAATCGTTTTTCTCATTTTAAAAAAGGTTTGGACAAGTTCCTGGAGGAAAAGTCCATAAACATTATTAAGATAGAGCTGCAGAAATCCACTGTTTATTCTTGGGATAAGCAGCTTGGAATCTATCTACCCCTTGCGATCCTGCCAGGCACTTGTGACCTGACTTGACCATTGTTGGAAACAGGATACTGGGCTTGATGGACTTTTGGTCTGACTCAGTATGGCAAATCTTCTGTTCTTATTTTTTCATAGTCTACCTTTTGAAAGTTAAATGCTACCACACTACATTTTTTGAGTGTCCTCCTTCCAGTTATTAAATCAAATGTGATCATGTTATTATCACTGCTGCTAAGTGGCCCCAAAAACCATTACCTCTCATACCAAATCCTTTTTTCCACTAAGGAATAGGTCTAAAATAACTCCCTCCTCGTGATGGTTTTTGTACCAGCTGCTCCATGAAGCAGTCGTTTATTTCATGAAGGAACTTCACCTCCTTAACATGACCTGATGTGACATTTACCCAGTCAATAATGTGCTGCTAATTTTGTTAGTTTCCTTAATTTCTGTTAGTAATTATAACCAGAGATGAATCTCTTGGGTTTTTGATTGGAGAATCATTCCCCTAACCTGAAGCTGAATTTATCAGGCATAGGCTTGTGTCCTATCAAATCTGAAATTCCTTCAAATGAGGAAATCCCTGAATAGGCCAGGACTTCCCCTAAAGGCCTTGTCACACTATGGTTCATTTGGCCTTGTGATGACAAGTTTTCCAAGGTCCAAGTAGGAAAGGATTATCTGGTTTCGTCAAAGGAGCTTGACAAAACAGAGATTCCGCTTGTTGAAACAGGTGACTGATTGCCACCAAGCTGTCAAAGCCATAGGTGTGACAGATATCTCAAAGGAAATAGAAAATGCAGTTGAGATTTTTCAGAATCATCCCTTCCCCAGGTTTGATGAATCAATCAACAATCAGCTTTCAGAGGCTACCTGAGAACTGCTGGTAAAGCTGAGCTGCTTGTTTCCTGTTTCTGGCTGGGTGACTCGGACGCCGGGTTTCCCCGACGTCACAAGGAGGCGCCGGGACATCTGATTTAAATTGCGCTCTCCTGGAGATCAACCTAGAGGCTACCTGAGAACTGCTGGTAAAGCTGAGCTGCTTGTTTCCTGTTTCTGGCTGGGTGACTCGGACGCCGGGTTTCCCCGACGTCACAAGGAGGCGCCGGGACATCTGATTTAAATTGCGCTCTCCTGGAGATCAACCTAGAGGCTACCTGAGAACTGCTGGTAAAGCTGAGCTGCTTGTTTCCTGTTTCTGGCTGGGTGACTCGGACGCCGGGTTTCCCCGACGTCACAAGGAGGCGCCGGGACATCTGATTTAAATTGCGCTCTCCTTCGGTGCGCCGCCAAACCGGCGCGTCGCCGAAGCCGCGCACGCCCGAATTCGACTGAAGTTGACAGCTAAAGTCAGCAATTTCCCAGGATAAAGAAATTTGCATCATAGAGAAAATATTTTTGATTTTCCTATTCTAGCATGCCTGCGAAGAGGAAAGGGAAGATACGAGTGTTCCCTCCGGACCCTACATTTCCTACCTCAATGCAGCAGGAAATTCAAAAATTTTTGATTCAGTTGGGTAATAAGGGAACCGAGGATTCCGTTGGAGTTTCCTTGATGGGGGATACAAGAAACTCCCTGGAAGAGGCGTCCCTCAGCCCGGATAATAGACCTCCTCCGGTCCAACGCGCCATCGAGGAACAGCTAACCCAGCCTCTTGTCTTGGGTATAGATAAAGAGGAAGGGTTGGAGGGAGCTTCATCCTCGAATTTTGAAGAACTGGAGCGAATAACAACAAGGCCTGAAAAGGTAACTCTCGAGGCAATCTGGGATGCAGTGAAAGGGTTGAGCACTGCAGTTATAAGGTTGGAAAAAAAGGTGGACTTAATGTCTTCTGATTTTCAGAGGAATGTACAATCTAATTTGGTTAAATATGATGAGATTTCTTTGAAAGTAAAGGAAAATGAGAAGAATATTCAATCTATGCAAAAAATTAACCTTATGGTCGTTAAAGACCAATTATCTGCATCTCATCGTATAGAGTTACTGGAAAATAGAGCACGTCATTTAAATATTAGAGTTATAAATTTTCCACAATTAATAGGTGAGTCCCCAATTACATCCTTTAAAAGATATCTTAAAGAAGTATTGGCTTTTACAGAGGAAGAAATTCCATCTATAAATATGTGTCACTTTTTTTTTTAAAAATCTCCAATACCAGATAATCTTACAAATCTTTTGGAATACTCATCTCAAGAAGTGATTTACAGGAATACTCTGATTGTTTCCTTTATTATATCTAAGGATATAAGTAATATCATGAAGAAATATTTTCAGAAATTTCCCACCTCATTTCATGGTCAATTAGTTAAAATATACCCAGATTTGGCTCCCACTACAAGGATAAAGCGCAGAGAGTTTCTTTTGATTAAACCAAAGATAATGGCATTAGGTTATACTTTTTTTCTGTGCTATCCTTGCAGATGCGAGATCAAAAAAGGTGAATATGAATATGTTTTTTACCAAATCGAACAGTTACAACAATTTATAGATGCTCAACAACCCACAGCATCAACACCAGTGCCTAACATAATACCATCTGAAGAGATTTTACAGAGTATTGAGCATATATCGTAAGCTGATTGCAATAAATAAACCCAGCTTAGTCTATGTATTGCTAACTATAATATGTTTTCTTAATATATATCTCCCTTGGATATTTAATAATTTCTTTAAGGCCTCTAATGTTTTCCTAAGTTGATTATTGCAAATTTCAAATAATAAGAATTGTTTTAGGTATAAAGTAATTTGTTTTTGGAAAATTTCCTGTAAGAATTGATCTAAGATTGAATTTATATTATGGAAGGATTTCTGTATTGTTTCCGTATAATTTGTAAGATGAAAAATGAGAAGCTAATGCCTGTTTATCTCACGGATGAGTCTGAAAAAGCTCAGCAAAAGAAGTGTTATAAATACCAGTTCAAAGACTTTTTTGCTACTGATGTTTATGGCTGTGGCCTAACTGACTTACATGTCACCCAAGTGCTATACATCTCTGCTCTACAGGAGTGTCATAATTTGAAATTATCATGCAGAAAAATAAATAAATATGCATCTTCTTTACAGGACGCAACAACTGCCCATGAATATGGTGCAAACCTGAGGCAACATCTACATAGTATCTTTGCCCAAGGCTGGACTAGGAGGCCGCCTAGGGCACCGGAAGTGGGTGGGATGGCAAAGTTGGAGATCTGGGCAGCAGTTTTGAAAAGGAGCGAAGGAGGGAGAAGAGGTGGCGGAGGTACAGAGATGGGAATGTTTGTAGTGTACGTTTGGTGGCGCATGGACTGCTGCAGGAGGAGACAGAGGAGATTGAGAGAGAGCGAGAGAATATGATGAGGTCATGTGATGACTGCCCGGGGCGGCTGCACAACCTTGCGCCGGCATTGTCTTTGCCATTGCTCAAAAGAACCTGGAACAGACTTTCAGAGGTAGGAAAACCTACTAGCATCTCATGACTACCTCTAAAGATTATGAAATTGGTGATAAAGTCTTTTATTACAATTTTGGCAAGGATAAGCTAAAGGAAAGTACATTTTTAACTAGTTGGAAAGGTCCATCCACAATTGTTGACAAAGTTTCACCTGTTGCATAATCTTATCCAAATTAAGAAAGGCACTGAAGATGAAAATCTCTTTAAATGTGTCCGCATTAATCTGCTTCAACCTTGCCATCCTAATAGGTTTCCTAGCCAAGAATGTTAGCTAGCAACTTCACCTCAAAGTTTAATAATGAGAAAGCTCCATAGGAGCTATAAACCACTAGATCCTTGCCAGGTTTAGGAATCACTGTGAGATATGTCATATTCAGTGAGCAAGGGAAGTGTCCCTTCTGTATACGTTCTGTATACATTGCTCCCAGAAGCAACAGGTCCAGAGGGGACATTAGCTTGAAGAATTCAGCCGAAAAACTATCCAGCCCAGAGGCTTTATGTAGCTTGGCTTGTTTGAATTTCCTGAGCCGGAATTGGCACGTCAAGTTTGTCTATTTGGGCCTCAGTCTACCCTGGCAAATTCATTACAGAAAGAAGAGGCTGTGTACAATGATTGGTAATATTCTCAAAAGATATTACAAATGTCCTTTTTTGAGTTACATAACTTCCCCTGACTAGTTCTCAGTGTGGGAATAAATTAACGCTAGCAGCCGTGACTGTAGCGTCGTCCCGTCTGCCTCCCTACCCTCGCCCCACCCCCTTAACGTCTCACACCTCAGGTAGACTGGTATATATACGTGGGTACATTCTTCATTATAATAACAATAACATACACCAACACTATTAGATAAGAAAGGCCACAGCTTTATTAACCATAACACAAACTGGTATACGAGCCGTTAGGGTTGTTCCCAAAGTCCAATACTGCACCATCCTTCTGCTGCCCGCTGTAACCACCGAGCAAGGCAGCCTTGACCCCGGGCCCCCCATCTTGTCCCCAAGCAAGGGAGCCACCATCCTTCAGTGTACCGCTCACCCCTGCCTTGCGCCGCCCAAGGCGCCAGCCGACCGCTGTCCCGACCTTGATACTCACCAGCACCACATCCAACTACCCGTACCAGCCTGGGTCACCGGCCCCCCTTTGCCATGACATTAACATTATTATTGCACATTTTGCCATCATATACTACCTAAAATGTTCCTCTATCTATCCATTTGCATATTACAACATTAAACAAGTTCGCTATCTAAACATTAGGTCTATCTCCTATGCGGGCCGTAGAACACATATTAATCAAATGGTCCTATAGTAACAGAACTACCTGAGCTAAGCTCGCTAACATTAATTGACCTGACTTCCTGTCTAACCACTTTAGCGGGGTGGGTGGGTGGGTTGCCGGTGAGAAGAAAAGAGGCCGCGTGTGCCTCGGTTGTGGCCCTTTAAAGGGTCCACGACGTCATAGGCCTGCTGTGGATACCTGCTTGTGAAACAAATCCCACTTAGCGCAAGACAAGGAATCGGCAATACCGTTATACACCCCTGGAACGTGCCTTGCCCTCACTGACGTGTTAATGCGCAAAGCTGCTAGTACCACCTCCCGTAGTAGATCTATCACTTTGGGACATTTGGCCGATTGCTTGCTCACGAGCTGTACCACTGTCTGTGGCACCAAAAAATATATGCTTTGTCCTTCAATCTGTCACTCCATAATATGAGGACCACCCAAATGAGGAAGAGTTCCAGAAATGTAATGTTCTTCATCAATCCAGTGTCGGCCCACTCCAGAGGCTAAGGCCCGGAACACCGTGCCCCTTGGCAAAATAGCTCAAAACCCCAACCCCCTGAAGCACCCGAGTATATGTTCAAATCTCTGCTGGAGAGCAGGAGTCCCTGCATACAGCCACACAATTTAATTCATTCAAAAATTATCTCCATATGGCGATATCTGCACACATTGCCTTCGATACTCTCAAGAAGTGGTGCAGATTACTGATACCTGCTATGTTGGCAGCCAGCCTCCTTAGAAAAACTCGCCCCATTGGAATTACTCGACATGCAAAGTTCAGAGTTCCCAATATGGCTTGGACCGATCGCAGCGTGAGCTTCTTTGCTTTCGATGCCTGTAGCAACATTGTGCGCAGTTTCTTCACTTTATCATCTGGGAGCCTAGACACCTTGTTGATCAAATCCAGCTCAATGCCCAGAAAATAAATAACAGTTGCAGGACCTTCGGTTTTGTTGTGGGCCAGGGGAACTCCGAAGTCCTCGGCAACAGATTGGAATTCTTGCAATATTTATTTATTTTATTTAGATTCTTTTATATACCGAAGTATAGCGGGGAGCCTTCACTCCGGTTTACATCTGAACAACTTCATACATAAAAACATTTTGTTTTTTGTAACATATTAAACATTAGTATCATAAATAACATCTCGGATAAAGCAGAGTAAAATATAATAATAAACATAATTAAAATTGCGTGTGCAAGCATCCGATTCCTTAGGCCCAACGAATAAAAACTCCTGACTGCTGCGAAGTCACCCAATGAAGGAAGGAGCTGAATAGCTCGAAGTAGGTGCTTGACACTGAGCATCCCATTGGCATACATTTATCAAAGTTTCTGAAGAAGAAGCCCAACTATGGGAAGCTCTTTGGATGAACTGGCAGCAGTCTGAATGCTAACTCTTTATCAGACTTTGCCATTAATGCGCCCATGCCACACCTTCTGAATAACTCAATTGCTGGGTCAAAGGAAGTATTTTGGACTGAGCACTCTTCTGGGGGTAGTTGATCATGGACAGACAAGCCTGGGTGGTAGGAGAGATTCTGCATAAGGCGGAACTTTCCTTTCTCCTTCTTGGGAATCACTGCCAGAGGAGATAGGTACTTTTTCTCAAAAGGCCATTGTGAAAATGGACCTGCCATTCATCCAAGTGCTAACTCCGTGTCTAATTTCTCTTGTATGATGGAAGCATGTCGCGCAGCTGATGGAGTATTGGGGGTAGTTGTTCCTCTGAGCTGACCCTGGAATGGAATAGGGAATCTGTAGTGGAAACCTTGTAAAATCCATTGAGCCTCTCTATGCTTGGGGTATCGATTAAGCCACGGGATCATAGCCAATAAGATGATGGGCGATGGAGCTTTGCCAAATTGCTGGAACTTATCTCCCTTTTCCATTACTCCCTTCAGCTGGTTTCTTGGGGCATTTTGATACTGGGGGAGGAGCGGTGCAGGATGAACAAACATGCTTGAACTTGCAATCCTGAAAAGTGCATGTTGTCTTGTTGTAACGCCAGCACATGTTGTCTTGAGCCTATGTTGCCCCTGGACGATATGCATGTCTTCGCCAGCTCCCAGCATCTGGCTTGTTTCCTCCTCCCAGTTTCCGGCTTGCTTCCTCCAACACCGGCAGGCCAACAGCCGTGGAGGTCTGCCTCTCTCTTCTTCTTGCTCCAACGTGAAGACGATTCACGGCGGATTGTGGGCCCAATGCCAGAGGACCATGGTAGGCCATTGGTTTCGGGTGCGGGGGGGGGGGAGTTCAGTTACATGGAAGAGAGGCAGCAGAGGTGCAACCAATGAGAACCATCATATCTCTGTATAAACCTTTGTGATACACAATACCCTTCACCACCCCTTCCCCATACATTCCCCCCCACATATTGTATCAACTATTCTTTAAACCTACCCTCCCGAAATACACTTCCCCCTTCCCAAAACCTTTTGAGATTACACTACCCGTCCCCTCCAATGCATGCTCCAAAAAACAAGAGTCCATGTATCACATGTGTGGTCCCCACCTCCCAGGCTTCACAGGTGTTACATGCATTGCAAACAAAATAAATACAACTTGCATAGGCGACAGTTTAAAATCATGGATGGTCCACATTGCACTACTCCAAAGAGTAGCAACCTTAATCCCATTATTTCAATCACACAAGTGCAAGCTAACTTTGAGTTAATGCAGGAATGTTTGCATAACTTTTATAACAAGAGTGCTTTGCTCTATTAAATCAAAAGCTTAGAATAAAACTATATCTACCATAAACCCTTTATATACTATTGCTTCTTCAATAAAAACATATATGCCTCAATAATGTGTAAACTTCTGATTCCTTAAACAAATGAATTTTGATTGCAGGTTATCTGTTAATATCAGATAATCTATCACTGTAGCCATTCCACTACACTTCCAGTCCTCTCCTGTTGAAAAGAATGCAGGGGATGTGGAAGCTAAAGTCCAGATAGCTCGCAATGTTTTCTGGAATCCTCCCTTGGGGCTGCTGGGAGATGTATGTGAATGAAGTGAGAAATTCAAAAAATAAATAAATTCCTCATTGAACATTCCTGCAAATGAGTCTGAAATACACTCCATTCAAGTTTCAAGGACATTTTGTGTTTGGAATGCAATAAATGCAGAAAATGCATTATTTACATTTTCGGCAATAAATGCAGAAAATGTAAATAAAGATTATACTGTAACATCAGTTGCAGAAAGAATTTATTCTAAGCTTTAGATTCTATTTTCCCTGTGCGGTGACTGAACAGCAGTATGGACATGAGCACATGGAATAGACGTACACAGGTAGCCTGAAGGTTTTATGTTGAAAAAAATGACTTTTGTCACCAGAGATTGCTTTATAAGAGATCTTGTGATTACAGCTATTAAACTTTTATAAAAGAGGTTTTGTGAATTCCATTAATGAGTTTATTTGAAATCTGTAAGATTGTTGAATTAGCTTGTGACCTTTTTTTTTAACAAGGAGAGTAATTTTATAACTGCACACACAGAGCTAAAATCTGTAGGCCTGATTTTAAAAAGCATTTACTCGAGTAAAAACCAGGTTTACTGGAGTAAATTCACTTTACTTGAGTAAGTGGGTTTTTGAAAATTGCTACAATATATGCCATTGACTTGTCTATAGGATTTACTCACATAAGTGCACTTTACTTGAGTAAATGGCTTTTCAAAATTGCTACAATAGTAGCTACATTTACGCATGTAACTCCTTTGAAAATTTACCCCCTGTGGGGTAGATTTTAAAAAGCATTTACTCGAGCAAAACTGGTTTTTGCTCGAGTAAATACACTTTACTCAAGTAAGTGGGCTTTTCAAAATTGCTACAATATATGCCATTGAATTGTCCATAGGATTTACTCAAGTAAGTGCACTTTACTCGAGTAAATAGCTTTTGAAAATTGCTACGATAGTATGTCACATTTACATGCGTAACTCCTTTGAAAATGACCCCCTTTGTGTAGAAGTACTTGCAGACATTAAGGGGGTCATTTTCAGACTTCCATGCTTATATTTAGAGGAGCATATGTAAACGCGCATACTTCTGAAAATTGAAAGTACATGTATAAATTATTTTTCCACTCCAACCCTGCCTCCCCGACACCTTTTTTTTTTTTTTGCATGTGTAAATATGGGCCAGATTTTCAAAGGGGTACGCGCATAAGATACGGGCGTACCCCCCAAAAACCTGGCCCAAACTCCCCCTGCGTGCGCCGAGCCTATGTTGAGTAGGCTCGGCGGCGCGCGCAAGCCCCAGGACGCGCGTAAGTCCCGGGGCTTTCCTGGGGGGGCGTGTCGGGGCCGACGCGTCATCAGGGGCGTTCTGGGGGCGTGGCCGCGGCCTCCGGACCAGCCCCCAGACTGGACCATGACGCGCCGGCAGCTGGCCCAACGCGCGCAAGTTACGCCTGCTTCGAGCAGGCGTAACTTGTACAACAAAGGTGGGGGGGTTAGATAGGGCCGGGGGGGGTGGGTTAGGTAGGGGAAGGGAGGGGAAGGTGCAGAGGGGTGGAAGGAAAGTTCCCTCCGAGGCCATTCCGATTTCGGAGCGGCCTCGGAGGGAACGGAGGCAGGCTACGCGGCTCGGCACGCGCATGCTGCCGATTTTGGGCAGCCTTGCACGCGCCGACCCCGGATTTTAATGGATACGTGCGGCTACGCGCGTATCTATTGAAATCCCACGTACTCTTGTTTGTGCCTGGTGCGCGAACAAAAGTACGTGTGTGTGCAAATTTATAAAATCTACCCCTATGTGCGCAAGTGAGTTCCATAACTAATTTTATGTGCACAGTCCCTTCAGGCAATTTTAAAAGCTCATTCACATGGGTAAAACCTTTCGAAAATCAGGCCCATGGAGTCAGTTTCTGACAAAAGCTGCTGTAGGTTCACACAGCATTCTTCATGGATTGCTTGATTTGCACAGATCGACTATGGATCTTTGCAAGTTTGCCAAGGCACACAGCAAAAACTCCCCATCTGAATAAGTAAATGAGAGATTTTTTTTTTGTGTGCAGATCTTAGTGCATTGGCGGTTTTTTGCAGAATCATACTTGACTGAAATCTGACTGATTGGATTCTGCTTTAAACAAATTCATATGCCCTTGCTTGTGATAAAATTACATTTCATTATTAACTCCACTGGAGGTGGAGCATGTATTAAACATGCATCTCTAATACTGAGCTCCTATTTTCCTTACTTCCATTAAACAAGACACCAAAAAAAGACTTTATTAAGTAATTACGTGGACAGCTAACAAACAAAATTATTTTCATTACTATTTTTTCTGATTTTTAGTTCATTCCTAAAGAGAGGTTTAGAGTTCGAAATTTCTGTAAGGTCATCCTTCTCTATCCTCTCTCATTACAATAATGCAAATAACAGCAAGATGAGGCTGTACTGTTCATCATCCAAATCATATGTGATACCACCCTGATACATATAAAATATGAATGGGGCACACAGAAGTGAAGATGAACCTGGGGGGACTGGATTATTAAAACAAGAAACGGTGACCATAGTAAAACAGGCACAACATTTATTTATTTTTTATATATTAATATAAGACATAGAGGGCCTAATTCATAGGAAAAGACCTTAATGAATCAGGACAAGATGCTTTTTTGGTCAAAACTGAATTAAGACAGTGGAATGAGACCATATGAGAGAAGATGAAACACAAAAATATGCAGGTTGGTAGTGAGAGGAAAGGAAAGCAAGATAGCAACATTACTTTGTATGTATCAAGCCATAAACAGAAAATCTGCTTCTGCTCTAATGAAAGGAACCAGAATATAATTCAATTAAATATCTTGAAGGGTGAATAATTGATGTGCTTGTGACTGCATTTGTTCACTTTCACTGGTACTTAGCTAAATGCAAGCAGTTCCAGTGTATTTTCCCATCCTCAAGGCCTTGAGATTCGTTCTTATATTTGTTTAATCAGATTACTTTTGGAATTGTCCATGGACTGAAAATCCAAGGGGCTATGAGGATATGTGTCACAAAATTCTTTTTCCTGGCAAACATAACTTCGCCCACTATTTTTAAATAATAAAGGAAGACAAATGATAGTCTACTGTCCATAAGATCAATGTAATAAAGTGTGCTTGGCAGTGCACACAGATTCACCTGCAGTTATGTACTCAGTTTTGGTGCGCACATTTTACTACCAACGCAGCAAGGAGTTTTGTGCACAAAAAATGTGCACATAGAACTGTACATATTTCTTAGTGCCCTCACATGGAAATCCCACACTATTTAGGAATTTGCAGCCCCAAAAATTTTGGTTCAATTTGTTTTTCATTTCAAAGGGTTTTATTTTTTTCATTTTTATTCAGTTCATTTAATGTTTGGTATTTTTTTTCCAGTTCAGTTCATTTTCCAAACTGAAAAAAACCAAAACAAAAAAAAAAGAATAAAAACTAAAATCAGGTGTCCAGTGGACTTAGCTGAGATGTCTGGGGTCAAAAAACTGCCCTGGTCAAGTGCTGAAACATGAGGCTAGTACCAAGGTCTAGAACCAATCTGGGCCTAGGCTTGGGTCGGGCTAGTGCCAAGATCTAGGCCTAGCACCAAGGCTAGTTCCCAAAGCCTCCCATTACTCCTCCTGGTCTCAACATTTGAAAAATGACACATCTGTCTGGAGGATGGCACCAAATTGACCTCACTTGAGAGCCTTCCATCAGGGCAACTAGCGCCATTTTGATGTATAGTCATACATTTCTATGGCCATATAGCAAAATGCACCATCTGCACTGATGGAAGGTACAAAAGTGAGGTAATTTCAACACTGTCCTCCAGGCGGATGGCATCACTTTTCAAGTGCTAGTGCAGGAGGAGCAACAAGAGGTCCTAATGCAGGCCTGGTCCCCAGCCTGGGGCTAGGCCTCACTGTAGAAAGGCCCAGCTAGAGCCACTAGAGGCCTTTTTTTTAATGCTATGAATATGAAAATACCCAAATATTTTGGGGTATTCTTGTAGGAGGCTATTTTTAGTTCATTCCATTTAGAACAAACTGCAAATGGCCTCATTTGTTGCATTTTATGGCATTTGTTAAGAACAATTGCACATCCCTTGAAGGCATTAGCTATTATCCCCCAATGCAGAGAGGTGCGCTTTCTTTCCTTGTGTTTTCTTAGTACTGAAAGTTCCAATGCTGGGCCCTATAGTTGGGATTTTATGAAAAAATAACCAGGTGACCCCCAGTTACCTAATTAGCATTTAATACTTGATGAGAACACTTTCTCAATTATTAATCATGAATGTATATATAGATTTGTATATTATCATAAAAAAACATAGGAGATGTATTTATTAAACATTTATTCCAAAAAATATATATTATGCAAATTCTCAAAATCAGAAATGTATACAAAACAGACTGATACATCCAATATCATGTGCCTCAAAACATATATCAAAAAGCATTAAACATTAAAAAAAATCCCTCTCAATCACGCACACATCGTATACTTACATACTATCCACACGTTTCACATACATTCATAACAATTTATAAAATCAGAAAATATGACTGAAGAAAAATTGCCCCTTTTAATAATATTTTTAACAATTTCAAATTTTACTAATGGTCATGCAACATGATTACATTCAATTATACAAATCAGATTTCTTCCAGAGTCTTCCAGTTTACTGACAAAGATTCCTTTCAATATGTCTTTCCAACGTGAAAAATATAGGGGGAATGTATGGGGATACATAAGGCACATGATATTGGATGTATCAGTCTGTTTTGTATACATTTCTGATTTTCAGAATTTGCATAATATATATTTTTTGGAATAAATGTTTGATAAAAACATCTCCTATGGTTATTTATGATAATGTACAAATCTATATATAAATTCATGATTAATAATTGAGAAAGTACTCGGGATTTTATGCACAAACATGCTTGTGCAAAAAAAAAAACATTTTTGTGCACAGAAATTAAGTGAATTTTAAAAGCCCAGGGGTAGATTTTAAAAGCCCCGCACGCATAAATCCTGACAGATTTACGCACGCAGGGCACTCGCGAGCCGGCCCGCCTATTTTGCATAGGCCGCCGGCACGCGCAAAGCCCCGAGACGCGCATAAGTCCCGGGGCGGGTCCGTGGGCGTGGCGACAGTTCGGGGGCGGGCCAGGAGGGCAGTCCCCAGTCCCCCGGCACTGTGGCCTGTGCCAGGGGATGCCGAGGTGGCGTGTGCAAGTTACGCCTGCCTCAAGCAGGCGTAACTTGCACAACAAAGGTAGGGGGGGGATTTAGGTAGGGCTGGGAGGTGGGTTAGATAGGGGAAGGGAGGGGAAGGTGGAAGGTGGAAGGACGCGGAAGGAAAGTTCCCTCCGAGGCCGCTCAGAGCAGCCTCAGAGGGAACAGAGGCAGGCTGCGTGGCTCGGTGTGTGCAGGCTGCCGATTTTGCGCAGCCTTGCACGCACCGACCGCGGATTTTATAAGATACACACGGCTACGCGCGTATCTTATAAAATCCGGCGTACTTTTGTTTGCACCGGTTGCACGAACAAAAGTACGCGCGCACATACTATTTTAAGATCTACCTCTCATTGCGCAACAAAATTGGGAGATATGAGCACAAGTTGGGCCAGTGTGCACTGAGCAGTTTTTATAAACCGCCCGTGTATGTGCGTATCTCCCGCTGTGCGGACAAAAAAAAAGTTTAGAAAAAGGGATAGGGCACGGAAGTGGTCTGGGTGAGTCAAGGGCATTTCAGGATTCACATTTGAAATTTGCACGTACATACGTACTACACTGGTACATGTCCCATAACTTTACTTCTGCTATGGATGATGTGTAAGTGTTAAAACAAAAAAATCTAAGCAAGTCAGCAGGGTTTAAAGGTTGGGACTAAAAGGGGGAAGGAAAGCTATTAAACTAGAGGGTTTGGAAGTCCTATCCCTTAACCGGATGAACTGGGAAAAGCAGCAATGGTATCAGTGCAGGTCCCATGTAAAATGTCCCCTCTTACACAGCACTCATGCGCACTTCCATTTAAAATTGAGCGCACATATATGCGCTTCCAGGCTATTTTATAATATGCATGTATGTTATAAAATGACCGCGTCCCTGGGCGTGGGCCAATGAACGTGAGCACATGTACACCCGCGTGCCTGTTTAAAGTCACCGTCTATATTTTCTGTGCAGAAAACGTGCTTTGAGGATAACTTTCAAACAACTGCAGTGGCATCATATATGCCTGCATATGGCTGTGTGTAGATTTACTATAATATTTTATAACCCGTGCATTTCACATATGCATGTATTATAAAATACACATATCTCTACCATGCAGCATATGCGCATATGTATGCTTACACGTGAATACAAGCCATGCATCAAAAGGGAGTATTTTAGTGCACTGAATGTGCATAATTTTCCTACCTATTTTTTAAAAATATGTATGTATATTTTATGCATAAAAATAAAGGAAGTCTTACTCGTATAAGTCCCGATTTACGCACACAATGATCACTTTTAATAGCACTTAAGCAAGATAATTAGCAGGAGTAAAATTATGCAAGTAAGTTGGCAAATCTACGTGCACAAGTATCTTTTAAAATAGCAACATATGTATGTAAATGTTGGCCCCACCCTTAAAATGCCCCTAGACTGCCCCTATTTTACATGCATATATGTGCTTTCAAAAGTCAAAATATGCACGAATGTTTGATGTATATAAAAATACCATGAATGCAAGTAGATGGTTCTTACGTGCATATATGCTAATTTTTATGCTTGTAACTCTTTGAAAATATACTCCTTGGTATGCATAAAGCATATTTTCCTGAATATAAGTCCTGGCATGCAAATATTGTGCAACGTTTAAGTTTAAGAGCACCAAGTTGTGCTCCTTAGGGCCTCATTTTCCAATATTGCAGCAGTAATGCATGAGGGGGTGTGTCCTATGCAAATAAGGCATTTTTTGTGCAGTGGGGAAACATCGCCGCACGCGATGTTTTTGCGGAACTGGAGTCGCAAATTGTGAAAATATTGTGCACTGTGATGATTCATTGGTTGTTTTATCATGGTGCATGATATTCCCAGCAGCCCATTTCAGTATCCTGCAAGAGGGGGGAGGGGGAGAGAGAGAGACTTCCTATAATGCCTATGCCCTAGACAAGTATTTGTATCCCTATGGGAGGGCCACCTAGTAACTCGAGGTGGGGATTAGGTATGAGCGTCGAGGGTTGGGGGCCACTTTCGCATTCCACATGAGACGTACGGAAAGAACAGTGGTCTCTAGTGAAGATTTGCTGGCCGTCGGAGTGAGGAAACTCACTCCAAGAAGAGATTTGGGCTACGTTCTCTCCACCTAGCTTGTTGTTGCCCAGGTAGAGTGTCCATCAAGCTAGGTGGAGAGAACGTTGCCCAAATCTCCTCTTGGAGTGAGCGTCCTCACTCCGACAGCCAGCAAATCTTCACTAGAGACCACTGTTCTTTCCGTACGTCTCATGTGGAATGCGAAAGTGGCCCCCAACCCCCGACGCTCATACCTAATCCCCACCTCGAGTTACTAGGTGGCCCTCCCATAGGGATACAAATACTTGTCTGGGGTATAGGCATTATAGGAAGTCAGTCTCTCTCTCTCTCTCTCTCTCTCTCTCTCTCTCTCTCTCTCTCTCTCTCTCTCTCTCTCTAAACTGGTTCCTGCTTTACACATGTGTGAATTTATCACACTTGGAAAATGAGGCCGTTATTCAGAATCTACATAGTTTATGCACACAGATCATGTTTTCTGAGTAAAATATGATTTATGCCCACAGAAAAAGCTTTCTGTGTTCAGAAAACATGATTTATGCAAAATAGGCTCGGCACGCACAGGGGGGTTTTAAAAGGGTTACACACAAAACTTATTAAAGGGCTTCTGTTCCACAAAATCAATGGCAATGTGGATAGCCGGAGAACAGTATACACAACCCTCACTCTCCAATACCAGGGCCCGTGCAAGAGCATTTGGCACCCTAGGTGAACCTTCAGTCATACATTCTCTCCCCCAACTTACCTACTGGTGGCAGCTGGCTCCAACACAGTGCTCCTTATTTGGCAGTATTAGCTCTGACACAGCACCCCTCTGGGCCTTGTGATGGCAGAAGTTTGCCTTCTCAATGGAAGCACCGGCCCTGCCCAACACACATACACTTCTATGCATGTTAACTTTACTGGTAAACAAAAATACCATCTACCAAATGTATTATTAAAGACTTACAAAACTTACAAAAAGACTTTATCTGGAAGGTTATCTTATTTGTTTATTACATGTCTAATATTTCACAGCTTCCCAAACTATTTCAGTCCAGTTGGTTATCTTGGGGAAAAAAAAAAACAGAAAAAAAGATTATCTTGAAAAACAGAAAGGTTAACTTAAAAAAAAAAACAGAAAAAAAAAGTGGCTGTAAAGTATTGGTTATGAAATTGAGATGTCACTTCGCTTTTATGGGTATGAGTGTTTGGTTTTGTTTGCCCTCAAGGGTTACAAACAGTCCATTATCAGTGTTTTTGTCTAATTGTAGACTGCTGCCTTCAGTCGAATCTCTTATTCTACCTCAGGTCCTGTGAGATGAACACTCTGATTGATAGGTCAACCAGTTGCATGTACAAATATGACTGCAGATTATTTATTCCATCTTCTTAACTATTCTTACAGGAATAGTGTGTGGCTATTACCTGTGAAGCAAATTACATATACTTGTGAATGCTATGGGTCTTCACCTCCTGCGTAATGGCTTGTTTGGATGAGGCAAGTGAATTTATCTAGACTAAGGGTCAGGAAGCACTGTATGGCAATCTGACATGCCAACATTAAAATGACTGCAAGATAAGATAGCTCCCATAAAAAGTAAATGGGAACATATTGGAAGAGATCAGCCAATTCCCATCAGATTTCTCAGAGGGTTTCTCATCCAGTAAGCCACCCCCTCAACACTTCCCAAGTCAAGCCCAGGCCGCTGGTTTAGGGGAAATGCAATACGAAGAACTAGCAGGGATAGACTCCTGATACAGAGCATGTTAGTAAGAAAGATGACTGCTCTTACAACCTTTTCCATCTCTAGGGATGAAAATTCTAAAAAAAAAGGAGGAATCAAAACATTCCAGGCTTCCCAGCAGGAGTTAAAAATAACCACTTGTAAAGCAATGTCACTCAGGGAGCCAAAGAGAAACTTCACAGCACCCCGTGGAACAAAACGTTTCATTTATTAAATTCACATTTGTAAAAACAAACAGGGATACAGATACAAAGAAACATTTCACACAGATACGAGAACAATATAAAAATAGCTCTTGCATGCACACACTTGGTGACAATCAGAACTTTCTTGCTTTTTTTCTGATCCATTAACTCCCCTACCGGGGCTGGCTCAAGGCTTTCTGCTGCCTTAGGTGAGGGATGAGATGGAGCCCCCTCCCCCGCCCCCAGGGCATGGCATGAGTCAAATCAGCGAGAAAGCAAAGGGAGTGGGGGGGACCCCTTGGAGTCTGGCTCTTTTGGTAATTGGAAATGCTGAGGAAGAGGGGGAGACAGGGATCAGGGTTTCCAGTGGCGTGGCGGATAGAGAGGCAGTGATCATATTTCTAGGAATCTGGCAGCCCAGACACACTCTCAGGAACCCTACCACCTGATCTCCTATGTTTCCCCATCTGTGCACTGGGGAGGTGGGAGATGGATAAATGGTAGGGGTATGTGTGTGGCGCCCTAGGTGATCCTTACAGCCCAATTGTCAGCCCTCAGACAGTAACAGTGTTGCCTTCCTATGAAAGGGGCAACACTGCAAATGTTACACCAGTGCCTTAAACATTAATACACCTGCGATTAGGAAACAGAGCGAGCCAAGCTGCTATAGATCCCTATACTAGCAGAATACTTCACCTCAGTCACATTAGAATGCAAACAGATCTTCACCAAATACAGAATAAAAAAAAGAGACCATGAAGCATAAATAGAAATCTGCAGACAAAAACTGAACAGGAAACCTAAACAAGAGAGAATCTCTATGTAGTGCAACAATGGAAAAACTGAACCATTACCATTCCTCACAAAACATTAAACAATAAAATCAAGAAATATAAAACAATCATAACAGTAAAACCATATTAATAAAAAGAATAAATATTTTTAAAACAATCAACAAACAGAACATCTAATAATTAAACATTTTTAAAAATTTTAAAAATGTAAAATATGTCAAAACTGCAGACCCATCAAATAACACCCAATAATTAAAACTAATAAAGATTTAAAATATTCTTCACTCTCCATACCTGGGAACTTTTGGTTTCCAGTCACTCTGAAATTATCATGGACTTGTGGGGGGTAGAGGGACCCACAAACTATTTCCTCTCTCTCATATTAACACGGACATGCTCTCTCTTGCTCTCACATATGTTCTCTCTCTCACATACACTCCTTATCTCTCATTCTTACAAGCATGCTCTCTCTCATGCTCTCCCTCTCTTCCTCTCTTATTCACATGCATGCTCTCTCTCTCACGTACTCCCTCCCTCTCATGCTCTCTCTCTCTTATGCACTCCTTCCTACTCACATACATGCTCTCCCTCATGCACTACCACCCTCTCTCTCCTACTCACACGTGTGGGCACGCTCTCACATACTTCTTCCCTCTCTCTTACACACACACACACACACATGCCACCTCATTCATACACACACTCACACCCGGGTCTCTCTCCCAACTTCCTTTCTTTCATTGCCAGCTGGATGGGCATTATTTCTTCAGCTACCAACCCTCTCTTTCTCTCCCTCCTTTTTTACTTTGGCTGTGATGACCCCACCAGGCCTCGCCATCTCTCCCACCACTGCTACTGTTTGCCCCCTTCCCTACTCACCCACACCCTTTCCCTTTCCTTCCCCTCCCACTCACAGCCTCTCACACAACCAATGTTCTTCCTCTTCCTGCTGTTGGGGGAAGGAGAAAGCCCTGCGGGTGTATGGACCTTTTTTATGTTCTCTCCCTCCACTCACCCCTCATATTCCCTCCCTCACATTCACTCCCTTCCCACCTTTCCCTCTCATTCTTTCCCCTCCCTTCATTTAGGTCTCATATTCCATCCCTTCTGCCTTCGTTTCCCTTCCTCATTCACTCCAACATTCTCTCATCCTTCTCATTTCCTCCCTTCACCTTGCTTCTTTCCTTTCTCTTTCATCCGGTCCCCTCCCTTTCTCCTTAAGTGGGACTTCTTTCACTGGATGGAGTCTGGCCTTCCTGCCAGTGGTTCATCTCTGGGGCTGGCCTGTCACTTTTCTTTAGCTGGCGGGGCCTGGCCTCTCACCCTGCCAGTGGTTCATCTCTGGGGCTGGCCTGTCACTTTTCTTTAGTTGGCGGGGCCTGGCCTCTCACCCCGCCAGAGGTTCTTCTCTGGGTTGGGTCCGAAACTTCTTTCAATGGAGGCGCCTGGTCTCCCCTTTGCCAGCTCTTCTTTGGAGTGGCCCAGATGCATTTCTTTTGCTGGTGGGGCCTGCCTCCCAGTCAGTGGCTCTTCTTTGGAGTCACCTGACTCTCTTCTTTTGCTGGCGGGGCCTGCCTCCCAGTCAGTGGCTCTTCTTTGGAGTCACCTGACTCTCTTCTTTTGCTGGCGGGGCCTGGCCTCCACATTGGCGCTGAGCGCTGCTGCTGTGGGGCGCGCTCTTTCTCCCGGTAGGAGGTGGGAACCCCACTGGCATGCCCATAAATCGCACCTCATTTCCTTCCTAAGGACTCTTGTCAGGCAGTGAAATGAAGTGGCTGCTGCAGGGGTATTTTGGGGGGAGCACGTGCTGCTGCCTCAAAATTTTGCCTCCTGAAGAGACCGCCTCAACCTGCTTCATTATAGAGCCTCCCCTGTCCCCTACCTCTCTGCCGGACAGTGGTAGAATTTCATGAAACTTTAATGCAAAGGGAAAATGAATCATGTAAATTCTAGAGATGTTATATGATCTTCAGTTCATACTTCTGTCACAGCACTATACACAAGGACTCATTCTCACCCATGCCTACCCAGCAGAATTCTGACCAAAGGATCTCATTGCATATGTATTTATTATTTATTTAGAAAATTTCTGTAACGTACAGACCCAGAAACACAGCCATCACGTGCATCATTTCATTTGGCATTCCCTGTATGCTCTCAGGAGGGGTGTAGAGTAAATATGTGTACATTAGGTTGTGTGATTGAGAAATAAACATATATGGTAGTGCTAACCATTGTTATAAATAATCAATATAGATGAGTCCTGCTTGTCAATGTAGTAGTGCAGTATGCTGTGAAATATCTGGTACAGTTTTGACAAGAATAGATAAGTTCCCAGTAAACATGGTGCATAGTATTACCAGTTTAAATTATAGTTATGGTTTCATTGTATAAACCATGTTCCATGATTGATCAATGCATATTGTGCCCTTTATTCTAAAGTGTAAAACTCACTCTGTTCCATACACACATTTATTTATGCTTCATAATGCATAGTCCTTTCTTTTTGATTATTCAAATAACCATTCCTGCTCAGGTACCATTGTGAATTGTCATAATTTCTAGAGATTTGCATTCATTTGCAAATGAAATGAAAAAATGTAACAGGACAACTTGCTTTCATTTTGTTTGCAAACAAAACAATCCTGCTGAAATTCAGTTTTTTCATTTGTTTCTTTTCAGGAAACAGTGCACGATATTTCTGAATAGCACACATTATTTCCCAAAACAAAAACAAGAAAAAAAGCAAGCCCCCCCCCCCCCCCGCCCACCACCACAACAAAACAAAATTTGGCTAGAAACACCCCTCCCTCCCTGTAATGAAGCAACATTTTTTATCCTTCACTAGTGCAGCATCTTGCTTTGCCAAGAGCAGGGAGGAGTAATGCACCTGGTAGGGGGAGTATCTCAAAGAGATCAGGCAGACTGGAACAAGTTTGGGCCTTTGGGTACTAGGACTTACTAGAGAGGAAGCAGGAGCTAGGAATGGATCAGGAACCAGGAATAAACCAGGAACCAGGCCAGATGGAACGTGGTTTCTTAGAACAAACTCTACATAGACTGTTGGACCAGCAAAACTGTGTCAGGCTAGAGCCCCTAGGTCAATTTTCAAAGGGTTTAGGCTCCTAACTTATGGAGTTAGGATCCCAACTTGACCCTTTTGAAAATTTACAATGGCTGAGTGCCTAAATTTAGGCCCCTAGTTTCATTAAGCATTTACATTTAGAGGATGGCTACAGGTGAGGGGGTAGGTGGGGGAAACAAAGGAGTTTAGTACTGATTTTCAGCACCAAGCACCTAATTTAGGATCCTAAATCTAAAAAAATGAATAACAGCCTAAATTTTAGGTGAATTTTTAGCTGATAAATTAGGTCACTAAATTCAGCTTCTAACTTAAAAGCCTAAAATTAGGAGCTCAGCTTTTTTTTAATATTGGCCTTCTTATATCGAGCTCCCAATGTGGGACACACCCAGTTTTGGTCCTCAAGGGATCCTCTGGATGTGGGGCTTCCTAACTCGGCTTTGCTTAAGAGTTCCTACAAGATGCCTGCTGAGCTCCACTGCAGGATCCCCTGATCTTAAACAGGTGGGATATGGGTTTGATCCCTACTGCCCCTGACAGCAGCATTGATGGTTTCTGGGGGGTTAGAAGGAATTTTTTTTTCTGTGAAATATTATTAATTGAAGTTTCTTTGGATCATCACAGAGAAACATTTGCTCAGAACTGGTTAATTTGAAGTAGATTGAATTTTAATGGATTTCGATCCTTTCTTCTGGCCTAACAAACAATGCTGTGTTGTTATGGTGTTTAGCCTTTCTGCTGCATGTGAGACCAAGTGCTTGCCAGCAGAAATGAATGGACAGTAACCAATGTAGTGATAATTCATACACTTTTCAGTAAATGCTTAGCCACCTTACACTCATCCTCCTATTTTAAATTCTTCTGTCAGAACCTTTTCCAGTGGTTATAATTGGCAGAGACAGGGACTCAGTTTTGCATGTCTGTTTGGTGCACACTTAACAAATCTTAAAAAGACAACGATTACTTATGGAATTTTGTTTAGTCTTCCCATCCAGTTTTGTGGATGAACTCCACACTGTTTTAAGATCATTGCTGCCCTCTAGAGGACAGCGATGCATTACCCACATGTGCAAGTGTTTTATGTTGGATTCTGTAGCTTGCTGAGAATAGCAGCAGCCTAATCCCTGAATGTCTTGTTGGGTGACTCCTGGGGACTGCCCTCTTAGAAATCCAGGTCAGCAGAAGCTGAAGAGCTTGTAGAGAGTGCTCCAGTTCATAAATCAGCTGAAGCAAAGTTTATTGAATCTTGTAGACTTTTATTATAGTTAAATCCGTAATTAAACTCAATATTTTTGTTGTATGTAGAAAGTCCTGGCTACTTAAGCTCAGTACTTTGCAGGTCAGTTTTATTTCAGCATTTCATTGATTTTCATTCAGAAAACTAAGATTAAGGAGATCTTAATAGTTTTTCAAGTTTAAACTGTTCTATAGAGGGTGCCCTGGGGATCTAGCAATTAATTTTCAATTATATCAAATGGGGAACGTTTAACTTCCACTTTTGCTACCTGTTTCTCAGATACTGAAGTAGCATTTGGACAGAAGACAAAGTCAGACTGACCGAGTACTTTTATGATATCAACTAGTGACCCACTTGAAAGGAACTCTAAAGGTGGCTATATTATATTCACTCAGACTGTCCTTGACATAGATGTGTGAAGGACACAGAGGAGTAGCTCAATGAGCTTGTCAGTTCACCCTTTCCCAGGTACAGATTTAGGGGTCATTCACTAAGCTGCATTAGACGTTTTTTGCATGGTAAATGCCTTAACACGTGGTATTTCAAATACCATACATTATTCCCTCTGCCCCCCCCCCCCCCCCGGCACTGTGAGTATGGTAATGAGCCAATTAGCATACAATTGCATGACAATCAGCTCCTTATTAAGCAAAAACATGTAAATCAAATAACACAGCTTTCCTCAAAATATACAAGCCATGTTATTTAATCCAAAGTTAACTACAATTCCAGCTAATTTTCCCGAGGAGCATCAGAACAATAAGATGTATCCCAATGCTCCTAGGGCCATCTTTTTTAAGGGGTAGATCAGCCCAAAAAGTGTCCCCCACCAGAAACAGAAAAACCCCTTGGGGTCTTGAGAGAATCCCTGGCTGACCCCCGCCACCCGCTGAGGTGGCCTTAGTGGGAAAAAAAATGATTTTAAACTAACAACCCCACAAGTAGGCCATGCCCCTTTCCTAAGTCCCTCCCCCATGTTGAAGAAAATAATTCCCAATGTCAACCCCCCCAACCCTCTCTAATGGGGCCCAGAATGCCCCGTAGGATTCCAGGCCTGGCGCTGCCAAGTTCAAAATAGCACCAGCCATTTTGCCTCTTTCACATGAGGCTGACTGTGTTCAGCCTGAAGCGAGACATCCATGGCAAACTAGAATATCCTACAAAAATTGCTCAGTTTTCAAGTGTTTACCTTCTTAGTCATATTTCTAAACATTTTGAAGCAGAAAACACTAACGTTTATGATATTCCCCTCTGGAAAAAATACCACTGCTTAGTAAATAGCTCTTTCAGATTGTTAGCCGTCTGGGGCAGGGAAATACTGAATGTTGTATCTGCATACTTAATAATATTTAGCTCATGCCAATAAAAAGGAAAGAGTTACATATAATTTTAAAAATTAAAAAATCCTGGGGAAGAAAGTGCAGTAGGTGAGTATAAATGGCTTATGATGTTAGCTCAAGCAAATTAAAAAGAATGCAGGTAGTGAACCGAATAATACTTTATGAGTAGAATTTTCTTTTCAGTTTCTGTTAGCATGAAGGGCTAGCTCACAGAAAAATCCAGGCCCTCAACCTATACTCATAACCAAATATTTGGAGATATTCACCCTCAATATTTTTTTTAAATCATGTTGTAAAAATGACAACAGAAAAGAGAGTCAGGCCAACTTGGGAAATATTTGGTTCCGACCTGTAGAAATTTATCCTGTGTGTAATTTTTTGCACACGTCCAATATTTCACAGGATAGAGGCCCAAAGCAGATTGTAACCCTGGCTCCTACAAAAAAAAAAAATCATCAAGAAGATCCTTAATAAGCAACAAAAAAAAGCCTTTTCTCCATAACTCATCACTCAAATATTTCACTGATTCAGTTCCTCTACCTGTTCTTAATGTTATATCTCTTAGTTAGAGAAGTAGGGCAGAGGAAGATCAGAATAGCCAGCGGCAAACATTATACAATATATATTTATCATCTGTACCTAATAATGGCAGAGTAATATATAGGGCTTGGATTCCTCTTGCATGATCTTTTTTTCTCTTTCCTTCTCATCATCGCAATTACCAAATGATGGCTTTAGGGGGTTAAAAGATAGCACAAGCTTGGCTTGATGGACATTTGGCCTGCTGCCTTCTTGATGGTACAGTTAAGTCAAGTAACTTGAGCAAACAGAATAGCATCTGACTGTCATTACCTCTTCATCTCTTCATTATAATTAGGAGAATATTTTTTTTTAAAAAAGATTAAAAGAACAATAAGAATTGCAACCAAAGTTTTCCCGACTTGAAGTCTTAACAAGAAGCAGCATCCAGTGGCAACAAGGGTAAGAAAAAATAGACCTCTCTTAATAAAGTATCAATACAATATTTTTGTCATGCAAGGTAAGTCTTAAGTGAAGAACATATTAGGCAGTGTAAGTTCTCCTTCCTTTGATCCTGATGAGTGGCAGAAGAATCTGGATCAGAATGTGTGGTTCAGTGCTTAAATACTTTGCATTCCTCAATTCTAGTCATGTTTTACGGAACTCCCCAGGTCAGGCTGGGCAGATGTTCCCTGTCATTTTGCATTCAGCTCAGAGCCACTGATATGATCTGACTGCCCCCATGACAAGCGTAATGTAATATAGCTTGAGACATGGAAGCAGAGTTGGCTTCCATTTGTGGTAAATGAAATGTTGGCTAGCTACCAGCATTGACTGCCTCAACATTGACTGGTTCAGTAATCATTTGCACTGTGTGTATCCAGTTCCCAATTCTAAAAGCAGGCCTGGATTTATGCACAGGCACACCAGGCCTTGCCTAAGCCTGCAAAAATCTGGGGGACAACCGCCACAGTACGCAAATGACAAGTTTTGCTCTCTCTCCAGTTTAATCCATCCTGCTACTCCCCTCGAGGGTGGGGAAGAAGAGAAAAGAGAAGCTGCTGTTGCCTTTCTTGTGCACCCCCCCCCCCCCCCACACTGTGGCCAAATAATAACCATTGTCACCCCCCCCCCCCCCTCCCGTGGCACAGCAATGATGAATTGGACCTCTCTGATGGAAGCATTGCTGGGGCCATAGAAGATCCCCCCTGCCCCTCCCCCCCCCCCCCCCCCCCATTAAGGTATAGGATGGAAGAGGCCCTGCATTCCATCCCCAAAGCTGGTGTTTAGGAAAAGCTTTTTCTTTTGCTGGACCAGTGTTTTGGAACTCGCTTCCAGTTTCATTATTGAGTCTCACCCTCAGTTCAAGAAGCAATTTAAGGCACACCTTTGTCAGGCAGGCGTATGAAGTTTAAGTTCTGCACTCGGTAAAATCTTTTTTTTATAATCTTTTGTTATACTGGACCAGTACAGTTTTGATCATTCTGATGTCTGATTTTAATTTATGGATGTCTTTTTTGTTCCCTGCCGTGAATTGTAGAATGTGTTGGTAATACATTTTTTAATAATAATAATAATAATAATAATAACATGGCCCGAGAATGGATACTGAGAAGTGAGTGCTCCCTCCTCCTCTCCATGTGGGCCCTGGGGATGAAGAGACACTGCTGCTTGGCTCCCCTGCTATTGGGGCTGGAGTAGAAAAAAATGAAATAGGAGGTTAGAGATGGAAGAGAGGGATAAAACTGAAGGGCGGGGGAGTTTGGAGAATGGAATCTGATCTGCATTGGGGGGTTAAGGGATTGGATCTAAGATGGGGGAGAATGGAATAGGAAGCAGATAAGAAGGAAGAATAATGGCATCTGAGGTGTTGGGGTGTGGGAAATAGGGATCAGACCTGAGACGAGGGGGCAGGATAGAGAATGGAATCAGAGGTAGGGAAAGGAGGCAGAGAATGAAATCCGAAGTCTTTCTAGATGATGAGGTGAGGAGCTCTGTTTCAGGGTTTGTATCTGAGGTCAGGAATAGAGGGAAGAGAATGAAACTGGAGGTGAGGGAGGGCATGAATGGAATCTGAGATCTGCCGGGAGGGGTTGTTAAGGGATTGGATCTAAGATTTGGGGGCTGGCGGGCAGGGCAGCGCAGCACCGACAGGGCTGAGAGGTGCCAAAATGCGTCACTATCTACAAGTGGAATGGTACAGAGTCTTTGTTTACCACCAGCAGAATACTCAACCCCCCCTTAATAACTTTTCATCTGAAACTTAAACATCGAGGTAGAAAAAACCTAACAGATTTGACCCCATTTATCCTTTCTGCCCACCAACCTTGAAAATCTGCAAAACTTAACCTTGCTAAGTTTAAAGTTAATATTTAATATGTTTGACATCCATCCATAGAAACAGCATCCATTTGATCCAATCAGTGTGCATCTCCCACCCCCACTACTCGTTACATTCAAGAGACCCAGCTTGTAAAGCCACAGCTGAGGGGTTACCCTTACCATATGGCATGGCTTGGGAATGGTAATCTATTTAGAATAAGGCACTGACTGCTGGCTTGTAAGAAAGGCTTCTGTGCAAACCCCTTGAAGGTTCAAATTGTACATCTTTTTGATCATCTGTTGTTCAGCCCAAAACATTTTATAATATTCAATAATGCCAATTATAAAACAGCTTTATAGGCTGATGGGCGAAAGCTACAGTTTTATTTTGTGATGTCAAGCCCATGTTGATCATGATGGTGCATGTCCGAAATCCGAATAATCCAAGGAATTTATGAAGACAATATAAATTCTTCCTCTTAGGACAGAATTAGGAGCCTGCAGATCAAGTTGTGCATGGAACACTGCTGAACTCAGCCTTTGGCCCTCAGATCTCTCTCACAATGCATCAAAACCATTGTTATAATGATGATGATAAGGTCAATGAGTGCCATACATCAGGAGTGTAGTACTCTAGCCCCAAGACCTGCAAACAGGTCTAGTTTTCTGGATAACCAAATTATGGAAATTAAGCTGGTTTTTGTACCCCGGATAACCAGAAAACAAGCCCTGTTTGAAGACTGGGATGATCAAAGTAGTAAATCCCCTGCTCCTTATGGAATATAAGGGAATAACAATAAGTGCACTCAGACAGGGCAGGGAGTTCTGTGCAGAAGGACTCTGCAGTTATCTCAGGTACTGTTTGTACTCAGCTAGATATAGATTTCCAGCCTCTGAATTACTGTATTACATTTTACAGCAGACCGCACCTCGCTAAAGACACACACATACAAAACTACAAGAAAAGAGAAACTTACGAGTGCATCAGGCAAAATAATACAGGCATTATGGAATCCAGTTATTCACTTTTTACATTATTGCATGCAATTAATTTAGAGTAAAATAAACATCTGTACTGTGTTTGTGTCTCCACAGATTGGTACGGGCTCAGACAGGTTGTGGATTGTTTTCACTGATTACGTGCAACAAACAGCAAGTTTATTTCATAATTTGTAGGGCGAGTACCTTGACTATCTTCAGCCACCAAAGTTTGAGGACCCAGTTGGTTACTGTTTCATGGCACCAGTCGACCCAGTCGACCCTGTCCTGAAGCTTTCCTGGCAGGTTCCTTTACTTTAAAAATACCCAACCTTTTCCTGTCTTAGTGGCTCACAGAATAGGAGGCTTTGTAGATGAAGAAAGAAGTGTTTCTTAGTACAGCATGATAGCTAATCAATATCAGACATTCAGAGGAGGTTGGCATGACCTGTCTTTATGGCAGTATGGTGCCTGTTTTTATCATCATCAGATAAACAATAAATGCATCAAAGACTCCAAATAGTATTAACTTGACCTATGGCTAAAATACATTTTTCCTATCGTATCGGGCCGATACAGTACAGTGTACTCCGACGGGGCACACTGTTAACCCTCTATTGGACGGGCATTTTCGACGCGCTAGCGTTACCCCTTATTCAGTAAGGGGCCGAAAACACGCGTCCAACCCCCCGAACCTAATAGCGCTCGCAACATGCAAATGCATGTTGATGGCCCTATTAGGTTTTCCCGCGCGATTCAGAAAACAAAATGTGCAGCCAAGCCACACATTTTGCTTTCAGAAATTAGTGCCTACATTTGGGTAGGCACTAATTTCTTCGGGCACTGGGAAAGTGCACAGAAAAGCAGTTTCCAAGCCTGTGGCTGTCAACGGGCTCGAGAACCGACGCCGGCAAAATTGAGCGTCGGCTGTCAAACCCGCTGACAGCCGCTGTTCCGGTCCAAAAGGAGGCGCTAGGGATGCGCTAGTGTCCCTAGCGCCTCCTTTTGCCTGCTTTTACCGCCGGGCCTAATTTGAATAGTGAATCGCACGCACAGGAAAGTGGCCTGTGCGTGCGCTGGGACAGCGGGCATTCGCGCACTCTCCCACGGACTTTACTGTCTCGGCCCGATAGTAAGTGGGTTGTTTTGGTTTTTTTTTTTAAATCAAGAGCAAAGCAGCTATCAGAATCTCACACCAGCAAATCCATTTCAGCAGAAAGCTAATTGAAGTAATTGGCTACAAGATGGTTATGAAGTTGCCTTACTGGGTCAGACCGAGGGTCCATGAAGCCCAATATCCTGTTTCCAACAGTGTGGCCAATCGAGGTTACAAGTACAAGTGGTTGGTTCAAAATCAATACAATCATGCCAACTAGCTGATTTTTTCTTTATAGTAAAACTGTAAAAAGTAGAACCCTGTGCCACTGCTCTGTGGCAGAGAAGGAGGGGCGCCAGTTCCTTGGTACTTTCTGTAATGGGCTCCCTGCTTTATCTATCTGTTTCAATAGTACCGTGTGGAACGGGCATCCTGTTGTTCACTATTCCTGCCATACCACTGATTGCTTGGGTTGGGGTTCAAAGGGAAGATTATGATTAATATGACATGATTTGATCCATTTCTAATTGGGCTGGTATAGGAAGAAACAGCATGTTGGCTCTGCAAGAATGAAATTAGTTCAAAGAGAACTAACCAAGTGGGAGGGCAGAGGCATTACTTTTGTTAGGCTACTGACTGATTGTTCAAAGATACAAACTTGTAAGCTTTGTGGACTACTAAGGTCCCTTTCTCAGGAAAGTTTATATCAGTAAACGATCCTTTGTCAAGCTATTAATGAGGGGGCAATTTTCAGAGTGTCCGCATTGGGACAAAATCCACCAATACTTTTTACCTGTGGCCTTTGCAGCAATTTTCAATGAGTACCTATACTCTGAAACTTCCCGAGGATACAAAGTACCCACAAGCTTTTTTTGCACCTCCTTTTGATGTGGGTACTTTTTCCATGGAAAATAATGCACACAGAGCTGAAAACGTAAACGATGCACTTTGTTTTCCTCCCCCTGACCTAAACATACCTCCGGCAACACATCTTCGAAATGCGGCTGAAGGGACACACATTGTATTGAGAGAAGGTAATTTGCATGGGTAAATTGTTATTTCCCTGCATAAATGGCGTTGAAAATTGTCTTCCCCAAGGTTAAAGTGACAGAGTAGCATGTACTCACATCTCATGCAAAACCACTCCAGCAGCAGAGCCTAGTTTTCATATGTATTGTTGGTTGATGCCATCTGCTGGTCACTCTTTTCATTTAGAAAGAAATAACCCTTCACATTGCTAATTAAAATCACAAAATCAGAATTTAAAGAAGCTTAAGCAAAGTGCTTTTATTTTAGAACTTTACAATTCATTGGTGGAAGGAAAGAGCTCAGAGAGGATCCTACCAGTTTCCTGCACAGAATAAGTGAGAGGCCAGCAAACGAGATTTATAGCATTGGAATGCGCCCCACTGACGCTAGTGATACTTCTTTGTGACTCAGATTTATTGAAGTATTTGCTGCCTCGAAAGGCTGAAAATTTCATTGCAGTCACTTTCATGGTACCAAAGTAGTAATTTAGTTAAAAATTAATGAACCAATTAGCAAATACTTCTTGGAGTCAAGCCAGTTCTTTAAAGAAGCTGGCATAGTCCAGTTTCACAATATTTTGCTGTCTTTGGATGCATTGCGAATAGAAGTGAGCCAGACAGATTTTCATGTGCTCAGTGACAACTGAAGTCCTGGGAACCAAAGCGGTGCCTGTAGGTTTCACAGTTCCAAAGTGGGTGAGGTTCTTCTGAGTGGCTATGGGGTAATCCAGGAGAAAGTGAAAAAAAGCACTGGGCATCAGTAGCCAATCCTGCAACAGTTAAAAATAAACTTCCTGACCACAAATAATGGTGATCACCTCAGAATTGCTAGAACCATACTTTTCATTAGTTGTGTAGCTCTATCATCATATGCACTAATATCATTTTCCTCTAATTGTCCAATCAACTTCTGGTCTGATTTTAGTGTGATCACCAAAACTAAATCTGCTGCCAAAATGTTTCAAAATTTTACCACTCTTTCAATAAAAAATAGTTTCCTTTTAAAGGTGATGACATCTATGACCTTCTTGAATTTTCGGACACTCCCTTTTTTGTTTGTATCTGGTTTAGTAAAAAGATTGTTGGCAAGATCGCTATAGAGTCCTCCTCTGAAACATCTTTGTTTCTAATGTAAATAACCAAGATTGGACCATCTTTGAATATAGTTGAAAACGTGCCCCCTTTATTAATCCTATGACCCTTCTGCGTACCTTTTCTCACTGTAGGTGATTTCTCTTCTTTCAAACCTCTTTATAGCCAACACATCTGTCAAGAGTAGAATGCTCCCTTCTTATATGAAACAGGCTTGCTCCCTTCTCATAAGAAACAGGCTGATGAGAACCAACATATTTAATATTGCTTGCAAAGATGGTTTGGTAGACGAGAATTCAGAAGCTATGATGGGAAATAATAAAGGAACTGGAATGCAATGGAAGTAAAACTTGGACTTGCTCAGCCAGCCCCTTTTGGCATGGCAGCCCTACTACAAGAATAACTTGGGAGAACTTCACTCGGTTATAAACAAAGACTGCTATAAAGGATTTTATTGAGAAAAGATACCAGGGTTACAGTTATAAAATGGGTTCCCATTTATTT
Source organism: Rhinatrema bivittatum (assembly GCF_901001135.1). Classification (NCBI taxonomy): domain Eukaryota; kingdom Metazoa; phylum Chordata; class Amphibia; order Gymnophiona; family Rhinatrematidae; genus Rhinatrema; species Rhinatrema bivittatum. The sequence goes on along the minus strand of NC_042622.1, from coordinate 119,285,745 downwards.
TTTGCTTGTGGAAAAGAACTTAGAAAGCAAGCATTAACTACTTGACTACCCCCTGTTACAAAATATGCAGCTTTGGCTCCTGCACTTTATAACACATGGTAGACATGACTCAGACTTTAGATTGGATTCCAAATACTGATATACAAACAATAAGGAGACTGTTTTATGATACAATCACACCACAGCCTAAAATGTTTCAAACAGTACTTTCACTGAATCTCTCTCTCTCATCTCATATTCTCATCACATCAGTGATGAGGCATGCAATATCACAGATTCATGGGAATCTGACAGAAGCCACTATATGAACACTTCTGTTATGGTGGACTGACCACCACTTATGAGATGCCCCATCCTATACAGAAATCTCTGGTCCTGAGTTACTGCTGGACATCAAGTCACGTGACCTTAACCCTCTTGTGCAACACACACAAGCACAAGCAAGGTTTCCATGCTTGGATTCTCAAGACGTCAGTTCTGACTAGGTCTTCAGGACTAATTATCAACTTTTTAGGTTCTTTCTCTTTTTATGCTTAAATCTGTTTCTATTGTTTTCCACAAGAACAATTACAAACATTTGCTTGGATACAGGTGAGATCTGCTCAGTACCCAGCACTAAGGGCTAGATTTTAAAAGCCCTGCGCGCCGGCGCGCCTATTTTGCATAGGCCGCCGGCACGCGCAAAGCCCCAGGACGTGCATAAGTCCTGGGGCTTCATAAAAGGGGCGGGAGGGGTTGTGTCCGGGGGGCGTGTCGTCAGTCCGGGGCGTGTCCGGGGTCAGGGGGCGTGGCGATGGTTCGGGGGCGGGCCAGGAGGGCAGTCCCGAGTCCCCCGGCACTGCGGCCTGTGCCGGGGGATGCCGAGGCGGTGCGCACAAGTTATGCGTGCTTAAAGCAGGCGTAACTAGCACAACAAAAGGTAGGGGGGGATTTAGGTAGGGCTGGGGGGTGGGGTAGATGGGGAAGGGAGGGGAAGGTGGGGGGATGTGGAAGGAAAGTTCCCTCCAAGGCCGCTCTGATTTCGGAGCGGCCTCGGAGGGAACGGAGGCGGGCTGCGCGGCTTGGCGCGCGCAGGCTGCCGATTTTACACAGCCTTGCGTGCACCGACCCTGGATTTTATAAGATACACGTGGCTACGTGCATATCTTATAAAATCCGGCGTACTTATTTAAGATCTACTTCAGCGTGTTTAACAGAACCATACCAATAGTTTCCATCAAAAGTATCTCACTCCCCCCCACCCTTTAACCTACCCCTCCCCCAAAAAAATCACCATTCCATCCCTACTATTTCCCTCTCTATCCCAAACTCTGAGGTAACCCTGAATCATAGAGAAATTTTCCATTGCAATGTAATGAACAACATACATTCAATAAAAGTAAATAAATAAATAAACTGTTAAGCACAATCTCCACCAACAACACATTATCAAAAATAATTCAGGGGCAAGCTATGAGCTTTGTGTGGTAATGATTGTATATACATGTCCCAGACTAACAGGAAATCCTTCTTCTTCCTGGACACATCAGTCTTTTCAATATACTTTTCAAATACCCAACACATTCCTCCATAGGTTCTCTCTCTCTTCTAACCGTTTGTCTCTGAACACACTGAAGACATAGGAGATGTCCTGTTGCTGTGTGCTTTTTTAATGGAGAGATCTGGTCCAGTGGTTAGGGCTGTGAAGTATAAGTGGAGAGAATCCCCGTGCCTTATGAGCTCAAAGCCCCTTTGTATCTCTCCCCATCCCCAACTTGCTATGTGTTAACAAAGATCCCTCACTTCCATTTGCTGAGCCATCTTTGAGAACGCTGGTGGCTGTACTGCTTCTTTGAAAGCTGTCATATAAATCATAAATCAAAAGAGTCAATGGAGAGACCATTTCCACCTCAGAGGTGGCTGCATATACATTTCCAAAATATCATAATTGTAAAACATATTGGCCTCCTATTTATATGAAAAGTCAAATTATTATTATTATGTTTACTCTTATGATTTAAAATATTATGTTGGCAGATACTACCAGTACAATACCAACGTTAATAGCCTTCAGCATCTGGAATGTATTCAGCTCCTAAACCACAAATATTTCTGAGTTATTATAATACTAGGGCAGATAAACACCAAGTTCAAGAACAATGAAGGATTTATCCCTGAAAGGGGAACAAGTATAACAACTGCTCCATTCTGGCAAACCTGAGGTTAATAAAGATCACATACATCTAATCAAGCCTAGGTGGAAAGTTTCTGTTTTGATGTGTGCAATTCACCTGTCTTACTCCATGCACATCACCTGTCCTCAAAGCTTTTCAAAACATGACTGCCTCCTCTGTCTCCATCTCTAAATGGTATCTATTGAGATTCCCAGGGAGTGCCTGGTTTCTGAGTTAACTTTCTCATGACAGCCTTAAACATTGTGTCACCTTGGGCATGCCCCACTGGCTTCATTTATTTCTGCAGACACAGCACACGCGCTTACCTTTTCTTAGCACCATATTATGCTCTAATAATCTTCATTGATGAATTGCATTATATCCCCCACCCCTTTAACTAGCGCGATGTCCCAGCATCTCAGTGTGGGTTTTCCCCTCCCTCGCTTCTTTGCCTAAATTAACCAACACTGGCACAGTGTAAAAATAAAATATTTAAAATAAGCCAGTTCTACTTCTTGTTTACCTGAACCTTGCTCTGTCTTCCTCCATCAATGAAAGTTATATCACATCTTTAAACTTGGGGTACACCGCCTTCCTGAAAGAATTTGTAACTAAATAACCTTATCAATTTTTCTAAAACAATTGGGAGTCAGGAGAAAATAGCTGACACCAGATCTGAACAGACTGTGTTCTCACTCTGTGGGAGTCGTCATTTCCATTTATCCAAGGATTTTCACAGTGGCGCAGACAGGGATAAAGTCGTAGACTTATCAGGACTTATGATTAATTATCTTTCCATTCTTTTTTTTTCTTCTCATACAGCCAACTAGTAAAGTAACTAGTATTTGTCTCCAACAGAACTGAAACCGCATCTTGTGCCCCAATAAAGTTTCAAAATATCTTTGATGAATTACTTAAACCAGTCTGACTGGTGTGATTGTCAAGCCCCTCCCTGCACACGTAACCTAGGCTTATCCAGGTCTTCTTGTACAGCTGCAGAGGACTCGGGTTTCCAGACTAGTCCCTGCATTCCAGCAACACTTCGAAGTGCCAGCAACACCTGCCCCCGTCTCCTCCTCTCTTCCTGCTCAGATAGTAAGTATTTCTACTCTTTCTATGCTGGTGGAACTTTTCGGGTTTCAGCCTGGTACTGTAAAGCATTTCACCTGAGAAGGCATGTGTAAAGTGCAATTTGTCTATTCAAGACATTATACAGGCATTAATATATCTTTAAGAAGGTCCCATTTAGTAACATTTTTATGCACTTATATCTTTCCACTAAAGGATCTTCACAGCAGAGCTTTGATCCTATCACTACTCCATCTGCAGTATTTTATCCCTCTGCAACCCCCAGGTTAGTCTGTTAACCAACCATAAGGTGCAATTAGAACCTACCCTTCAGACTTCATGTAACTGTCTTACCAAATTAGTTCTGAAGCAGATTTCAAACCATTTTCAAACTACAATTAGAATTATCTTCATTCACTGGAGAATACATTTACATTGATTTGTAATTGATTTGCACTGTAGATCTGATTCAGGTTGCTCTCAAATAGGACCGTGAAGTTACTGAACCATAGAAGAACATGTCTTGAAGTCAGAACACTAAAAGATGTAGATTCTTACATGCAGACTATATGCAGCCATCGGGCACTCTCAGGAGGTGACACTGATTTATAGGAGACAGCTATAGAGTGCTCAGAGTCTGCATGTAGCCTGTGGACACTCTCAGGAGGCGACCCTGAGTTACAAGATTCAGCCACAGAGTTCCCAGAGCTGAGTATCATCACTTTCAGGAGATGATACTGACTAACAGGAGCCAGCTGTGGGGTGCTCAGAGTCAGTGTGTAGCCTGGAATCACTTTCAGGAGATGATGCTGACTTACCCCAAGTAAGCAGCCCTGATCTCTAACTATACCACTGACTGTGTTGTACTCCTATTATATTTTTCACTTAAGGAGGTAGGGTAAAGTCTGCATGAACTTTTAACACAGATACTTAACATCTGATTTTCAAAGAAAATGTATGCGCATAAGTTTATTTTGAGAATTCAGATGTAAGTGCTGTGGTACACACACAAACTCACCCATAGAAAGCTCTCCCTGCTCTATTGTTGACATAACTTGTAAAATTGAAAAGTATGTGCGCAAATTCCTTCTCCGCCTCAACTCTACCCCTCAGAATGCCTCTCGCCAATTCCTGAAGCCAAGTTACATGTGTACTTTTGCACACACTGAGTCCAGGTCAAATTTAAAACAGCCATTTATGCACATAAAACCAGGATTTAAGTGCATAAATGTCTTTGAAAATCAGGCCCATAAAGAATTCCTGGATAAAAAGTTCACAGGTTAGGTACTGGAGAAAACTAGGGTTGAAACAGATATCCCCACCCCTTCCCCCATCCCCACCTCTTGTGTCAGAAAGTTTATGACCCAGAAACATCTTAATACTATTTTGATCTCATTGCTTATTTTTTGCCTGTGAAATATAAAATAAATCCCCTTTTGTCCTCGAAGAAAAACCTGAGTGCCCCCTCCTTCTGCCAGCAGGGTTCACGATCTACCATCAGCCTTCTACATAATACCTCAGCATTGCATAAGAAGTGACCCAGACCCAGGGCTCTCATATAACAAAGATCAGTGCTGTTATAAATTCAAGGGTCCAAACCTGAGGAATAAATCTCATTTTACTCCAGCAGATAATCACATGGCATTGCTTACATTTCCCCGAAGTCTTTCCTGCAGCCACCAATTTCCATGTTTTACTAGAACCTCATGGCTCCAGTCTTCTCCAGCATCTGCCATGAAACTTCATGGAGTCTCCCCTGATAAAGAAGATTTTGGTTTCTCTGTTCTCACTCCTGGGATTTTTGTGCATAATAAAAAGGAGACTATGCAGGATCTGAACAATCGTTTGGCCAGCTATCTGGAAAAGGTTCACACTCTGGAAAAAGCCAGTGAACAGTTGGAGATCCAGATTAAAGAGAAGCTTTCCAAGGTATCCTATGTCGGTAAAGACTATAGTCCTTTGTTTGCTGAAATTAAAGCTCTTAGGAACAAGGTAAGAAAATAAATACTCTTCCAAAGCTAACTTTAATCTCTAAGGAAACGTCTGGTTCTCTAACCCTCATCTCAATGTGTTCTGGTCATAAGGGAGTGTTGCGTCAGAGGTGGACCCTTGGGTCGAGGTGGTGTTGTCGCAACCCGTAGGCAAAGACCTACTGGTCTCCACTATCGACAGGTGGAGTGGGCTGATAGGCAGAGGCCGCTGGAGCTTCACCTATACCAGCCCTCGTTCCCCAAGGGTTGAGCCTTTGGGTGCCGGGGCCGGCAGGACTTAGGTGGGCCTCAAGTAAGAGAAGGTGGTTCAGCCCAGAGACAGCAGGCAAGGAATGGAATAGTCCTACTCTGGACTGGGTAAGGTTTTGGAAAACCTGGCGCCAAAGGAACAAGGCAGACTGAGGGCGCTCGAGCAAAGGTAGGCCAAAGCCTAATAAGTCCACGTCCAGGGAGTAGGCAGAAGAGGTGTCCAATGGCAGGCTTGGGTCAGGGCCGGCGGCAATTCAGGGGCTGTGGCAAGTGATGCAGAGGTCTGATCGCGGAGACAACCAATATCGTACTCATTCAAAGCTGAGGTCTGGTCACGGAGAAGTCAATAGCGTAGTCGATCAAAGCTGAGGTCTGATCACAGAGAAGGAAATAGCATAGTTGGACAAAGCGAGGGTCAGGGTCTGAAGATAGGCAGTACGTGGTCAGGCGAAGTGGAGGTCTAGGTCTGGAGATAGGCAGTACTGGTCAGGCGAAGCGGAGGTCTGGGTTTGGAGATAGGCTGTAGCGTAGTCAGGCGAAGCGAAATCAAAGTCTGTGTAATCAATCCGAAGCATAGACAGGGTAGGAGCGAGGAAACAAGAACCAGGGACAATGAGGATCAGGAACGTAGAGTAGAGATGAATCTCAGTAGCAACAAGTACTCGAACAATGAGGAGACCTGTTGTAAAGGAAATGCTATGGAGCTGGGCCTGAGCTTAAATGGTATAAAGAAGTTGATGTTATCATCCGGGGCTGAGGCCAGGTTCCCGCCGCGGGCCCTTCATAAGGATCAGCGATGCGCGTGCGCCTAGGGAGGGATGCAGCACGAGTTGTGGCGTCTCTCCGCAGGCCACGCGGAGAGACCCGATGAGCAGTGGCATCAGGACCAGGAACGCCGGGAACTGTGGCATGGTCGGAGTCACCAGGGGAGGCCCGAGGATGGAACTGGCGGCCCGCTGCCGCTAGTGAGGAGGAACCAGAGGCTGGAGTCCTTGTGGAAAGGTGAGAGGGCTGTGCTGCGGGTCTGCCGCAGACGGCACACATAACAGGCAGAAGTCCAGGATGTCCTGGCTTAAAATTATATCCTTTCATGATGTGGAACCAGATGGGTAACCACCTGCTCATAAGAGTGAATCCATAATTGCCAATGGCTAAGACAATGTTTGAACCTTATTTCTACAGCAAATTTCCATCTCTTATTACCATTAACACCGATTTCAAGAAAGGCTTAGTTTCAAGGTCACAAACTTAATAATATGGAAATATTGCAGATCACAAATGGTTTTGTGAAAGGACTGGTAGTAGGATAAATCCAGTCTTCTTTCAATTTGTGTTGTATATAAAAATTGTAAAGTGGATGAGTGTGGCCCTTAGAGTCATACAATGATGGAATTTGAATCTGTAGAGTCTTGTGTTTTCATAGTGCAGCTTTCAGTCAGTAGTCTAATACTTTGAACACAAAAACAACAGGCTACAGATCTTCATACACTACACACATCTAAAACTGTAAAGAGCAAATATATATAGCATTTAACGTATCAAAGGCAATGCAAGGTAAGCATTATAATAAAAAGCCTATAATGCCGTTAAAATTATGATGGGACATTAGATGATGCTTTATAAATTGAAAGCTCTAAAAATGTGCTTGAATGAGAGGTGTTAATTACTGCCAGAGAGAAAGAGAATAGGTGTGGGTTTGACTATAACAACCATCTTTGTGCAATTATTAGATCTCTTAGGATCAAGAGACATTTAAGCTTTTGAATATATAACATAATGCAGCTATCACAATTTTACAGAAATGAATGGTATTGATAGTCTGTGGGATACAAAGGTGTACAAGAAATCATTCAGAAGGAAATGAGCCCATACCTTATGAGTAAAGGCATTCAAACATCCAATTTACCCAAGTCAGAGGTTAATGGAAAATATAAAAAAGAAATCAATGAGGAATTTCAGAAATTGATCTTTTTATTGAATTTTGTTCTTTGCTTTGACCTTGTTTTCATTCCTGGGATAATATACTAGTTCTTTTACTTTTCTGTTTGCCTTATTTAGATTGATGAGATGGTCAAAGACAATATCCAACTACACTTGCAAATTGACAACACCAAATTAGCTAAAAATGATTACAGACAGAGGTTAGTAACCATGGTACTGTATGAAAGATATAGTAGTAAGGGCATCATTTTACTCCAGTCAGTCCTTGGAAAAAAAGAGTAAATGTGTGGGAATCAAGGAAACTTTAAAGTAGTGAGAAGAAGACTTTTTTACTACTCATACTGGCAGAGTTGTATCAGTTGACAACCCAATGCCCTGGAAAATCATATAAGTTTAACTTCAGGCACACATTGACAAGGATGGGAGTTATTGTTCCTCAGTATGACTGAGGTGTAAAAAACATCATAAGAATATAATAAATCCAATGCAAGGTCAGACCAAAGGTCCTTTAAGTCCAGCATCTAGTCTCCAACAGTGGCCAATCAATATCTCCAGGAATTACCCAGCAGATCCCAAAGAGTAGATCCATTTCTTGTTGCCCATTTCTAGAGATAAGTGATGGCTTTCCCTAAGTCTATCTCGCTAATAATTTTTTATGGGCTTTTCTTTCAGGAACTTGACTAAACCCTTTTAAAACTCTGCTAGATGCTTTAACCATATCCCCCAGCAATAAATTCCACAGCTTAATTGTGCACTGAGTGAAAAAATGCTTCCTCTAGTTTGTCTTATATCTGCTACTGTTAGTTTCATGGAGTATCCCCTAGTTCTTGCAGTATCTGAAAGAGTAAATAACCATTCCCTATTTATCTGTTATTTATCTATAAATCTCTATCATATCCCCTCTCAGTCATCTCTTCTCAAAGCTGAAGAGCCCTAACCTGTATAGCCTTTCTTCATAAGGGAGCCATTCCATCATCTCCTTTATCAATTTTTGTTTCCCTGTGGTAACTTGAGCAGTAGCAGCTTGGAAATAGCCAGAGGAAAAAGGAGGCAGACTCTGGCTATTCCTTAAACGCAGTTTATTTACAGTGAAAACAAGCACAGTGCAAAACAAAACAGACAAATTAGGAAGCTCACCTTGAAGTTCAGGTATCTCACAAATACTTGGTATCATGCATAGCAGGTCTTAGCATATTCCTGATTCCTGCCTGCTCCCTGGGGCCTCTCTAACCTTTTCAGGCCCTGAGTTCTTAAATTCTAGGTTCAGGGTAGAGATAAACTGGGCCAACCCCAGTCTCTCAATCAGTTCATCCACTCATGTCATTGAATAGGTGTTGAGTTTTGAGACCTTGTTGACCTTTTTAAAGTGAACCTTATGCTTCCATCTGGCTTTGGCAACAATACTATGGGTGAGGACTAATCACTATTATCCTGAGCTGGAGCATCTCCTTCACTTCAATGACACAGCACCTGGCCTCGAGAATCTGATAGGTTCGTTACCGTACCACAACTCCAGGAGATGTGATGATGTCATGTTACACTAGGTGGGTTCAACCGGGCAAGTTCAAGAAGATGTTTTTGTTTTCTCTACCAGCTGCTTTAAATAAGCTGTCTGTGTAGTAGACAGAGATTCTCTGAAAGGAACATGAACTCGGTCCACTTCAGGTATGACCTTTGGACCAAACTCTCCATCTTACATCACTCCGCACTGTTGTGCAACCCACTTCTTCAGGAGGTTTATGTATTAGATTTGAGTTTTCTTTCATTTATCTAGCTGAGCTATTTTGTAATACACGGGCTCTGTTTTCTCCAAAACTTCAGAGTCCTTGCCAATGGGCTAACAGCTTGCTTTCTGAAGATGGAAGGAAGACAAGGACGCAGTCACCAGGCTGAAATACTTGTTGAACTGTGGGACATTGTAAGCTTGGGTTTGGGAAATCTGTGCCTTTGCCAGACATAGGCAGACTGCCTCCCCAGCCTTTATTAGGCAATCTTGCACTTAAAGCATGTAGTCAACGAGATTATGCCCAGGGTTAGCTTCATCCTCCCAAGTTTTACGAGCTATGTCCAGGATTCCTCTTAGTCTTCATCCATATAGTAACTCAAAAAAGGGAAAATCCCATAGAGCTCTGTGGTACTTTGTGAATTGCGAACAGCACGTAGGTTAGTAATGCATCCCAGTTTTTGCTATCTTCATCCACAAATATCCTCAATATTTGTTTGAGCATCTAACTGAAGCACTTGACCAGGCCATCAGGTCTGTGGGTGATATGCCGAAGTATGCAGAGTTTCTACTTTCAACAAGGTGCAGAGTTGTTTCATTACCTTGGAGATGAAAAGGGTGCCCTGATCGCACCACCGTGGTGCTATTGCTGCCGATTTTCGCAAACCAATAGCGCCACCAACTATGTGCCTCTCCAGGGATAGGAAAGTGGGGGGAAAAACCCCCCAAAAAAAGCCCTGCTGTCCTGTCCAGCCCTTACTCACTTCTTGACCCCTGACTATACAGGCAGGTATAGCCCCCTTGGCCTGTTGTGCAAAAGCTCAGTGAGGCCCTAGAAAAAAAGGGAAAAAAAGCTCTGCATGGGGGTTTTTTTCTACTGCAGCTGTGGGTTCTTGGCTGTGCTTCCCGCTTAGGCAAGATATCCCGTTTCTGTCACCATATGTAGTAACTCGAATAGTAGCAGCTTGGAAACAGCCACAGAAAAAAGTAGGCAAACTCTGGCTGTTCCTTAAGTGCAGTTTATTTACAATGAAAACAAACACAGTGCAAAACAAATCAGACAAATTAGGCAGCTCACCTTGAAGTTCAGGTAACTGACAAATACTCGGTGTCACGCATAAAAGGTCTTAGCATATTCCTGGTTCCTGCCTGGGGTCTCTAATCTTTCTAGGCCCTGAGTTCTTAAACTCTGAAGTGGGGCTCCTTCCTTCACCCAGGATTCCCTGTGTCTGAATTTTAAGGACTAGGTGATACATCTGTGCCCAGTCCTTTAAGCTAGTCTGAGGGAGTTTTCTATAGACTCCCTCATATGCCCTTGTCTGTACCTTTTCTAGTTCCACTATATTTTTTTGAGATGGCAACCAGAACTGAATGCAATACTCAAGGTGCACAGAGGCATTACAATATTCTTAATTTTGTTCTCTTTTCCTTTCCGAATAATTCCTAATATTTTATTTGCTTTCTTAACTGCCACTGCACAATGAAAAGAGGTCTTCAACATATTGTCCATAATGACTTCAAGATTCTTTTCCTAGGCGGTGGCTCCTAATATAGAACCCAACATTGAATATCTGTAGTTAGCATTATTTTTTTCTTATCTGCATTACTTTACACTTGTCCACATTAAATTTCGTCTGCCATTTAGATGTCCAGTTGTTGAATCTAGCAAAGCCCTTCTGTAGTTCTGCTTTGAATATTTTTGTCAGCTGCAAATTTGCTCATGTCTTTCATTACATGCTTTCCAGATCACTAATGAATAAGTTCAACAAAACTGATCCCAATATAGATCTCTATGGCACTCAGCTATTTACTTTTTTCCACTGAAAAAAATGACTATCTAGTCCTATTCTTTGTTTCCTATCTTTTAACCAGTTACATATACACATCAAGAGCTTACCTCCTATTCCATGTTGTTTTAGTTTCCTGAGGAGGGACTTTATCAAACACCTTCTGAAAATCCAAATACCCTGCGTGACAGGCTCACCTTTGTCCATGTGCTTATTCATAAAACTACACAGTATAAAGCACTGAATCTACTAGAGCATTGTTGCAAATGACTACAAGTATGCACTTAAATCTAGATGGGAATTTGCAGTTGCTGAGTCTGAATCCTACAAAAGAGATCTTCTGATTTTGAAGAAAGTCAAGGAGGAACATGAGGCCATGCTTGGTATTCTGGAAATCCAGCTGGAGAGTTTGAAGGAGGAGCTGCAGTCCCTGAAAGTGACTCACAAAGAGGTAACATCAGAAGTGTCTTCTCATCTTGACAGCTTTATTTACAAAATAATTCCCGATGGGCAGGTCATTTGCAGCAGCCAACCCCATTCTGGAGGGCATTATTGCTATTATAAGGTAACAATATTTTTGTGGAGTTTTAAAAGCCATTAAAAGAAAAAGAAAGAAAAGGAACCATTGGCATAAACATCATGAAATGTTAAGACAGCAGCACAAGGTATTTCTGGGAAATTAATACCCTGTGCTCCAGCCAATCAGATTGCTCAAAATCTATTGCAACTTTCTTCTTAGCTTATGTCTGCATTTAATTTTCCTTAAAATCAGCTGCAGATCTTTCATAAAATAAGCATTCTGCTTATGAGGAATGTGGAAAACCTGGTTTACAACTGCTTGCAATGTTTTTCCTTTCTTAGGTGCTGCTTTCTGTGAAATTTGGTGACTGTGTTAGCATTTCATTAGTAGCATGATTATTGCATTAACATTGATTCACAACCTACATAATGAACCATTAAGATTTCAGAGTAATGCTTGGGAACACTGGCCTAGAGGTTAAAACAAGGAGTTACGAACCAGGGAAACCAGCATTTAAATCCTGCTTTTCCCACTGATAGACCTTGTAACCTTATGAAGTCACTTAATCTCCCATTGCCTATGGTACCCACTTAGATTGTAAGCTCTTTCTGTCAGGGACTTATTGTAGCTGAATATTTACCACCACTGTACAGTGCTGTGTATGAGCACTAGTCCTATAGAAATGATAAGTATTGTAGGAACATGAATGCAAAATGCACTCTCACTATTAGTGTGTGCTCTTCCCTGGAAATACCTTGTCTCTGCAAACCCTCCCAGACTAGACTGAATCATAGGTATGCACTTGAAGTATGATTAACATTGTTCCATCCATCATTCATGTTTTTCCCAGGAGCTGGCTGCAATGAGAGCATCTTTCGGTGCTCCTCGAGTGGATGTTGAAGTTGATGCTGCTCGGGGCCCAGATCTGGCTCTTATCTTGGCCAAAGTCCGCTCACAGTATGAAGCTATTGTCCAGAAGAATAAAGAAGAGGCAGAAGATTGGTTAAAATCCAAGGTCAGACACAGATCTTTATAGACATATCCTTAATATAGTATCTGTGACCAGATCTGCTCAGAATGCCATCCTGGTATTTTTTTGTAGGTGGATACAGAAAATGTGCGTTTGCCATCTTCCAAATTGAAGACTTCCTTTGTGGTTGAGCCCATGATTTGGCAATGACACTGCACAGTAAAAAAAAACAAAAAAACAAGAATAAATAACAAGAATTATAGTAGAATAAGTTTCCTACCTATTAGGGCTGGTGGAATTCACAAGTATGAAGTGATGAGTTTGGGAGTCAAGGAGTCAAGGAGTAAAAGAGGCATTTTGCAGAGTCCATCAATGCTAAAAAGTGCCAGTAGAGCCTGAATCACCTAGGACGTCATCTTGAATATATTGTGCATAGATTAATATAAATGTGCACATACAGATCCATCCTGTTTTAAAAATCTCTTTCAGTGAGTTGATACTATGATTGCATGCAATTCATATGATGCCTGCAGTGGGTTCTGATATTTATTCAATCTAGGTAAGGAACAACCAAATAAAATTACAACACACTCAAATAAAAATAATATATTGTTAAAACAAATCAGAATAAAATATATTGTACATAGACAAAACATAAGAACATGCCATACTGGGTCAGACCAAGGGTCCATCAAGCCCAGCATCCTGTCTCCAACAGTGGCCAATCCAAGCCATAAGAACCTGGCAAGTACCCAAAAACTAAGTCTATTCCATGTTACCGTTGCTAGTAATAGCGGTGGTTATTATCTAAGTCAACTTAATTAATAGCAGGTAATTAATTTCTCCTCCAAGAACTTATCCAATCCTTTTTTAAACACAGCTATACTAACTGCACTAACCACATCATCTGGCAACAAATTCCAGAGTTTAATTGTGCGTTGAGTGAAAAAGAACTTTCTCCAATTAGTTTTAAATGTGCCACATGCTAACTTCATGGAGTTCCCCCTAGTCTTTCTATTATCCGAAAGAGTAAATAACCGATTCACATCTACCCGTTCTAGACCTCTCATGATTTTAAACACCTCTATCATATCCCCCCTCAGCCATCTCTTCTCCAGGCTGAAAAGTCCTAACCTCTTTAGTCTTTCCTCATAGGGGAGCTGTTCCATTCCCTTTATCATTTTGGTCGCCCTTCTCTGTACCTTCTCCATCATAATTATATCTTTTTTGAAATGCGGTGACCAGAATTGTACACAGTATTCAAGGTGTGGTCTCACCATGGAGCGATACAGAGGCATTATGACATTTTCCGTTTTATTCACCATTCCCTATATATTCCACCATTCCCCATATAACATAACAACCCCTCATCAATCCCTCATCAAGCAGTAATCCTCACTCAAACCCCCTCAAACAAACTTAATCAACTTCTGAAAACTCAGACCCTAAGCAGACTTAACTAATTCTGTTGAAAGCCTCATGAAACAGATACATCTTTACCACTTTTCTGAAAGACAGATGATCAGTAGAAGAGTGCACCTACAAAGGTAATTTGTGAAACAGCACAGGTACAAAACATTTACCTGGTAGCAACTCATCTTATGCTTTTTACAGAGAGTTTCTCAGGCTTATGATCATAATATGCGACTTGGATGATACCAGTGCAAACGATTCCCAAACATCTGGGTACACCATCTTAAATGCTAGACACAAAATTTTAAACTTGACTCTATATTCCACTGGTAAGAAATGTAATTTATCTAATATTGGTGCTATTCTTTACCGTGACCTACAGCCCACCACAAGGCATGCAGCTGAATTTTGTACAAGCTGCATAATGCGCACATATTTCATTGGGAGGTCACTAGAGCATTACAGTCATCAATTCTAGGTAAACTCAAAGCATGAGTAACCTTAATAAAATCCCCTTCATCTAACAGAGGGTGCAAATGACATATTTGGTGAAGATAAAAATAACAGGAATGGACAACAGAGGAAATTTGGGCCTTCATGGTCCACTCTATGTCCACTAAAAGTTCCAAACTCCATATCTGATATTTATATTGTAACACAATTCCATTAAGCATATTAAAAACCCAAGTTCAGAGTCCCCTGGCCTACCTACCCTGTAGCTCTGGTTTAGTACAGTTCAATTTTAATATATTACCTCCCAACCAAATAGTCGACATGTAACTGGACAGATTATCCAACGCCTCAGCTTGCCTCTCCCCTAATAACTCAAACAGCCGACTGCTATTGGTATAGAACATACTGTATAACTTAATACCAAACTTGTGAATCACTTTCTCCATAGGACAAACATTAAACAGTGCCGATGAGAGAACAGAGCCTTGAGGCGTGCCCCATTCTACATCCCAAGACTCAGAGCTGAATGATATGCATATCAGACAAGCAGTTGCTCAGTTTCAGTAGGTGCATAATTGAAGAAGCAATGTTAGAATTGACATTAGCAAAAGATATGCATGGCTCTTTCACTGGTATATGCCAACTTATTAAATACAAAGTTTCTTTTTTTTATCACTCTGTATTCTTGAATTGTGGCACTGGAATCAGCTGAAATTTCCTTAACTGTAAGGAACAGTCTTATCGTAAAATAAAAAAAAAGATAAGGTAGTAGATGTGCCTCATTAAGGATCAGGGCAAATACAACCATGGATTACAGATTTCACTTTCCTTCTATATGTACATGAATCTTATACTGCTTAATAATAATTTTATTATTATAGGGCCTATGCACTAAAGCTTAGCATGTATTCAAGATCCCAGCAGGCATGCTAAACTAGTTCACTATTTAGCTTGCATTCATTAAGGCCTAAAATTTAACATCTGTCCTGGACCAGATATTTTTAAGAGTGAACAGTTATTAGATGCTCAGTTACCACCAAACATTGTGGTTGAAAGATAGAGGAGATTACAAGAGATGACATTGTAAAAATGTACCCAAAGTTTGTTAAGCCATTACTCATCTTTCTGCTCTTCTCTTTGGAAAAGAAAAGGACACCAGCACAGACTGCAGACTGCCTACACAAAATCACATTTATTGACACAACAAATGTCTTTTCATGGAGAAAGTTAATACATGACAAGTGGTTTACAAATATTCAGGCCGATTCAGTGCGGTGTACTCAGGCCGAGCGCACCGTTAGCCCCTGTTTGGACGCGCGTTTTTGATGCGCTATTATTATCCCTTATACAGTAAGGGGTAATAGCACGTGGAAAACGCGTGTCCAACCCTGCCCCCCCCCCCCCCGAAACTAATAGCGCCCTCAACATACAAATGCATGTTGATGAACCTATTAGTTACTCCCGCTCGATACAGAAAGTAAAATGTGCAGCCAAGCCAAAAGCAGGAGTTAATTTCGGCCGGCACCAGGAAAGTGTACAGAAAAGCAGAAAAAACTGCTTTTCTGTACACCCTCTGACTTACTATCATAGCGATATTAAGTCGGAGGCCCCAAAAATAAAAAAAAGATTAAAAATTTAAAAAAAAAACAAATCTGCCCGTGGCCCGCGGATCGGAAAACGGATGCTCAATTTTGCCGGCGTCCGTTTTCTGAACCCGTGGCTGACAGCCGCCGCTTCTGTCAATAAGGAGGCGCTAGGGATGCGCTAGTGTCTCTAGCGCCTCCTTATTTGCGCGGGCCCTCATTTGCATAGTGAATCACGCGCCCAGGAGAATGGCCTGGGAGCACGTCGGGAGAGCAGGCGCTCGCCTTGGCCCTTCGGCTCTCCTGCACATTTTACTGAATCGGCTTGAATGTTAAACACTTTACAATGTATAAGGCACAATGCTTTTACTGTCTCTACTAAAGGGCCATGCTACAAGTTCCTATACATTGGCATGATTATGGTGGCCATTGCCAACCTTGATATGGTTTGTCCATACAAAGAACTTTGCGGTTGATCCAAAGCAGCAGTCTGGGTGATGAGATCTTCTTTGAAGTCAACAATTTTTTTATTTGCAGCTGATCTCATTTCAAATAGCTGTAAGGCCCTCCAGGACTGAGTCATCATGTTATTGTAGCTCCATCCTATTGGGAGGCCTCCCCTTTCCTACCCAGTCTTCTGTTGACCGGGGTATCCCGCACCTGTTGTTCAATTCCATAGGATGACCATCCATATATCTTCAGATTGCCTACACAAGGTACCACTAGGGCTAAGGCCCCAACACCATAGTGTGATTGTAGAAGATGACTGGTCACATACCGGTGCCCTCAGGAGTCAGAGCTGGAAAATTTCACTCCTGGCATCAATGGGAAATGCCAGGGATGGCCAAGATATCTGTTGATGCCAGTTCTTCTACTTCTTGCTGGATAACATATGTGGGTATGTGTTAATCATCCTGAGTGGGTGTGGCACAGCTTCCAGGGCCATTGCTTCCTTGTTCTAATTCCTCTATACTTTCCTCCTCCTGCTCTACGTCCTCTACCTCAACAGACATCTAAAGCCCATGCCTTTATTCTAGTTTTTCCTCTTCTCTTCTTTAATCTCTTCTTTTGGGGTCTAGATGCTCTTTTGCTGCTGCCCTTTTTTTATTGGGTATATTTACTCTCCTACGTTATATCACCAGAACCTCAACGTGAATTACATATTTAACACTGTCAAGCAGCCCAATGTCATACAGTTTGCAGTAAGTAGTCTAAGCCATGAAGAAATGAAGACTGTGCATGCTCAGTTTAACCCATATGTGCTTTTTTGTGTATTCTCTCCATGCTAGGTAGAGCTCATTTGGAAGCAGCATGTTGACTTTTTGAGTTAGCATGCATGCTAATAGCACATGCTCAAAATGAAAACTACTATTTAGTGGGCATACTAAAAAATGTTATTGCATTGCACATTAAGTGACATTTTAATATGCATGCTAACATTTTTAGTGTGAGTAATAGTAGTGCACAGGCCTCTTGTGTATCCTTTCCCAGAAATAATCAGTTTTAGAATATGACGCCACTTCGTAGAGGAAAAACTATGATTTACTCCCGATTCTTTTACATTCATTTTCACCTAGGCTGGCACACTCCCTGTTCAGTCGTGGAAAGAGAATGAAGCCTTGCAGGACGCTAAAACAGAGCTGAGAGACAAGCAGAGGAATGTGAACACCCTCCAGATAATGCTTGAGTCTTTGAAGAAACAGGTACGTTTCTGCAGTCTGATTTGCTTACCTTTTCAGGTGTGCATGCCATTGATTATGACACAGGATAAATCAAATGATTACAATATTTCTTTAATCTCCAGAACCATGCTTGTTGTTATATGTGAAGGAAAGCACAACATCTTAACCTATACATGCAATTTACAGAAAATATTTTATGGGACCAATTTGGAACAGCCGGCGTTGTTTCTGATACACACAAAGACACTTTTAACCTGCGAGCACTGCAGCCAGTTTTCAAAGGGAAATCACCTGCATTGTTCCCCTTTATATAAAGTAGTGGCCGAAAAGGCCACATGCTAAAAGCACCTGCCATTTGTGTAAACAGCTGAGCATGCCTTTTAACTTGGCTAACAATAAGCGTGCTGTGGAAGCCCCAAAGTGTTGCTGTGAGCCGGACAGAAAAGGGCAATTTTCAACAAGGCTAATTTACCCATATAAATGGCTTTGAAAAATTGCCCTAGGTGACTTCAGCTGCATAATGGTTTGAGCCATTCCAGTTATTCCTATGAATTTAATTAGGTAAACCAACCAAAAGCCAAACCACTTGCATATCAAATGTTATTAACAAATTCACCAAAAATCAACCGACTAATCAGGACCACACATGGATTTGGAAAGATCTCAGACTTTACACCCCAACAGCAGACATTGCTGTGGGGAAACACTGTCATCATAGTCTCTCCAATTTTAAAATATTGCAGATAAAATCCCAGTCTTGTTCCAAATGATAAACATTTAGCGCTTAAATAAAGTCATCATCTTATTCAAACTGATCTCAATTGATTAGTTTGACATAATGTGAATGTAATGTTAATGTAATGTTTTGGTTTAGTTTCGAGTTGACTGCTCAGATTTGTCAATATTGTTTTGAATAAGATAAATACTATGACTTTATTTAAGCAGAAAAGATGGCTGCAGGGGGAGGGGATCTGATAGAGGTCTATAAAATCATGAGAAGACTAGAATGGGTAAATGTGAATTGGTTGTTTACTGTTTCAGATAATAGAAGGACTAAGGGACACTCCATGAAGTTAGCAAGTATTTATTTATTTAGTAGCCATGTATTTATTTATTTATTTAGTTAGTGGCACATTTATTTTTTTATTTAGTAGCGCATTTATTTTTTTTATGTATTTATTTAGTGGCGCATTTATCTATTTGTTTATTTTTTTATTTATTTAGTAGTACATTTTTAAAAAATCGGAGAAAAGTCTTTTTCACTTATCACACAATTAAGCTCTGGAATTCATTGCTGGAGGATGTGGTTAGGGAAGTTAGTGTAGCTGGGTTTAAAAAGGGTTGGATAAGTTCCTGAGGAGAAGTCCGTAAACTACTATTAATCATGTTGGCAGAGGGAATAGTCATTGCTTATTATGGCCATTAAAGCATGGGATCTATTTAATGCTTGGGTACTTGTAACCTGGATTGGCCACTCTTGGAAACAGGATTCTGGGCTTGATGGACCTTCGGTCCAACCTAGTATGGCAACTTCTTAAAGATGAAAAGCAAAAGAATGCCTTTCATGACAATTTTTTAGCACAGTAGTTCCTCCTTGTTCCTTTTTCCAGCTCACTCAAAATTGGAGCTGATATTCTGGCACCATGAGCCCTTATTGAAAACTCCCGGGGACTTTTTCCTATATTTTAATAGATTCTCCCACTGTTTCCTAGTTTGGTCAATGCAGCAATGGTCCTGAGGTTGGAAGCCATGCACCAGGGCTCCCTCCAGAATCCTCTATCTTGGGCTTTAAATTCAGCTACCAGGTGTCACCATTTAGCCATGACCATGAATCCCTCCTCCGAGGCTGTGAAGGCTGTATCTGCAGCTTCTCTAGCCAACCAAGGGAGCAAAAAACCCAACTTACTTTATTTGATATACCATCTTTCCATAAATTCAAAGTGGTTTCCAAGAAGAATATAATGATAAAATGGGGGCATGGCAGTGTCAGCATTGCTGCTGAGCCACTGGGCCAGCCCTCAAATCATCACTTAATGGAAAATGAGAACTACCTGCTTTCCAGCCTTCACCTAGGAACTCTTCAGTAAGTGGAGGAAAAGGGAAAAGAGTAAATATGTGGCAAACTAAGCTTACCTTTTAGCCTGATCTGCAATGCCAGCCAACCTGTTGTATTTTTCTGCACTTTCCCAGGTGAATGCCCTGGATGGAAATCTGCAGGAAACTGAGTTCTGTTACAGCTCTAAGCTGGAAGAGCTGCAGAGGATGATTGCTAGACTGGAAGAGGAGCTCACTGAGGTTAAACGCAACATGCAGACTCAGAAACATGAATATGAAGCCCTACTCCACATCAAAGAGACACTGGAGGCTGAGATTGAGGTCTACCGGCGTCTGCTTGAAGGAGACATTCAGTAAGTGTTACCATGAAAAGATGCAGCTGATGTATAGAGAGAGGTTGGTACATTTCTCCATAGCACCTGCAAGTACTCTAGATGAACCAGAAAGACCGGCCTGTGCCGTAGATGCCAGAATCCTCTGATGGGCCTCAGAGCTTTCAGGAACAGGCAATACTGTTGCAACGAGTCTCTATGCACTTGGGAAAATCATTTAGTTATCAGTACATTTACAACTTCTAGCAATAAAAAATAACTTCCTAACTAGAAGTTCCACACAGAATTAATGGAGTCTAGTTTCTGGAACACATGCACACATCTGCTCATCCACATGGAATCCCCCCAAAACACCTGCCCCTGTCAGGATTCCCTTCTATCCCTTGATATGTCCAGAAAATTTGGTTTGGATAGGATACCAAACATAGAATGTAATAGGGGGACACAAACACACAGGCAGAGTTGCACACACACACACAGCGATCTCTTAAATCTTCTTCCCTTTGGAAAGCAGGGTAAAAATGTGATTCTTTTGTTGTCTATGTGACTTGGCTTTGCCAGTCACTAACATTTGCTCCCAATTACTTTTTCCAGCAATGGGCAGTAGGTGGGGGTTTTGACACTTTTTGAATCCTCCCCTTGCCATAACACCTCCTTTTTGGGGAAAGGCTTGTGCGGATATTAAAATCCCCCTATGCATGCTCTGTCTTTAGTGGATTAGGCAATTGAGAAGAGGGAAGGAGTCTGGAGAAGCTAAAGATCATCCCTGGATCTTATAAGCAAGAGGTTGGAGACAGAGGAAGGAGTTTGGAGCTAGTTGTTGGATCTTTTTTCCTTATCCCTGGAGATTAGGATCTACAGCTGGAACTTTGGGATTTTTGGAGTGGCGTTGATTTTGGAGATTTTTGAGAATGATTCAGTCAGAAGGGAAGGGCGTTCCCCCCCTCCCCCCAATCCTGAAAGGCTGTTTCAAAGATTTTTTTGCCAGGGCAACCAGATAAAGCAAGGGTGAGAAGCAGTTAGGACTCTTGGCAAGAGACAACAAGAGACTCAGAAGACTTGAGAGTTGAGTTTTTGACCATTTGGACATTCTTAATGGTTTTTGAGCTTGGGGTCTTTTATCATCTTGGACTAGTGATTGCTGCAACTACACTCCAGTTATCCTACCCTCCAAGAGGAGGACATTTTTGTCATAGATGGTGGTGCAGGAGAAGGAGATTGGTGCAAAGGCCTAGAATGGAAAAGGAAACTATGGTTTTCATTACTCTAAACTTTTTTATTCTGTTCTTGATTTTCTCTCAATTTTGGCCTGGATACTCATCTTTAAGTTAAAATAAATGGTTTATTTTGAACACCACCGGGACTCAATTTGATTATTTTCCAGTGCCCCTGTTAAATGGATGGACATTGGGGTGATTGTTACCTAACCCTCTTACTAAGTTTTTTCTCCTTGCTCCTATTTTGGGTCTTGTTGCACCTTTGGAATCTCATCCAACTGAGTGCAAGCCATTCTATTTGATAGCGACTGAGCATGCCAGGGGCCCAGGAAGATAGCTTCCTCCCATCTGGACTGGAACTCGGATCTGTAGCACCCCTGGTTGATGCTTACAGCCCAAACGGGGGACCGGCTCCATCTACATGAGGCAGCTCCGGGATATAGTAACATAGTGAATGACAGCAGAAAAAGACATAAATAGCCCATCCAGTCTACCCAGCAATGTATTTTTTAGGGTTTTAATTGCTACTCTGTGCAGATTACCCCCATGCCTTCTGTTTAGGTTTGTAACCATGCATGTTACTCCAGTACTTTATTACCATCCTAGGGAACCTTTGTGTTTATCCCATGACCTGCAGCTCATATCTACTCAGCTTACTGGTTAAAACATTCAGTTTAAACTAAGTTAGAGCTTCAGATAGTTCATAAATACTACCTCCCTGATGTCCTCTGATGTCAGTTTCTGAGCTTTGCATTTCATTGCAAGGACCTTTGTTTTGGCATTGAGGTGGACACTTCACATTTGAACTAGCAGACTTTCATCTCTGAATATAGGTTTCTGTTCCTCCACTCCTTACCGCCTCCTTCATGCTGTAGTGCAAGCATCTGATCATTTTGAAAAAATGCACAACTACACCAGCAGTCCCCCAGGAATCCTGGGCAATGAAACAAGCTGTTACCTAACCCAGAATTTCCCAACCCTCTCCTGGATGCACACCTAACTGGTCTGTCAGAATGCCCACAATGAATATGCATGAGATAAATTTGCATACATTGCAGACCCACTTTATGCAAATACATCGCATGCATATTCATTGTGGCCATCCTGAAAACCAGAGCAGGTACAGTAGGTGTACCTCCAGGACTGGCTGGGAAACACTGGGCTAGCCAACACTACACGTTAAGTTTCTTCAGCGTTCCTTCAGATGTGTTACACTCTCTTACCATGAAGAATATACTATAACAATTGCTGCTGTTTTCATTCTATTTATTTATTTATTTATTTAGCATTTTTCTATACCGACTTTCCAATAACAAAATTATTGATCAATTCGGTTTACATTTTAAACAATAACAACAATGACAAGTAAATGTCTTACAATGAACAGGTCGAATTAACTTGGATTAAGATATATGGGGGTAATAACATAATTAACATGAGCGGTGCCTAATATAGGCTAGAGGCTGGGTTTTAATGATAGACTGCCAAAGATAATAGACTGCCAAAGATCATGTGATTTCTAGAGAAGATCTATATAGTTCTCTAGCGTGTTACCACTGAGGGGATATTGGCAGGGATATTTCGCAGGTTGATGTTATGGGAAAGCTTGGTTGAATAACCAAGTCTTGAGCCTTTTTTTAAATGTAGTGGAGCATTGCAGTGATCTGAGCTCTGATGGGAGAGAGTTCCAGAGTTTAGGCCCAGCTGTGGAGAAAGCTCTTTTACTTAATGCTGACTTCATCGGTGGAATTTGAAGGTTGTTTTTGTAGGCTTGTCTCACTGGTCTGGAAGATGTGTGGAGTTGGAGAGGGAATGTGAGCTCGAGTGGTGCCAGGTTGTGTATTGCCTTGTGGGTTACTGAGAGCACTTTGAATAGTATTCTGAATTTGACGGGAAGCCAGTGTAGGCTTTTTAAGATGGGTGAGATGTGGTCTCTTTTGTTGGACTTGGTTAGGATCCTCGCTGCAGCGTTCTGCAGCATCTGTAGCGGTTTTATGGCGTTGGCAGGGAGGAAAAAAACAGTGGGACCCCAGCCTGTGGGTGAGTGATCCCTTTCTCTTAATATTTTATTAGTAACTGGATGATGATGCAGGGCGGAAGAAATATTCTTACTTTTGGCTAAAGAAATTATGTCCGGGTTTCCACTGTCAAAGAGGTGATACTTCTTAGGACTAAATTGTCAAAGCTTTTTCCCATAGGCAGAGAGTGTGAGAAAGTGATGAAAAACTCAGGCCCTTTGGTTTTAAGATAGCAACGGCGCCTCAACTTTCCTTTCCCTAAGCTGCTCCCCCTGACCTGTCTCAGAGAGAGCAACGGAGGATGGGCAGGGAAGAGGAGTCTCCTCCCATTATAACCCAAGACACCCTGAGCTGGGTGACCCTTGACTCCCTGAAACAGTTCAGCTAGCTCAGTGTCAGTCAGAGACTGCAAAAGACTCCCAGCTAGAACTCGGGCTGAGCTCCAGAGCATCTGGTACAACCCTAGAAAAAAAAAATCACTCTGCAATTCATAGCACTTGACACAGTCTCTCTGAAATGCTGCATTACATCAGCGGCCCCCATAAACAAACTTCACATGCCACGTCTTTTTGATATGGTATTTAGCTGAGGCATTCGGCATATACTGAGGATCATACAGGCTGGTGTGGAATACCTGCAGAGACTGATTTGCAGTTACCAAGTCAGTGAGATAAAACAAGAAAGCATCAACCAAAAAGAAAAACTGAAGGCAAAATAGACTCTTGTTTTTAACATGTCTAGTGAGACCTTGTGATCCTCCATGATTTAAAATGTGATTTCAATATATTTTCAAATATAACCAAAAAAATGGTAAAACTTTCATTCTATATTATTTCCTCAACTCCTTCCTCACTCAAAGAGGAGGGAATGGAAGCAGGGCAAAACTAAAACATGTGTGAGCTGTTTTTCTATCATCATTTTTTAGATATTTAGAGTAAGTGGAATTGTGCAGTAGAAGTATTTCCAGCTGTTGCACAAGTTTACATTTTAGCTTTTGTCAAGTTTAATCAAGGATATGGAAAATCCATGTTAATTCTGTAAGCTGAGTCTACGGGGACAGGAGGTAAGGGGTGTTTGCGCGCGTGTGTGATTGTTACGTACGTATATATTTCTGTGAGTGTTTATATGAGAGTTTGACTGTATGTTTGGGTCTTCAGATATTTCTTTGGTTGTCTGTATCTATATACATATTTCTGTAGGTGTATATGTAAGATGTATAATATGTGAGTGAGAGTCATTATAGATGTGTTTGGATGTGTGTATGTACATGTGTATGTTTAAGTATATGTATAACGTGTGTGTGTGTGTATGTGTGTGTGAGGCATGCGGGCAATCATATATATATATATATATCTATATATATATACATCATGTGTTTATATGTATGTGCGGGTGTGTGATATACATTTGTGTGTGTGATATGTATGTGTGGGGCACCTTTTATGTGTTTGAGTGTCTGTGTGTGTAAAGCCTGTGCTGATGTCCTCCCATAGGATTCCAAGAGCTATCCTCCATTCCAAGGGCATAGGCTGTTATAACTTCCTAAACTGTCTTTAAACCCCTCTATATTCAGGATTCTCTGTCGGGAGGTAAGAATAATTCAAAGACACTGAGTATTGTTTAAGGCTCAGTAATAATCACATTGAACATTAAATATGGTTCCAACATAACTTTACTGATATTTGATTTTAAATAAAAGCGAATAACAATATGCAAGTTCCTGTTAAATACACTCTGTTTACGTTCTCAGTTTCCAATACATCTGTGACTTTTTAATGATGGTTTACTATGACCTTTTGCTTCCACATCCCTTCCCAATTGCAGGGGAGTTTTGGAGCTCCCTCCTGAATTGGTGGAATAGGATTTTTCACTAAATTTAGATGGCATAGAATATAGTCATACCTTGATTCAGATTACAATTTCTCATGCAATCTCCTCCAGCATATCCTGATATTTCAGTGATTTACACTGGATAGGTAGCACAGTTCTCCTCTCCTCAGGTTCTTTCCTTCTCTCAGGAATGAATGTGAATCCAGAGGTGGCTTTCATGACACCATTCACCAGGGGCACCATTGCCCTAAAGTATGGGAAACATCCTCCTATACCTTGCCCCCTGCAATGAGAAGTAGTGCGGCCCAAAGGGCTGTTAGAGGTATCAGACTCCTCCCCAGCCCTGGTAGTGAGGAGCATAGGGCCTCAAGAAGCATCAGGTTGATTTTCCTTCCCTGCCCCGCTGGGCTGTGAAAAGTATCAGCTTCCTCCTCTCTCTCATCGTCCCAGCAGTGAGAAGCAGCACGGGCCGCAGGGCTGCGAGATGCATTGGCCTTCTTTTTCCCCCTTCGCCCCATCACTCTGGTACTGAGAAGCAGTGCGGCCCATTTAACTGTAAGAAACATTGGCCTCCTCCTCCTCCTTCCGCACCTTGCTTCGGCAGTGAGAAGCAGTGCAGCCAGCAGGAGAAAAAGAAGCATCGGCCTCCTCCAAACGCACCCCCCCCCCCCCCCGGCAGAGAAAAGAAGCGTAGCCTATGGGGTGCAAGAAGCATTGGCTCCCTCTGCATACTCCATTCCCCCCAAGTGAGAAACAGGAGCAGCATTGCACAAATGAAGGCTAGAAAAAACTGAAGAGTCTGATGGTCCCTGGGGGCTGAAAGAAGAGGCTGCTGTTGCTCCTCTTTGTGCTTTCAGAGGGGGAAAACAATCATGTATGTGTTTGTGTCTGAGCATGTGAGAGAGCATGTGAATGATTGAGCATGTGAGAGAGCACATATGAGCATATGGTTGAGCATGTGAGAGTGTATGAGCAATGGCGTGTGTTTGAGTATGTGAGAGAGAGATAGCAATTGAGTGTGAGTGTGATTAAGCATGTGAGAGAGTTAGTATAGCTGTGTTTAAAAAAGGAATGGATGATTTCTTGGAGGAGAGGTCCATTGCCTGCTATTAATTAAGTTGACTTAGAAAATAGCCACTGATATTACTAGCAACGGTAACATGGAATAGACTTAGTTTTTGGGTACTTGCCAGGTTCTTATGGCCTGGAATGGCCACTGTTGGAAACAGGATGCTGGGCTTGATGGACCCTTGGTCTGACCCAGTATGGCATGTTCTTATGTTCTTACCCAAGGCAAGTCTTGCCTCACAAATCTGCTTCACTTTTTTGAAGGAGTTAATAAACATGTAGATAAAGGTGAACCGGTAGATGTAGTGTATTTGGATTTTCAGAAGGCATTTGACAAAGTTCCTCATGAGAGGCTTCTAGAAAAAGTAAAAAATCATGGGATAGGTGGCGATGTCCTTTCGTGATTACAAACTGGCTAAAAGACAGGAAACAGAGTGGGATTAAATGGACAATTTTCTCAGTGGAAGGGAGTGGACAGTGGAGTGCCTCAGAGATCTGTATTGGGACTCATGCTTTTCAATATATTTATAAATGATCTGGAAAAGAATACGAGTGAGGTAATCAAATTTGCAGATGATACAAAATTATTCAGAGTTGTTAAATCACAAGCAGATTGTGATAAATTACAGGAAGACCTTGTGAGACTGGAAAATTGAGCATCCAAATGACAAATGAAATTTAATTTGGATAAGTGCAAGGTGATGCATATAGTGAAAAATAACCCATGCTATAGTTACACAATGTTAGCTTCCATATTAGGAGCTACCACCCAAGAAAGAGATCTAGGCATCATAATGGATAACACATTGAAATCATTGGTTCAGTGTGCTGGGGCAGTCAAAAAAGCAAACAGAATGTTGGGAATTATTAGAAAGGGAATGGTGAATAAAATGGAAAATGTCATAATGCCTCTATATCGCTCCATGGTGAGATCGCACCTTGAATACTGTGTACAATTCTGTGGCCGCATCTCAAAAACTATATAGTTGCGATGGAGAAGGTACAGGGAAGGACGACCAAAATGATAAAGGGGATGGAACAGCTCCCCTATGAGGAAAGACTAAAGAGGTTAGGACTGTTCAGCTTGGAGAAGAGATGGCTGAGGGGGGATATGATAGAGGTGTTTAAAATCATGAGAGGTCTAGAACGGGTAAATGTGAATTGGTTATTTACTCTTTCGGATAATAGAAGGACTAGGGGGCACTCCATGAAGTTAGCATGTGGCACATTTAAAACTAATCGGAGAAAGTTCTTTTTCACTCATCACACAATTAAACTCTGGAATTTGTTACCAGGGAATGTGGTCAGTGCAGTTAGTGTAGCTGGGTTTAAAAAAGAATTGGATAAGTTCTTGGAGGAGAAGTCCATTACCTGCTATTAATTAAGTTGACTTAGAAAATAGCCACCACTATTACTAATAACAGTAATATGGAATAGACTTAGTTTTTGGGTACTTGCCAGGTTCTTATGGCCTGGATTGGCCACTGTTGGAGACAGGATGCTGGGCTTGATGGACCCTTGGTCTGACCCAGTGTGGCATGTTCTTAGGTTCTTATGAGGGTGCATGCATGTGTGAGAGTGAGGGTGTGTGCATGAGATATGTGTTTGAGAAAGAAAGAGAGAGAGAAGGAGCCTGTGTGAGTGAATGAGGGTGTGAGAGGGAGAGGGTATGAGAGGGAGAGAGCATATGTGTGTATGTATGGTAGAGCATACATGTGTGAGACAGCCTGTGTGAGTATGTGTACGTGTGTATGTTTGTGAGAAACAGCATGTGTGTGTATGAGAGAAAGAGGAGAAATTTGTGCACAACAATCCCCCCCCCCCTCCCCACCTAATATACTATTCCACGACAATTTCAGGGCATCTGGAAATTGAAAAATTCCCAGGTTCGGAAAGCAGATGATATTTTTTATCCTTGTTAGTTTTAATCACTGGTTGTTTGATGAGTCTCATGTTCTTCAATATTTTTTTTGGAGTTTGGAACATGCTTTTGAATTTTCATGAGATTATAATTATTTGGTGTTATTCTGTTTGTCAACTTTTTTGAAATATTCTTTTTTAATAGTTTTACTATTATTGATTTTTTTATATTGCTTGATTTTGTTGTTTGATATTTTATGAAGAATGGCAGTGTTTCTATTTTTCCATTATTGCACTCCATACAGAATCAAGTGTTGTGGTTTCCAGTTCAGTTTTTGTCTGCACATTTTTATTTTTACGTTATGGTCCCTGTAATTAGTAGAGGTGAACAGGGGTAAAAGATTTGTTTCATTTTTTGTTTCATTTTCAGGAGATTTTTCTCCCAAAATTTTGTTTCATTTAATATTTAATGTATTTATTTTGTTTAAAAAAAATGAATCAAACATAAAAAAAAAACCCCCAAAAAAAGGAAACAGGGCCTCCCAAGGCTTTCAGACCCCACCACCCATCCCTCCCACCCAGAAAAATGCAGGGGCCAGGATCCCACTGGCTCCCACATACCCAATCTGGTGAGGATCCATTGGCGATGCCTAGGCCCAGGCCACAGCCTCAGCCTTGTGTAGGCCAAGGCTGTGGTAGGTTGCTGCAACCTCAGTCTAGGCTCTATGCTAAAGCTAAGCTGGATACCAGCTGGATACCAGGGCCTCAGAACCCAGTCTGGAGGCCAGGTCCCAAGGCCTGGGCCTCACCCAGGCCCAATGCGGGGACACAGTCTGTAGGGATGGTCTCAAAGCCTGGGCCTCTGACAAGGCCCGGCCTTATGCCAGTGCCCAGTATGGAGGCAAGATCCTGACACCTGGGCCATGGTCCAGGCCCATTCCCAATGCCGGGGCCTTGGCAGAGGGTCAGGCCCAGGCCCTGAGACCTAAGCACTGACCAGTAGGTCCTCTTCTTTGTCTTCTTTCTCCAGCAAATGACAGCATCTGCTAGGAATGCACCAGAATAAATTAACTCCGGCATATCCTCCTCAGCGGAAGGCACCATTTTGCTGTACAGCAATGCTGTACACTGCTGGACAGCAAAATGGAACTCTTCGCTAGGGAGGATCCGCCAGAGTTAATTTACACTGGCGTGTCCCCAGTGGATGCCATCATTTGCGAAGAAAGAAGACAAGAAGAGGACCTACTGGCCTGCGCTTTGGCCTCAGGGCCTTGGTCTGACCCTGAGCTGAGGCCAAACTGTCAGGTCCCAGCCTCCGGGCCAGGTCCCAGTGTTGGGCTTGGACCTGGGCCAAGGCCCAAGCATCAGAACCTGGCCTACAGACCAGGACGTAGCATCAGGCCTGGGCCCAGGCTCAAGCCTAGGATGAGTCCCAGGCTTCAGGTCCCAGCCTTCGGATTGGTCCCCAATATCAGGCCTGGGCATGGGGCGAGGCACAGGCATCAGGACCCGGCCTATAGACCAGGACCTGGCATCAGGCCTGGGCCCAGGCTCCAGCCTAGGCTGAGACCCAGGCTTCTGGACCTGGCCTCCCAGCTGGGCCCTGATGTCAGGCCTGGGCATGGGGCGAGGCCAAGGTATCAGACCCGGCATCAGGCCTGGGCATGAGGCAAGGTCTGTGCCTCGGGACCCATCCTGGCTACAACTTTGGATACCCGATGGCTCAGTTAAGTCATTTTTCTGGAGAGCCTAGGTCTTTTCTTGAGTCTTGGCTGAGCCCCCAGCATTGACCCGAACCTAGGCTGAGACCCCAGTGTTGCGCTCAAGCTTAGTCCATGGCCCCTACTTTGGGCCTTGGCCTTTGCCCTAGGCAAGGTCCTGGCTTTGGTTCTAAGCCTAGGCACCAGTGTCACACTCTGGCATAGGCCGTGGCCCCTGCTTTGGGCCTCGAGCCTAGGTGTAGGCCTGACCAGGAGTTTTAATAAGATTCTTTTAATTCAGGGGGGCCCCTCAATTGTTATTGGGCCCCCTGAATTAAATATTTTGGCCCTTATTTGTTGCATTTTACAAATTCAGTTAAAATGAATGCATATCCCTAGTATTTAGTGAGGGTCTGTCTGTGTTCCACATGTGTGACTGAGGTGAAATATTTTGCTAGTGTATAGTTTCTATGTAGGGATCTATAGCGGCCTGGCTTGTTCTGTTTTCCTAATAGGAAGTGTATTGGTGTTTTAGGGCCTGGTGTAATATTTACAGCATTGCATTTTCATAGGATTGTTATGGATTGAATGCTGTAAGTTAGTGCTATTATATTGTGTTTATTATATTGTAATTGTAATTCAGTTTACTCATGGCTTTCTGAGTGCCAGTCCCAAACCCAACACACATTACAATAGGCCTAATAAGATATGGGTTCCAGTTGTCTTATTTGCTTTTTAGCATGATTTTCTGGTTGACAGAATGTTAAGAATTATTAGGAAGGGAATGGTTAAAAAAATGGAAAATGTCATAATGAATCTGTATCGCTCCATGGTGAGACCTCACCTTGAATACTGTGTACAATTCTGGTCACCGCATCTCAAAAAAGATATAGTTGTGATGGAGAAGGTACAGAGAAGGGCAACCAAAATGATAAAGGGGATGGAACAGCTCACCTATGAGGAAAGGCTGAAGAGGTTAGGACTGTTCAGCTTGGACTGTCTAGCTGGGGGGGATATGATAGAGGTCTTTAAGATCATGAGAGGTCTTGAACGAGTAGATGTGAATTGGTTATTTTCACTTTCGGATAATAGAAGGACCAGGGGACATTCCATGAAGTTAGCAAGTAGCACATTTAAGACTAATTGGAGAAAATTCTTTTTCACTCAATGCACTGCTATTAATTGCATCAGTTGCATGGGATCTTCTTGGTGTTTGGGTACTTGCCAGGTTCTTGTGGCCTGGTTTGGTCTCTGTTTGAAACATCTCTGTTTGAAACAGGATGCTGGGCTTGATGGACCCTTGGTCTGACCCAGCATGGCAATTTCTTATGTTCTTATATAATATGTATTTTGTATATTATATTTACATGCACTGCTATAAGTGATATTTTTACCTCAGAAAACTATACTTTGAATGTCCTTTTTCATGTAACATCTATTATTGTAAATGCATAATTTTTAATTCTATGTGGAAGGTGGGCCAGGAGGAAGAGGTTGAGGTTGGGGGCTGGGGGTGGGGGTACAAGGCTGAAGGTTTGTCTAAGGCACCTAATACCCTTGCACCGGCCCTGCACCTATTACATGTTACAATAGGCCACATGGGTTCCATGTGTCTTTTGTCTCTAGGGGAGAGGGGGTTGAGGGAGTGAGTCTGCTGGAGACCGGGTAGGGAGGGGGGTGGGTAGGTAGCAAGTGTGGGAGGGGAGAGGAGACTGCCGGAGTGAGATTACTGGTGACTTGGCGGGGGGGGGGGGGGGAGGGGGCAGGATGGGAGCAGAGAGGGGGGTTGAGGGATTGAGACTGAATCCCCTGCTGTAAATGTTACCGCACGCTACTTGTGTGTAGGTGTCTGGCAGTTTCTGTGTCCCTTCCTCACTGCAATTTTCCTATTATTAATCCGCAGTACCTGACATCAAAACTAGAAAAATTGTGAAGACCGTCACACAGACCTTGGTTAACGGAGAACTTATAGATATGAGCAGCGACATTAAGGAGATTGAAGACGACAAGTAAATACTGGAGGGCTAACGAATAAGAAGCCCAATAGCGGTTGGGATACTTCGGTCCTCTGACAGACTTTGCAAAGACTGTATCAGCTGTATTTTCTCAAAGATTTTTTTAATCTCTTGAAAAAAGATGTTAAAGATTATCACTAAAAGAAACCTACACAGAGCGGAAAATCCAAGGTAGCTGTGACTAAAGGGATCCTGGCAACATTGCCTCTATATGGATTTGTTCCAGTTGAGCTGGAAGTCCAAAAAAGGAGGCGGACCAAAATAAAAACTGAATGTACACCAGGGCTTCCCAATCCTGTCCTGGCAACCCCACAGCAAATTGGATTTTCAGAATATCCACAATGAATATACATGAGGTAACTTTGTACATACTGGGTTTCCAATATATGCAAATTTACCTCATCTATATTCATTGCAGATATCCCGAAAACCCCACTGGCTGTGAGATCCCCTGGACAGGCTATTGTAGACAATAGGGTTGGGACAGTGGTATGGGAGTCAAATTAACATCTAGGATAATGTTTGGGGTGAGAAGGTGTTATTTACAATATTCATTGTTATTCCCCATACATAGGATATTTGTGGCTAAATTGGAGAGAGAAGACAACCAGTTACCTATGCTTAGGGCTGTAAATAGCACAGCAGCACCAGGTAGTAACTCATAAAAGTAGGCTCCAGTTTACAGTCAGAGAACACAAAATTCTGGGTTAAAGTCACAGGGCTTCCCAAACCTATCCACTGCCAGTCAGGTTTTCAGGATATCCAAAACAAATAAGCCTGAGATAAATTTGCACACACTGGGTCTCCAATGTATGCAAATATATCTCTTATGTATCTTTGTTGTGGCTTTCGGGTCACCAGGACAAGTTTGGGAAACTCTAGGTTAAAACAACCTTTTTAAAAATTTTTTACTCTTGACATATTGTTATTATGGTGATTGTTTTTCTTGGTGCTCTTTATCCACTTAAAAAAATTAACATAGTAATTACATAATGAAAAATTGCACAGGAGAGAAAATCAAGAATTCTACTGTATGAGAACACAGAGGAAGGGGAAAGGCAGACTTGCAATTACTAACGACTTTGAGTAATTAGCATAACGTCTTTCGGTAATTAGCTGAAAGTTTTCAGTCTATGTAGCAGAATGTGTGGCTAAATAGTGCTATTCATTTCTGCCTCATCCAGCCTGCCTTGCGTTGTCCATCCTGCCCTGACTTGTCCAGCCTACCCCGCCTCATCCATCCTGCCTCACCTCCTTCCAGTTTGCCGTCGCTTCGCCCTGTCTTTGCCTTATCTCTGCCTTGCCTTGTCCCAGTTCCCTCCTGCTTTTCTTCGGACTGACCTCTTGTGCTCTGACCTACATCTGGACCTTGACGCTGCATGATCTCTGCTTGCCTTGACGATCGCCTGGACCCTGACGCTATCTGACATCCGCCTGCCCAAATCCATGCCTGGATTTTGTCATTGCTATCTGCCACCTTCCCTGACTTGGCTTGCCTCCTTACTTTGCCTGTCCACTCTCCAGAATTCTCACCTGCCAGCCCCTGAAACCAAGGGCTTAACCTGTGGGGAATGGGACTGGTATAGGTAAAGCTTGTCCTTGTCCCTAGGTGAGCGGATTCACCAGCTGTCAGCAGGGCCTAGCAGGTTCACATTCAAGGCCGCGTCAATCGTGACACGTGACAGTAATACAGTCAGCGGCAGGTTTATTTTTCTTTAAAAAGTTGTAATTTTGATTTTAAAGACTGGTACTCAGTCCAGTCTCTTCACATTCTACTTCTGTCTCTGAGTCCTGGGTAATTCATTTACCATTGACAAACCTGTCTCTGGTATAGAAAAGTACCTATGGTGACAGCAGCTCATTTTCAGATGTGGCAAAAGTAGCTGAAGAAGTCATTGCAAGCTGTTGCCTTGTTTGTTAAGCAACGAGTAAACTATTGTGGATATTTCATGTTTTTATTTTATTTACAAATGTACTACCCGCCAATTCACACACATGTTCTTGGAGGAATACAGAGCAACCAATTCAAAAACGTGGTGTATACAATCCCAAACAGGTTACAGACATATAACAAATACCCACAGCAACAATATACTATACAAATAGCAAAACATAACAGTTCAAACTTAGGCCTGGATTTTCTAAGTTCGCAGAACTTGGAAAATCCGGCGGTAAGGGGGGGCGGGGAGGCAAATTGGGGGGGTGGGCCTGCGAAAGCCGGCAGCGATCGCACTACCGCGGTGTGATCGCTGCCGGCTTTTGACAACCAATAGCGCCACCGTGAAAGGTGGTGCTATTGGCCGCGTTACTGATGGCGATAAGGCTCCTTACCTTTTCGCCGTCAGCGATGTCTTTGCGGCGTCCGCCCCAGTGCCGCCCCGACTCCTCCCCTTCCGGAGCGGACGCCGCCCAAAACCCGCCGCGATACCTTTGGGAAATGACCCCCTTAGTAAATAAAATTACAACAATAATTTTGCAATACTTCAGATGGATGATGGAGCTGGATCCTGCTACCTAGGTCTCAGCAGTCTAAAGAGAGAGCAGTCAGTGGAATTTGTAGGATCACAAGGATGAAGTAGCAGAGCCATGTGCTCTTGAAGGTTGTTCTGAGTAACAGCTATTCCCAGCCACTTTCAGAGGGCAGAAAGAAGAGGAGGCAGAGAAATCTACAAAGAGGAAGTTCCAAATATTAAAAAAAAGAGCTCAGTAAAGAATAAGGGCTTAAAGGAAAGTATAAGTTGTGGAAAAACATAGACAAAATTATAAGACTGAACATTTTTGTCATGAAGGAGATTGAAGAACTGAAAGAAAAAAAACCCCAATATAAGATTAGTGTCATATAGCATGTAAATTACTACTGACTTCAGACAGATGACATACCCAACCATTTCAAGAGTCTTCAAAAAATTTACTCTGGGGTTTTGTTTTAATTTCAGACCCTCAGGATGATAATAAAAAGCATTTTCTTGACCTCTCTATGGATATGTTATTCTCATCTCCTTTCAATACAGCTGTTTGTTGTCCACTAGGTGGCTCTTGAAACTGATTCTTTTCATAGCATTCAATTACTGCAGTTTAATGTTTAAATTTTTTTTATTATTAAAATAAAGGAAAAACATGATAAATAAGCATTTGGCATAGATTTGTTTCTTTTGTACACCAAACATGCACGAATCAAGCATGTTTACACTTTTCACCCCATTTTGCAAAAACAAATCCAGAACGTACAAGACTTCAAAAATGAACCCCAACTGCCCTAACCCCAACCCAACCAACTTCCCCAGCTTAAATGTCACATGAAAAGAGCATAGTATTTTGGTATCCTGAGGAAAAACATATATAATACTGTCCTGACCAGAATAGTTCGAGGTAACAGATAAAAATGTATTATAATAGTCTTAGCATTACAACATTTTGTATGAAACAAACCTTCATTATGGGTAATTAACTACATCACACCTAGCTCTAGGAGAAAATATCTGTGTACTCTCTCCAGATTGCTAGAAATGCTCTCTTACATTTAAGTGACTGAGTGGTCTCCAAGTTTTCCATCTGCATCAATGTATGAAACACATTCCTCCATAACCAATCAGAAGAAAGCTCTTGTTCCCCCTAAACAAGCTCGCCTTATAAGGGTTTTCCCCTTAATCCCCATTGGAGTCATAAAAAAAAAAACCCTTCCGGAGAAAATGTGA
The DNA here is from genome assembly GCF_901001135.1 of Rhinatrema bivittatum. Taxonomy (NCBI): domain Eukaryota; kingdom Metazoa; phylum Chordata; class Amphibia; order Gymnophiona; family Rhinatrematidae; genus Rhinatrema; species Rhinatrema bivittatum. The sequence goes on along the minus strand of NC_042622.1, from coordinate 119,250,422 downwards.
TTCTTTGCCCCACCGTATATTCTAGATATCTTTCAATCTTGTCCCAGAACTCCTGAATTAAAGCACATGACCAAAATAAGTGTCCCAAAGTACCTCTGTTTCTTTATATTTTTGGCACACATCTGTTTCTGCAATGCTGGCTCTAAATGCTTGGCCTGGTGCCATATAAGCTCTCCTTAAAAATGTATATTGGGTTTCTCTCAGGATGACACTACTAACTGCCTCTGGAATGTTTTTAAAACTTTTAGATTATTTGTGACTCCGTAAGTTTATCTAGTAGTTCCCTTTCCCAATTATTTATTAAATTACTGCATGTGTTTCTTCGATTCAACTCTGCAAGAGAATTGTACATCCCACAGATGGATACACTTCAGTATGAAAGAATCCCTCTACTTTCCATCTGAAGCTTTGTGTTAAGTTGTGCTTAGCTAATGTTACAGCATAATGCCTCAGCTGTGAATAGGCAAACCAGCTCTTTTGATCTAGGTTATATTTTTCTTTTAAATCCCAAAATTGAAAAATCTCTCCTTCTTCATTAAACACTTGTTGAATGTGTTGAGGACCAGATGTCAAAGATTTTAGAATGTGTACCTAAAGTAAAGTCAGCATTGCCTTGCATTAATAGAAATAAAAAGCAATGTTTCCTATGTAGCCTAGTGGCTAGAGCAGCTGGCTTTAAAGCAGGGAGACTAGTGTTCAAATCCAATGCCGTTCCTTGTGAGCTTGGGTATGTTGTGAATACTTAGAGGACCCTAGAGAAGGACTGTCGCTAGTTAACAAGAAACTGGAGGGGAGTAGAGTAGATATAACTCCATTTACAGTAGAGAATGTATGGGAAGAGCTGGGGAAACTGAAAGTGGACAAAGCCATGGGGCCTGATGAGGTTCATCCCAGGATACTGAGGGAGCTCAGAGATGTGCTGGTGGGTTCGCTGTGTGACCTGTTCAATAGATCCCTAGAAATGGGAGTGGTGCCAAGTGATTGGAGAAGAGTGGTTGTGGTCCTGCTTCACAAGTGTGGGAGCAGAGAGGAGGCTGGTAACTACAGACTGGTTGGCCTCACCTTGGTGGTAGGAAAAGTAATGGAGTTGCTGCTGAAAGAAAGAATAGAAAACTATATACAGTCGGGAGAATTGCTGGACCAGAGGCAGCATGAATTCACCAGAAGAAGATCCTGTCAGACAAATCTGATTGACTTTTTTGACTGGGTGACTAGGGAATTGGATCGAGGAAGAGCACTTGATGTCATCTACTTGGATTTCAGCAAAGCTTTTGATATGATCCCGCACAGGAGGCTGGTGAATAAAATGAGAAGCTTAGGAGTGAGTGCCGAGCTGGTGGCCTGGATTACAAACTGGTTGATGGACAGAAGACAATGTGTGATGATAAATGGAACTTACTCTGAAGAGAGAGCGGTGTTAAGCGGAGTGCCGTAAAGATCGGTGTTGGGTCCAGTCCTGTTCAATATCTTTGTGAGCGACATTGCGGACGAGAAAGAAGGTAAGGTTTGTCTTTTTGCAGATGACACTAAGATCTGCAACCGAGTAGTCATGCCGGAAGGAGTGGAGAGAATGAGACGGGATTTAAGGAAGCTGGAAGAGTGGTCGAAGATATGGTAGCTGAGATTCAATGCCAAGAAGTGCAGAGTCATGCATATGGGGTGTGGAAATCCGAAACAACTATATTCGATGGGGGGTGAAGGGCTGATTTGCATGGAGCAGGAGAGAGACCTTGGGGTGATAGTGTCTAACGATCTGAAGGCGAAACAATGTGGCAAGGCGATAGCTAAAGCCAGAAGAATTCTGGGCTGCATAGAGAGAGGAATATCGAGTAAGAAAAGGGAAGTGATTATCCCCTTGTACAGGTCCTTGGTGAGACCTCACCTGGAGTACTGTGCTCCGTTCTGGAGATCGTATCTCCGAAGGGACAGAGACAGGATGGAGGTGGTCCAGAGAAGGGCGACCCCAAAGGTGGATTGTCTTCATCGAATGACTTATGAGGAGAGACTGAAGAATCTAAATAGGTACACCCTGGAGGAAAGGAGGAGCAGAGGTGATATGATACAGACTTTCAGATATTTGAAAGGTTTTAATGATCCAAAGACAACGACAAACCTTTTCCGTTGGAAAAAAATCAGCAGAACCAGGAGTCACGATTTGAAGCTCCAGGGAGGAAGACTCAGAACCAATGTCTCAGAACATATAGCCATTTAGATAAGAGAATCATTTTGAATTAACTGAAATCCATTTAAATTTCCCAGGGGCCCCTATAAATTGTCCTCCTTCCCAGTACAAACCAAGCACTCCCTTCCACCCTTCCACCCTCCCAGCACTTCCTTCCCTCCTCAGCCCATACCCAGCATACTCTGATCCCCCTCCCCAGCACTTTCTGATACTCCTCCGAGCTACACCTGAGAACTCTCTTCCCCCTTTCCCAAACCTACCCCCAGCACTCTCTAACCCCCCACCCACCTCACCAGTCCAGCCCCAGCACTCTCTTCCCCTCTGACTGGTGCACCTTAGCACATTCTCCCCCTTCAACCTGACCCCAGGACACTCTGAGCCCTCCCTTCTTAGCCCAATACCAGCACACTGACTCCTCTCATTGGCCTGATCCCATCACTCCCTTCCCCCCTCACAGGCCCAGCTCCAGCAAATTCTGGCCCCTCCCCTCACCCAACCTGACCACAGCACACTGATCCATCTCCCCAGCTGAACCCCAGCACACTCTGACCCTTGTTCACCTGCCTGACCCCAACACTTCCTTCCCCCCTCAGCGGCCCAGCCCTTGCATATTCTGACACTCCCCACCTTGACCCCTGCACACTCTGACTTCCCTCACCAGTCCAGCCCCAGCAAACCCCTCCTCTTTTCCAGCCTGAGCCCAGCATTCTGCCAATCTCCTCACCAATCTGAACCCCATACTCCCTATCCTTCTCCCCAGCTTGATCCCAGAACAGTCAAAACCTCCTCCTATTAGGTAAAATAAAAGACAGCTAAAAAAATCAAACAAACAAAAAAAAAAAAACCTTCCCACCAAACTCACTTAACCAAAAGTCTCACCGGCCCCAGCAAGACCCTCCTCCCCAACCTTTCCCCACTCCAACAACCGATAGACAGCATGGGGCACGTGCTATTATATACATTACTATTTAACAATCTAGCTAATGTTTTTTTATATTGTGTTGAATTATAATGTGAATTTTGCATGTTTTGATGTTGTGTGAATGTTGCTTTTGTAAACCGTTGTGATCTTCTTTTGGAATGACGGTATATAAATGTTGCGGTCATACCTATTCTTACCCTCGCTCCACCCTCTCTACCTTTGTGGCGACTCCCTTCGGCTCAGACGGACAGATGCAGCCGCGGCTTCTCCCCGCCTCTTGGTCCCGGTATCCCCAGGCTGGCTTGACGCTATGGATCCGCCATGTTCCTGATGATGTAAGGGCGTGTGCGCGCGCTCCAGACTTTGTACCAGCAAGGGCACGAACCTCGGGAGCGTCCCCCCGTAGTGACATCATCCGTTTTCAATTTAAAAGGTCTTTGCTAACTACAAGCGAGTTAGCAAGGAACTCCATCGGGACTTGCTTCGGCAGTCCACGCTACTTGCAACAACGATCCGAGTCAGCAAGGGGAAGTCTTTCTCCACTGCTCGGCCTTTTCAAACTTACCAGGAGTACCCGCTCCTCAGGGGCTCCGTGCTCTCTATTCTTGATTTCAGATTGTTGGACGGGATCCGGTACTCGCTCCTCAAGGGTCTACGTTCCCAAAGACTCAGAAGACTCCTATTGCCTGGAGGCGATCGCAGACGTGAACACAGTGAGTCCATTACAGACAGGAACCGGTACTCGCTCCACAAGGGCTCTTGTTCCTAATCGCTAAGGCTTCAGACGTTATCACAGGTACGGAGATCGTGAGTTACCATTGCAGATTGCAGATAGGAGCCGGTACTCGCCCCACGAGGGCCTATGTTCCTAATACCTTTCTCAGACTCTCTTCTTCCTCAGAAGATATCGCATACCTATTAGGGATGTGAATCGTTTTTCGACGATTAAAATTATCGTCCGATAATTTTAATATCGTCTTAAACCGTTATGGAACACAATACAATAGAGATTCTAACGATTTATCGTTATAAATCGTTAGAATCGTGAGCCGGCACACTAAAACCCCCTAAAACCCACCCCCGACCCTTTAAATTAAATCCCCCACCCTCCCGAACCCCCCCCAAATGACTTAAATAACCTGGGTGTCCAGCGGCGGTCCGGAACGGCAGCGGTCCGGAACGGGCTCCTGCTATTGAATCTTGTTGTCTTCAGCCGGCGCCATTTTCCAAAATGGCGCCGAAAAATGGCGGCGGCCATAGACCAACACGATTCCACGGCAGGAGGTCCTTCCGGACCCCCAAGCTGGCCAAAAGTTCCTGGAGGTCCAGCGGGGGTCAGGGAGCGATTTCCCGCCGCGAATCGTTTTCCGTACGGAAAATGGCGCCGGCAGGAGATCGACTGCAGGAGGTCATTCAGCGAGGGTTCCGGCGCCTCGCTGAACGACCTCCTGCAGTCGATCTCCTGCCGGCGCCATTTTCCGTACGGAAAACGATTCGCGGCGGGAAATCGCTCCCTGACCCCCGCTGGACCTCCAGGAACTTTTGGCCAGCTTGGGGGGGGCCTCCTGACCCCCACAAGACTTGCCAAAAGTCCAGCGGGGGTCCGGAAGGACCTCCTGCCGTGGAATCGTGTTGGTCTATGGCCGCCGCCATTTTTCGGCGCCATTTTGGAAAATGGCGCCGGCTGAAGACAACAAGATTCAATAGCAGGAGCCCGTTCCGGACCGCTGCCGTTCCGGACCGCCGCTGGACACCCAGGTTATTTAAGTCATTTGGGGGGGGGGTTCGGGAGGGTGGGAGATTTAATTTAAAGGGTCGGGGTGGGTTTTAGGGGGTTTTAATGTGCCGGCTCACGATTTTACGATTTTTCACGATATTTTACCCCCCCAAACGGCAACAATACGATTCCCTCCCCCTCCCAGCCGAAATCGATCGTTAAGACGATCGAGGACACGATTCACATCTCTAATACCTATATCTTATGGATTACAGATTAACAGAGAGGAACTGGTACTCGCTCCACAAGGGCCTACGTTCCTAAATTTCTTCTATCTTCTCTTCTTTCCAGAAGCCATCCCATACACAGTTATTGTGAGTTCTATTTCAGACTGCCTATAGGAACCAGTACTCGCCTGCGGCTCCTGTTCCTGAATATTGAAGACTCTCTGTTGCATAAAGAAGACAATACAGAGATCTACAATTGTGAGTATATCATCTACCACTGGTTATGCCCAGCATACCCTGTCTACTCACTACCTATAGTCTCTCCTTACAGCTCAGCAGCTCAGAAATCATAGTTCCAGTATCAGAGGGACTTCAGCCCTGCCGGGCATATCAACTCACTACTGCCACCTCTGGTGGTTCTACTTCCAGTCTAATAAAGAACTATCTTGCAGGTCGATCCAGTAAAGTGTGCTCCGTCGGAGCGCACTGTCACCCTGCTCTGGACGCGTGTTTTCCCTTACCCCTTATTCAGTAAGGGGAGGAAAACACGCGGCCCACCCGCGGCACCTAATAGCGCCCTCAACATGCAAATGCATGTTGATGGTCCTATTAGGTATTCCCGAGCGATCCAGTAAGTAAAATGTGCAGCCAAGCCACACATTTTACTCTAAGAAATTAGCGCCGCCCAAAGGTCGGCGCTAATTTCTTCCGGCGCCAGGAAAGTGCACAGAAAAGCAGTAAAAACTGCTTTTCTGTGCACCCTCCGACTTAATATCATAGCGATATTAATGTCGGAGGTCCCCAAAAGTAAAAAAAAGTAAAAAAAAAAAAAAAAAAAATTTTGAATTCGGCTCGCGGCTGTCGGGCCGAAAACCGGACGCTCAATTTTGCCGGCGTCCGGTTTCCGAGCCCGTGGCTGTCAGCGGGCTCGAGAACCGACGCCGGCAAAATTGAGCGTCGGCTGTCAAACCCGCTGACAGCCGCCGCTCCAGGCCAAAAGGAGGCGCTAGGGACGCGCTAGTGTCCCTAGCGCCTCCTTTTCCTCGTTTGCACCGCGTCGCCTCATTTAAATACTGGATCGCGCGCACCGGCGAGGGGCCGGTGCGCGCGCCGGGAGAGCGGGCGTTCGTCCGCTCTCCCACGGACTTTACTGGATTGGGCTGTTGGTTTGTCTCAATACTCCATCCTAGCCAATGGTCCCTCTCAAGATCTCCACTTGAGGGTGCTGTCATCTGCCATTGGCCCAGGGATTCACTATTTCTATTAAGTGTTACTCCTTACACTAATAGAGCGGTATTATCATCTGTCACTCTGTGGGAGCCAACCCACATCAGACCATCTCTCTCTGCGGAAGATGATCCATATCACATAGCTATTTCCCCGTGGGGATCATACAGGTTGCTGGCTCATCTTTCTACAGGAACAAAGCATAACAGTTGCTACTCCTTCCCTCTGGAGGAGCAGAGCATTAACAGATCGCTACTCCTTAACAAGATCCGTAACAGAGTGCTAACTCCGCCCCCTGGCGGGGTGATCGCTAACAGATTACTAACTCCTCCTTCAACGGGAGTATCCAGCAGCCATATTCATAACAGATTGCTAACTCCTCCCCTCTGGAGGAGCAGATCTATAACAGATTGCTAACTCCTCCCCTCTGGGGGAGCAGGTCTATAACAATAAAATTCCTAAATAAATAAATACTGTGTATCATTATGGATAGACTCCCTCTCCAAGCCAGTGACAGTTGAAGAAGATTCCACTGCTGCAGTTTATTTTTCATAGAAGCACTAGGCAGAGGAATATTCATACTATGTAACTGACTTAAATCTGCCAGAAGAATACTTTTTAATCCTGTACAATATAGGAGTAATGGATTTCAATATTTCTTGTAATCCTGCACTTGTTTGTTTGATGATCTCTCTTCTCCCCTTCCAGGGAATAAGTATATTGAACTGTGGTTGAAGAAAGGTTTTTCACTTGACAAGAAAACTATTCTTCACTTTTGGAGAGCTTCTCACTCCCCACCACCACGATTTATACATTGGAGAAACACGCTTCATACTCTTGCAGTGATGGAGAAGCTGAGGGTAAAACTAATTCTTTCAAGTGGAAGGCCTAACTTTTGTGGACTCCTTATTTGAATTTATTACCTCATAAAGCAAGAAGTCATATCTTGAATGATCTTGATTGATTTGAACATTCCTATTGTTTTATTAGTATTGGGATTTTTTTTTCTGTGCTCTGTCGAACATAGGGTGAAATTTGTGGGTGTTTGGTATGCTGATTTACCGGTGGGTTGGGGTGATTATGTATTATATTATTATTATTAAAAAATGTTACCTAACATTTTGCCCTCGGCACGAAATGTTCAGAACCAGGCATCACTGTATCAAGTTTGTTGTACAATAAAACAAATTTAAACACAAATCTGCCAGAAGCAAGATTCCCAACTATTTAAATGAGCCCACGCTTGTTTCAGGGGAAAACCAGTCCCCCATAGCTCTATTATCCTTTTGCACAGCTCCAGGGCCTCAGATTTATCTAAATTCAATTTCAGCCCTGAAAAAGAGCCGAAAAGGGAGAGCATTCACACCAATTCAGTTAAAGAGTGACATGGATTAGTCAAATGCACTAGTATATCATCAGCAAACGCTGTGTCCTTAAATTCTTGTTCGCCTACACAGACTCCTTCAATGTTCTCATTAATCTGTATTTTCTTTAGTAGCAGTTTCAGGGATAGTAAAAATAGTAGGAGCAGGAAGGGACAACCCTAACAAATTTACCATTGCAAACTGAATTCCTCTGTCTAAAAGCATAGTCTTAGGGTTCAAATATAAATGTCTCACAATTTTTATAAAATTCCCAGGAAAAATGAATTTTCCCAAAATAAAGAATAATTATCCCAATCAACATGGTCAAATGCTTTCCCTGCATCAAAGCTGACCAAAAATGATGGTTGAAGTAGATATTTCCCCTTCTTAGAAATTATTGCTATTAACACCTTATTGTTCTCATATGGGAAAGTCCCTTCCTCTATTAACTGCTCAAACATTACATCGAATGGTACTGATAAATGGTTTTCTAATCATTAAAAAATTCTACATCATATCCATTGGAGCCAGGGGTCTTATATAACTTAGGGCAGTGATAGTGAACGCCAGTCTTCGAGTGCCACAAAACCAGATTTTCAGGATATCCACAATGAATATGTTGTGAGTGAATGGTTTAGTGGACCCATGGGCCGACCTGTGAGAGACTGGGGAGAGGTGTACTATAGTCTCTGGTGAGTGACAGGTCGGGAGGCGGATACCACGCAGGAGCTGGATGTGAGCTTCACCCTGGAAGCCGGTACTCCCCCGGGAGGAGCCCGTAGGAGTCCAGCCGCTGGAACTTAGGTGGTTCACCCTGGAAGCCGGGCTCCTACGGGCTCCTCCCCCGGGAGGAGCCCGTAGGAGCCCGGCCACTGGGACTTAGGAGATCACGGAAGCTGGAGCTGGAGCAGGCAGGCAGGGATCAGGTGACAGGCAGGAACTGAAGCAGGCTGGGACTGAAGCAAGCAGGAGCTGAAGCAGGACTGGCTACTGGAACCTGGAAGCAAGCTGGAACTGAAGCAGAACAGGTTACTGCAAGCAAGCCAGACAAAAGCAGGACTTGAGCATGGAGAGAACACAAGTCTCAGGCAGGAACGGAGTCACTAACGCAATAGCGCACTCCGGGGCACGGAGCAATTGAGAACCGCAAGGAACCCCGTTGCAAGGCAAAGTCCTGGGCTCCGCGGTGGCCTTACATAGGCTGCGGCGTCTGACGTCACGGATAGGGTGGAGCTTCCAGTGGCGGGAAACAGCCTTCAAAAGCACGGACGGCGCGTGTGCGCGCGCCTAGGGAGAAGGCGTCCAGGCAGGGCTTCTCGGCAGCGTCCCCCCCGCAGGGATGCCACGAAACAGGCCGCAGACCCTCGGAGACGGGCCGGGACCAAGGAGGTAAGGGCTTAGTAGCGGCTGCCATGACTGGGACCGCAATAATCCGCTTATTCAATGCACTCAGTTTTGACTCAATTGTTATTGGCGTGTACCCTTAGGACAAGGGGGAGTTGGTTCAACCCACAGGAAAGAGCCCTGCAGGTCCCCACCGTTGGCAGGCACAGCTGGAAGTAGCAGATGACCAACTGCTTCGCCAGTACCAGCCTACATTCCCCTTAGGTTGAGGCCTCGGGTGCTGGGGCCAGCTGGTCTTAGGTGCAGGCCTCTGTGGAGGTGAAGATCCATCACAATGAAGTCGTTGCAGGCCAACAGGGAGAAGGAAGTGGAGACAGGACAAGCAGCAGTCAATAAGGTCAGGTTCAGGCTGTGGTGGGAGGCAGGCAGCGTTCTCACAGTGTTGGGGTTCAGACAGTGGTCTGGGCAGTCGGAGTTTAGTCAGAAGCAGCAGGCAGTGGTCAGGGACAGGAGGAGGTCAGGCAGTGGCAAGGTCCAATCCAAGGTCAAGCCAGAAGTCCAAACCAAAGAGACGAGGAACGAAGAGGAGGGAGGACGAGGGACTACAGGAGCAAGACAAGACACTGAAGACAGAAGAAGGAAAGACTGATTACAAAGACAAGAATGCAAAGGCAAACCAGACTGTCAAGGAACCAGGAACAGGACACAGGAGAAGAGGAACAACACACAGCGGAAATCAGGAAGCAGGAATGTGGAGGTAAAGCACTTCTCCAGAAGAAGTCGACCTATTGCAGAGGCATAGGCTGCAGGGAGAGTTTGCCTTAAATACCGAAAGAGCCTGATGTCATCATAGGGCGCTGTGGGGGATTTCCCAGCATAGGCCCTGGCAAGTCGGGTGCATGTGCACCTAAGGAATCCCTCCAGTGTTGCCTGTGGTGGTGGCCTAGCCGCACTGCATCAGATGGCTGTGTCCTCGCCGGGGAGGGCGGCTGTGGTGTTGGGAAGCTGTGCACCAGGGTCCAGGCTGGAGGTAAGAGCAGCGGTCTGCGGGACGGGCCCGCAGACCGCCATTTCCAACATCAAATGCCTCATTGTAGATCTGAATTTTGTAAGAAACTTTTTATAGCCTCAGGATCACTAGGTTATTTTACTTAAAGATTCTTTTAAAAAAATCATAGAAAACTTTATTAATTTATTCTTTAGAGTTGACCAAATTCCAGATCTTATTTCTCATTGTTGCAATAAATTTACAGTCTTCTCAATGCTTAACAGTTAAGGATATCATCTTACCTAATTTATTTCCATATTTAAATAATTTTTGCTTATAGTAAAACGGGGATTTCTTTGCCATTTGATGAATTGAGGTTTTGAGAGACCCCTGCAAGGCAATATAATTGGCCTTAATCAATACCAAAAGGGTATTTTTTAAAGCAAGGATCAGTGAGTATCCTACTGAACTTTTCTTTCAAGTTTAAGCAACCTGTTATGTAGATCGGAGGTTCTCAAACCTGTGCTGGGGGAATTCCAGCCAGTCAGGTTTTCAGGATATCCACAATGAATAGTCATGAGATCAAATTTGCATTCTATGAAGGCAGTGCATGCAAATTTATCTTATGCATATTCATTGTGGATATCCTGAAAACCCGACTGGCTGAGGGTCCTCCAGGAGAGGTTTAGGAACCAATGATCTATATCAGTGATTCTCAACCGGTGTGTCGCGACACACTAGTGTGTCGTCAAGCACCGGCCAGTGTGTTGCGGCTCCTGGCAACCCATTGCCCCAGTTGTGCTTCCCCGTTCCCTGTCCCTGTGGGCCAATGGCAAGCCTCCTCCATTCTTCCTGCCCCCGCACAGGCCAATCAGAAGCCTCCTCCTTTTTACCTGCCAGTGGGAGTAGAAAGAAGGGAGGAAGCTTCTGGTAGGCCAGTGAGGCAGGAAGAAGGGACATAGCATAGGTCAAGATTGGGAGGAGTGGCAGTGTCGAAGCGAGGCCACCTCAGGAGCTCATCCCCGTGGCGGTGAAGAGGAAACCCGACCCCAACGAATCAAGGCTGCCACGGGAGCTCATCCCCATGGTAGTGAAGAGGAAACCCGACCCCGATGAAGCAAGGCCGCCACAGGAGCTCATCCCCATGGCAGCAAAGAAGAAACTCGACCCCAACGAATCAAGGCTGCCATGGGATCCCATCCCTGTGGTGGCAAAGAGGAAGCCTGACCCTGGCCAAGCAAGACTACCACGGGA